>NC_045426.1:615256358-615593025 GCF_902635505.1 Sarcophilus harrisii | reverse complement strand
GTGCTAGACAGCCTGTGACTGTGGGAACTTGGGGAAAAAGGAAAAAATATTAAAGAAGATGGCAGAAGATGGCAAGCTTCCATTTGCTCCCCTGGCCACTGGCATTTCCTTATTCCTGCAGAACTTCAGAAAGTTTGCTCATTCTTTCCCCTCCATTCATAACTGTTCTATTGATTATTCTCCCCTGCCCCAATCACCCTGTTTCCTTCTGATTGACCCCCCTCCTCTCTTTCCTTAATCAATAGAACCTATATTTTTGGTAACAAAGTTGTATAAGGTAGATGACACAATGGGTAGAACACTCGAATTGAAGTCAGCAAGACCTGAGCTCAAACTCTGCCTCAGCCATTTGTGGGACCCTGAGCAACTCAGTTTTCTTGTCTGTAAAATGGGAATAATGATGGCACCTATTTCACAAAGTTGTTGTGAAACTCAAATGAGATAATATATATAAAATAGTTTGTGAATAATTCTATCTATTATTAGATTAGGTAAAACAAATTGACATAATTGTTGTTGTTTAGTCATTTCAATAATGTCTGACTCTTTGTTGGGTTTTTGGGTTTTCTTGGCAAAAATTTTGCTTTTTCTTGATTTTCATACATACACACACATATATGTATATGTATATATATATATATATATATATATATATATATATACATAATGAGGAAACTGAAGCAAACAGGATTAAGTGACTTGTTTAGGGTGACACAGGTTTAGCATTCTATCTACTGTACCATCCAGATTCTATCATTTAGACCATATTTAAAAACACATGCTTCATTCTGCACTTCTCTACCAAGAAGAGACAGTTGTCATTCAGATTCTTTTTCTGCTTATTTTTGCTTACTTTCCTCTGCTTCAGCAAGTTTTCCCAGATTTCGTTGAATTCTTAATCCTTGATTCTTATATCTTCTTTAGATTCCCAGTGTGATATCATGCCATATGGTATAACACAACACAATAAAACGAATTCTTGTCAGGTATTTGCTTGTTTAGAGAAATATGCGAGATTCTGGAAAAGATTCAAAGTTTAGATGAGACCTACTCCATGACCTTATAGAACTTATAGTCTAGCAGAGGAATAACACACAAAGATAATTATGATTCACAATGTTGAATTTTGATTATTTTAAAGAGATAGATAACAGAGGACTATGGAAGAGCCATTTTAAAGTCAAGGAATTGGGAAACATTTGTTGGAAGAAGCCTATATATATAGAGTTTTAAAGGATGATTTGGAAATCAGCAGATGAAGATGGCATTGAATGTATAATATGTATATATATATATATGTATATATATATATATATATATATATTACATTATGCATATTAGCTAATCCCCAATTGATGGTCTTGATTTCTAGTTCTTTGCTAGAATATATAATATGAATAGAGATAATATAAATATTTTAGAACATATTAGTTCCTTTTCCCCCACTGATCACTTTGGGAAATTGATCTAAAAGTGGTACTGTTGAGTCAAAGATTTTACACAGTTTTATAATACTTTGGGTGTAGTCCCAGATTGTTCTCCAAAATGGTTAGATCAGTTCACATTCTATTAACAGTCCCAACTTTTTTACATCCCCTCCCAATATTTTTCATTTTCCCCTTCTATCATTTTAGCCACTTTGATAGATATAAGATATCTCCAAGTTGTTTTAATTTATATTTCTCTAATCAATAATAATTTAGAGCATGCTCATGTACTCTAATCATTTATCAACTGAGGAATGACTCATACTCAGCAGTGGGACCGCCAGTAAATGCCTACCCTATCAGTCTTTTACTCTGGGAATCCTATCTGTTTGTTTTTCCTCCCTTGTACCTTCTGTTCTGGCCTGGGCTCTGTGTACATTCTAACTTTTTGCGTACATACCTAGTAGTTCAGCTAAAACTGGCATCATGCCCTTAGTGAATTGTGACTCAGCTTTAGCACCTAGATTTTGTTATTCATGTGATCCCCAAGTAGCTCCTTTTTCAAAGATGAACGGATAGTTCCCCTGTATCTTCTCTCCCAAGAGTCACAAAGATGCCCAATTTCTAGACAGGAGATATCTGAAAAATGTATTTAAAAATTAGCTATTTGGACAAAATCTGCCTCTTCTCTAGGACTCAGTTTACTTTCCTAGAGAATTAGGGGTTTTACTAGAACATTAGTTTCAGATTCTGATTGCATGTTTAATTTAAATTTTATCATTACCCTATTTGCACTATTGCCATCTAAATCTTTGTTTTTGCTCATAAGATATATTAATTGAATTGTATATTTTTCCAAACAAAGTGACAAAGGTTTGTATAACATGGCTTGTCAAACAGCAACAAGCCAGAAGTGACCCTCTCACTGTATTGAGAATTCTCAACTAGATGATCTTTAAAATTCCTAATGGCCCTAGGTTCAAATTTTTTCTCTGATATTTACAATGAGTGTGGACTTATATGTCTCTTCATCTCTCTGAGTCTTAGTTTCCTTACCTTTCCTATTATGAGGATGATCACCTTCAGATCTGAGAGTAGGATAAGATGTTGATAGTTCTAGATTCCAGGTAATGCTATGGGAGAGAATCCAGTCCCTCAGCCCAACAATTATATGTTTACAATCTTATTCCTTTATTAATTTTATCTCTAAATTCAAAAGGTTTTTAATGGATATGAATATGTACTCCAGGATTTTACAATTATAGAAGCTCTAAAATTGTCTTATCACTTCAATTTCAGGTGGACAGAAGGAAAATCCCATCTTCCTTTGAGCTAACTTGCCTCCCTCATTCTGTAAGTACATATATTTGCCAAATAATTAAATAAAATTAATAATAAATGGCCATGTCATCTATGTTGATAATACTCTCAAATAATGTAGAAATGCAAATCAACCTTAAATGGAACAGGCTTTCATCTGTAGGATATGATGGCTGCAGCTGAGCAATTGGATTTTTTCCCATTCTCAATTCCTTTATTTTCTTTATCACCAAGGTGTAATAGGAAATGAAGTAGGTAGACAGGTAAAAGGGGAATGAGTTTGCCTAGGTTGTGTTTCAGGAAAGAGAGGGATAAACATGATGGCTCCAGACTCAATTTTGAGCTTCTCACTTATCTCATTTGCTATTTTGGCTTGGTGTGTTCTTGGTTACCTTGGCCAGTTCCACTCTGTTTAAATCTCATTTTTATCTGGCCAGCACCTGGCCTCTGCTCCTGGTCTTTTTGCTTCTGGCCTCTCTTCTGGCAAATATCACAAAGTGAGCAATAGCTTCCAGAAATTGGTCTGATCTCTGCTTGTATGTTGTAGCTCCCCACACCCAGTGGGGGAGAAGGTCCTAGGGGATTTTTGGAGGATGAAGGTCTCAACTCATTTGTGAAAGTCTTTGATAAGACCTCTGGAAACTAGAAAGACCTCTAGTTTTCTGATGGGGCCTAGGTACTTCTGGCCATTCTTTTCTAGTTTGGAGGCAATGTCTCTGGAACTGGAGTTAGCAAAATGAAAGGAGTGGATTAAATGATCCATTTCTATGTATATGATTGTAAAAGTGTAGGAAGTTATTCTTGACTATTTCGTGTTCACAGCTCTCACAGCCTTTACAACACGTATGGGTTCACAGGACCCCAAATTATTTTGGTTTCAATGAAGAAGAACTCAAGATGACTTTTATTGAGATGACTAGGATGGGATTGCTACATCCTCACATTTACCTGGTAATCCCAATGAAACTTTTTCCCCTTTATGTGTTTTTCTAATATATCCATTTTACTTCTATTTTTCTCATCCTAGCTAAATTCTGTTCCTTTTATTAAAAGTAACATTCATTGTTAAATTATCCAGATACCAGAACATTTCTAAAAATGAGTACAATAGTCCAACTTAGTTGATCAGCTTGTCCAATATGAGCCACCTTGTAGCACAGCTGTGAAAAAGATTCGTATTTCTATTAGGAAATAAATTAAGCCTTGAGTTGTTTGTACGATATAGTATACTCCCTAGATACTCTCTAAACCTCAGTTTCCTCATCTGGGAAATGGAGATAATAATTATAGTAACTGTTTTACAGGATTGTACAGTATTGTTTTATAGGATAGAGATCAGATAAGTTAATGATGTAAAAAACTTTACTACCTTTAAATAGCATTTGTTTTATTGCTGGAAAGCTAGGTGATATAGTACATAGTGCTCCAGGTCTAGAATCAGGGAAGATTCATCTTCCTGAATTCAAATCTGATCTCAGACATTTATTAGCTGTGTGACCCCGAGAAAGTGACCCCATCCTGTCTGCCTCATTTCTTCATCTGCAAAATGAGTTGGAGAAGGAAATGGTAAGCCATTCTTTTGCCAATAAAGAATTAGACATGTCCAAACAACAAAATTGTTGTTATTATTATCTGAAATGCCTAAATTATAGGTCTGCTGTGAGGATCCATGATAACGAATGAAAAGTTTCCTGTATCTATGAAGTACTATATAAATGTAGTTTATAATAACTATTATATTCTTATTATCATTTGTGCAACACTCATTCTTAGTTATACCAAGTCAACTTTTTTGGTAATCAGTCAATTAATTTTTATTAAGTGCCTACTATGTGCTAAGGCATTCTGGTAAGCATTAGGGGTACAAATAAAAGATAAAAGAGAAAACAAAAGCAGTCTCTGATTTCAAGGAGCAAAAGACAATTTTTATCCTCAAGGAGCTTATAATCTAATAGGGGATATAACATGCAAACATATATATATATATATATATATATATATATATATATATATATATATACACACACACAAAGAAAGCTATATACAGAACAAATAGGAAATAATTAACAAAAGGAAGGCACCAGAATTAAGAGAGGTAGGAAAGGATACTAATAGAAGATGAATTTTAGTTGGGACTTATAGGAAGCCGAGGAGGTCAACAGTCAGAGCAGGAGAAGGAGAGTATTCCTGACACAGGGGACAATCAGAGAAAAATGTCCAGAGATGATAGATGGAGTGTCTTATTTGTGAAAAAATCCAGTTGCTAGATCTCAGAGTACTTTTTGGGGAGTAAGGCACAAAAAAACTGGAAAGTTAGGAGGGGATTTTGAATGCCAAATAGAACATTCTTGGACCAATAGGGAGCCACTGGAGTTTATTGAGTAGTGGGGGAGGTATGATCTGACCTGTACTTTAGAAAAATCACTTTTAGTAGATGAAGGCAGGATAACTTAAGAGAGGGAATAGACTTGAACAAATAGACTTGAAGTAGGCAGACCCATTAGCATCTATTGCAAGAGTTAAGGTGTGGTGATAAGGGCTATATTAGAATGATAAAATTGTCAGAAGGGGCATATATAGGAGATGTGGCAAAGCTATTATTGACAGGATTTGGCAATGGCTTAGAAATGAAAGTTGAGAGATAATGAGGAATTCAGGATGATTCCTAAATTTTTAGCTTCAGGGTCTGGGAGGATGGTATTGTCCTCCAGTAATAAAAAGATAAAATAATAAATAAAGATAAAATAAAATAAAAAGATAGGAAGAAAGGAGGGTTTGGGGAAGGATAATTATTTCCATTTTGTACATAGGGACTTTAATATGTCTAATAGACATCTAGTAGTAGATTCAATGAACATTATTTTGTGATTTTCTCTAGCTTTTTGGAACAACATGTGATGAAGCAACATAGGGATGAAGGCAGAGGGTGGTGGGAATAAACCAGGATTGAGATTTGGCAGGTAAGATGAGCGATGGGATAAGAAGGCAAGGTATTCTAGAAAAGACAGAGTTGGTTTATCTGGTTCACCAAAAAAATCAAAATAGGTAAAGGAGGAAAGTATAGTTTTGTTAGAGGAAGGAGAAAAGGAGAGGAAAGCCTGGGAAAAGCCTGAGGAGTCAAAGGATTGGAGGCCACAAGGAAGACATGGAATGGTGATTGAGATTGCAAGGAAAAAGGAGAGGTGGGAGGACAACAGTTTATGATCAGATAAGGAAATTTCAGAGTTCAATTGTGGGTGACTGAAAGATTGAGGGCATAGGCATCTTTGTGTAACTGAAGTGGGATAAAGGGACAGATCATGGGAAATAGGAAGTTAAGGAACTGAGAGGTAAAGATGATTGTGGGAGTATCAGTAGATATACTGAAGTCCCCTGGTATATCCTATCAAGCTTCAATCCTGGTTTATTAAACTCTCCTCTCTTCCTATTTTCCCTGTTACTGGAGGACAACATTATCCTCCCAGTTTGATACTGTTAACTAAAGAACAATATAACAAGTCCATGAGACATTGCATTACAACTAGATTTTATTACAAAAACTATGAACATGCATGTGGAACCCTATGCAAGTACACAGAGTTTACAATCTAAAGAGAAACTTGCATATTTATGAGAGTACAACAAAGGAAGGAGGAAAAAAAGAGTAGTAGGGATGGGAGCACTACATGAGGAGCATGTATTCCAGAGCTTTAAAGTATGATATTGGAGGTGAGTAATTGCATTAAGAGGGTAGCTTAGCATTGAGGGGAGCATTGAGGGGAGTGGGAATATGGGAGAGAGTAAAAGAGAAAAAGATCTATAACAATGGTGGTCATTCAGAATTACTTACATAAGGGAGGATATGACCAAGTGGAATTTGTCAATCATTGTTGAATGAATTCAGGAGGATTACTAATGCCGCAAAGAGTTTGGCAAGGAGTCCTCTCTGAGAGTTCAGATCTGGGGACTGATATATAAAGCAGATGAAAAAGAGCATTTTTTTCTCCTATCCTCCCAGGGAGACCAGACCCAGAGTCAGGCGGAGGGAGCAGGATATAATGGCATCTCCCCATTCCCTGCAGGTAGAAAGGATCCCCTAAAGGCAAGAAGAGTAAGAAGGAAGACCAGAATGTGATGGAAGGGTGATCTTCTGCTTGTAGAAGCAGGTCAAGTTAGGAAACAAGAGATGGAATGGCTCAGGCAAAGAGCTATTGATAATTGATCTCGTTTGGAAAGTTCTGAGTGTTCTGGGACTTGATGCAATTAGTACAACATCACAAAAACAGGAAGGTTCCTTGCCTTGCCTGCCATTTATAGTGAATGAATGAGTTGACTTGGGCTCTGCTCTGGTTGTCTGTCATACCAGTGGTGTACACTTTTGGTAAGCAGAGGTCAATTTTTGCTATACTTGATGTTAATAATCATAGCATCGTCACACAAAGATGTCTCTGTGGTTTCTTCTTTCAAGGAATTTTGTGTAGGCCTGACAGATTGGAGTAAAAGAGTAAAATTTTTTCTTCAGAATCACATATTTCCATAATCCACAAAAAATTAACACAATGGGATATTGTACCCTTTATAGTTTTCAGGAAATTGTAATAAAGATGTATTCTATTGCAAAAAATGATTTGTGAAAAGTCTACCATCTAATACCCTCATCAAGGATGCCTTTAATTCATGTATAGATTTTTTTATACCATTTTTAGATAGCTAAAAAAGTAGGCTTATAAAGTTTAGTTACACATCTTTTTTTGGACATGCGTTGTTTTTTTGTTTTGTTTTGTTTTTTGTTTTTGGTAACAAGAAGTGATTTCTGCCATACTTTTAATATCTTCCCCACCTTCTGAGGCCTTAAAATTTGATCCCTTAATGCTCTCAAAAGTGTGTTGCCTTCCTACAATGGCCTCTTTTGTATATGCTTAGTAGAGTTCAAATGCTTTTTACAATTTTTTTCTTCATTCAGAGTCATTTCCATTTCCTCTATAAGCATATGCAAGAGTGTATTACTATAGTCAAACTGGGGAGGTTCTACCGTCCTTGATAGTAAAAAAAATTGTTTTTAAAATATTGGCACATATTTTCCATCTTTTCACTATTAATTGTACTCTTTCCAATTCCAACCTTAAATGTCCTTGGGGTGACTTTGTTTAGTTAGGACTTTCTCCAAGCTTTCTTTAAATTGGTTTTCCCCACTACTGCCCCTTTTTGCTTTATGAGGTGATACTGCTCATAATCTTTCACTCCTTCCTTGTGAGATTTTACAAACGAGTTTATATTCCAAGCTTATGTTGCCCTTGGCTGCTCTGTCTACTTACTTGGCAAATAAGTCAAGTGTTTGCTGACTAAGGGAGTTTTTAGGCTCTTTTGGTCTCCTGATTATGGCAATTGATTTACATCAGTTAAATTTCTATTTGAAAGGGTTATAGTAGGTGTCAATGTCCTATTCATTCATATGTATTTGTATATATATGAATGCATGTAAAATAATCTAGCCTTTCAGGAACTTGAAAAGCTCCTTTAATGACCCCAAATTTCTCCTAGAAGTTTTTATCACCCAACTTTTACTGCCAGTATTTTACTTATTTTGTTGTATAGTTGTGAATCACAACACAACCATCACTAAAGAATTAAAAGTATCACTCAGAGGGCAATGGAGAGGTAATGGTGGATATGAATTGGTTATAGAATATAACAAATATAGAATTTGAGAGAAGAGCTGCTGTATTATTAATGAAATGTATGATAAAGCAGAAGTATCAGACACCCAGCTTGCCATGTGTACGTCTCGAGTGAGCCCAGCTAAGTTAAAATATGATTGGCAAATATTTAACAAAATTAATAAAAATATTATACAACATAGATAATGGTAATTTTTAGTTTATTAAGTCAATATGTGGTCCACAGGGATCCTTATGTATATTTTAATAGTCCTTGTTTCTACTCCAGCTTGATACCACTGTAATAGAAAAAGAATATGGGCTGGTCACATGACAAAAGCAAAGTAAAAAAGGTAATTAGGTTATATACGCCTCTGTTGTACTTAGGATTTTAGGAAAACAAAAAGATGGCACTCAGAAAGTTTCAAAATGAATTTATGGACACCTATGGAAAGAAAGACCTAGGATGAACAGAAATGAATGAATTGTGATCCCAAATATTTGGGATTCACCTAAAGATTACAGTTTGACTATTATACAAACTTGCATGCAAACATGGACAAGTATGTATGAATAAAAATGTTCTGAAGCCCAATATCTTTGGGACTGAATGGACTAGATTCCATCATGAAGGCTTCTCAAAAAAATTATTGTAGCTTATTTTGCCTCTACCTTGAATTTTTCTCCAGAGCATCTAAATTGATCAAGATTTTCATTTTCCTCTAAGGGAAATTAACTCATGTAAAAAGAACTGAGATAGTGAAATATTAGCACAGAAGAGGCATATAAGGTAAGGTAGCTATGTTGTATAGTTGATAGAGTGCTAGACTTGGAGCCAGGGAGATATGAATTCAAAGTCTGCCTTAGGCACTTAGTGCTATGATGCTGAGAAAGTCAGTTGACCTCTCTCAGCCTCAATTTCCTTATTTATAAAATGGAGAAAATAAAGAGCACCTATCTTAGAGGACTTTTGCAAAGCTTAAGTGAAATAATATATGAAAAGTTCTTTGCACCTTAACTAAATAAAATAATTCTATAAATGCTTATTATCATTATTATTA
Source organism: Sarcophilus harrisii (assembly GCF_902635505.1). NCBI lineage: Eukaryota > Metazoa > Chordata > Mammalia > Dasyuromorphia > Dasyuridae > Sarcophilus > Sarcophilus harrisii. The sequence continues at coordinate 615,583,581 of NC_045426.1, read as the reverse complement.
TGTAGGAGTATGGCAAGAGTATATTTTGTCACCTTATTTATTTAACCTACATGCAGAGTAGGTCATTTGAAATATCAGGCTCAATAAATCAAGAGATAGAATTAAGTTTGCTAGGAGAAATATCAACACGCTCAGATATACAGACACTACCACTCTGATGGCAGAAAGTGAAAAGAAATCAAGAAACCTCTTGATAAGGGTGAAAAAGAGAAGTATAAAAGCTGATTTGAAGCTTAATGTTAAAAAAAAAAAAGCTAAGATCTTTGCAACGTCTTTTCCTGGCAAATAGGAGGAAAAGAAATGTTAGATTTTATATTCTTGGGCTTAGATCACTGCAGATGGTGACTATAGTCATGAAATCAAAAGACAAGCATTTGGAAGCACTCAGAAGGAAAGCTATGGCAAATCTAGAGAGCAAAGACATCACTTTTTGTTGGAGAAGACTTTGACAATCCCTTAGACAGCAAGGAGATCAAACAGTTAATTATTAAAGAAATGAATTCAGGTTATTCATTGAAAGGTTAAATAATGAAACTGAAGCTTAAATACTTGGAAAAGACCCTGGTGTTGGGAAATGTTGAATGTAAAAAGAAAAGTGGGCAGCAGAGACAATGAGATGGATAGAGAATGCCATGGAAATAATGATCATGAACTTGGACAACTTTGAGATATCGTGTAGCACAGGATTTGACATGATCCCTAGGATCATGAAAAGTCAGCTATGACTGAAGAAACAACATGAAAAGAATTGTAACATAAGATATTTAAATTTGATAAAATGATTATGCTTGCTGAATTTTTTAGGCATAATTAAACTAATTCTGTCAATTCCTTTAATTGTCTATGTAAGAAGAATATGGAATTCACCTTTGCATATTAGTGTAGCTTCCATTTATTTTCTAGTATAAAGTACAAGGGGTAACTAAGTGACATAATATCTTCCTGAGTTCAGATCTGGCCTCAGACACTTACTATCTGTGTGACCCCAGGCAAGTCACTTAACTCTGTTAGCTTGAAAAGAAAATAGCAAATCAGTACAGTATCTTTGCTAAGAAAACCCCAAAACTGAAGAGTTGGATATGATGGAAAAACTAAACAATAGTTCAAACTGAACAACTGAACAATTGCCATTGGTATTAATGAGCTAACAGGCTTTTTAAAAGAAATCTCTAAGCATTTTGGGTAGCTACATATGGGCTATAAATTCAAAAATAGTTTTTATTTCCAATATGATAAATGTCTATAAATATAAACCAGATAAACAAAAATGCTTTGGAGAGATCCTCAATAATTTTTAATAGGATAAAGATACTGAAAACAAAAGTTTCAAAGGGCTTATGAAAAAAAAATGAAGGACTTATGGAAGGACATGGATAAGAGCTATATAAGATGGTCAAAGACATGCTGCAAGCTGTATTTTTGGAGAGAATAGCCACATCCCTAAGATCACAAAGCCATGGAAGTATAAAAATAGGTAAATAATAGAGAAGTAATCTAATTTGTTGATTGAGTTAACTAATAGTCATATCCTGTCTTTAGACAAAAATGCTTTCTTTTTCCTCCCCATAGGAGGTCAGTTAGAATCTTCACAAAATAAACTCATAACATGGACATGTAAAGTCTTAGAAGTGAGTGGAGATGAAGACCTAGTTGAAGAAAAACACTGGCATCTGTCCAGCTTGCTACTTGGAAGTCTTGGCTCATCCCTCATTCTACTACTTATTTCTACTACTTATTTGATAGTATGTCCTATCTCTCCCAGTTCTACTTCAACTACAATCCAGTTCTAGAACTGGCATGGTACTGGTACATGGCATGCCTTGGCTTGACTCAGGAACTATTGGTGCTTTCCTTGTGGCAAACATCATCTTTGGGTGTCAGAGTTCAGTCCTAGTATGGTACAGTGAAAAAAGGGATGAATTTAGAATGATGAGTCTGCATTCTATGGCCTATGTGACCTCAGACAAGATAGTTAGTTTTTTCAGACTTCAGTTTCCTGGTTAGAAACATGGAATTTGGATTAAATGCTTCCACATCTTCTTACAGCTCTGAATCTATGATTGGGGCCTTCTTAGCCTTCCCCAAACCTCTGCCCATGCTTTTATTTGTATATATGTTCTTGGACTTTCTTTTGCATGGTACTCTTTGGCAGAAGGGTGGAGGGTGGGAGGGAAAGTTGCCTAAATTCTTTCAGAAAATGCTCAGTTTTTCTTGGCAAGACTGCTGTACATGTCTACTATATGCATAATGGATTAAAAAAATTAAACATGACATATAATTTTTATTTTGAAATATAATTATAATTATTTTCCTCAAAAGAATTATTCAGATCATCGAGATATCCCAAGGGTACCACCAAACCATGATGGAGAGTCATAAGTATAAATAGAAAAACAGGAACTATTGATGTCACATGGATTATTTTTGAGCTGTGTTATTTGATACTGCTCCAAATGGAAAGCCAAAAATAGGGCATTTCTAATATATTACTACTCTCCTTTCCTCTCCAAATAAAAATGTGAAATCTAGTAATTGGTTAACATATCTATTAATGAATATGGAGCATACCAAACAAAACAAACAGTTTTGGGTAATAAGGTTAGTTTTTTCTCTATCTAGAACAGAGATAATCTCATTAAATTTACATGAGTAAATCAATACCTTTTCCCATTACCGTAAACACCATAGAATTTTCCAAAAGACTTCAGCAACTTTGCAGCAAACAGCAAATTAGTTTTCCCTGGGATGTCATAGACTTACGTGTTGATTTAAAGTTCTGAGGGAAAGATCAAGAGAAATATTAAGAAGTAGCCACCTGGGGATAACAAAAATTCACCATTAGCTAGATTTTTTTTTAAACCAAGTAGTTTTGGCATTCCATCAAAATACTGAGTGAGAAAGTATTTACAATCATATAGGGGGCAAAATTATAGACTAAATGAATGACTGAAGAATCAGTGATGAGTTTTGATAATTTCTGTTTTAACTATAGGTCTCTACTATAATATAGAACATTGTAAGTCAGTGCTGCATAGTATCTAAAAAACAAGGAAGTCCAGGTTTCAAATCTCACCTTTGATACTGGGCTGTGTGACCCAGTCTAAGTCATTTGTTTCTAGATAAATCTCTTAAGGTTGACTGAATAAGTCACAGCTAAGTTCTGCTCAAATATATTATTCACTGGTAGAAAGACTTTCATTGTTGCAAGTTCTCTTATTGATAAAATTCCATGTTTGATTTTTTTCTTTTTTGCTCTACCTCCCCACAAATCGTTTATAGACACAAGCCATTTTGTTTGCTTGTAATGTTTCTTAGCTTAGTAAGTGGGTTCCACTGTGAAATAGAGTCTAATAAATACAACTACAGCAAAATTTGAGACCACATAGCAAAGACTATATAGCTATGGGCTCCATGTATGTGCTGTATGTGATAACCTATAAATTTAATCACAGGGCAAGTCAACTCCTTTTCTCCTCTCAAGAAAATGTGATTTGTACAAAATCCTCCCAGTCTAGAATTTGAAGAAAGAAAATGATCATTCCTAAAGCAATCTCTCCATCTGAAGTGTAAGGTCACAAAAACAAATTGGTTCTGGCATTGATTTTGAGTACTCCCTTACTGCAACAGCTCAATATGATGTGTTTCGTGGGGAGTGAATCTGGTATGTATTGGGTGGGGGTCAGTTGTCTCTCCATATCTCACCGTGACCTGTTCGGTTATAGTTAAGCATGAATCTTTGTGGGTATTACTGAATAAAAGTGGAACCAAGGACATCTAAATAAATGTAGGTTAGTATGTAGTGTACTATTGTGGCCAAGGGAAATACAGTGTCTCACTATGGGATAAACCTCAGAGGTAGGAACAACTGAATCACTTCATTTGTCCTTGGTAAAGCTAGTCATAAAGCCATTTTTCTTTTTTTTCCATCATATTTGGTGCATTAGCATCTTGCCATCCAAAACAATTTTACTAAATTGAGAGGTAATCATACCCATATCTTTAAAATTAATACTTTAAAAAATGGACACAGACATTTTAACATGTGTTAGGGTCTAGAAGTGACATAAAATTTAAATAAGATATAATATCTATTTTCATATATCTGTTAGCTTTGTAATGGATGACACCTCTCATGGTAGATATGCCTTATAGCAGTGGTTCTCAAATTTTTGTTTTCAGTATCTTTATCCTATTAAAAATTATTGAGGATCTCTCCAAAGCATTTTTGTTTATCTGGTTTATATTTATAGACATTTATCATATTGGAAATAAAAACTATTTTTGAATTTGTAGACCCTCTAAAAGGGTTTCAGAGATCCCCAGGATTCTTTAGACCATACTTTGAGAACCATTGCCCTATAATCTATGCTAAGTGTTTGGTTTAAAGGGAAAATTTTCTATGAAACAAAAGTAGAGGTGAATATGGGAATCAGAGGTCCTTGAATGTATGAGGCAATATTTGATCTGGATTTTAAAGGATGTATAGGCTTATTTGGGGATGGGAATAATTTGCTTTGTCTGGAGGAAAGAGTGAAAAGAAGGAAAACATGTGATAAGACTAAAAATGTAATGTTGAGTCAAACTGTGGGGGTCCTTTAATGCCAGTCTAAAATTTTGATCTTTCTCCAATAGACAGAAAAGAATCACAAAATAATATGCTCATAGATTGAGAAATAGGAGGAGACTTAAAGCCCATATGGTTCAATCTATTTTAAAGATGAGAAATCTGAGTCCCAGGCAGGGTCAGTGTTTTTGCTCAAGGTCTTCCAGTTAAGAAGGGTCAGAGACAGAATGTGAACTTCTAAAGTTTTTTTTTTTTTTTTTTTTTAAGTGAGGAGGGACTCAACCATATCTATGTATAAGAAGAGTTTTTAGAGTATGAAGAATAAATTTAAAGGGACAGAAAGTAGCTGGAAAACCTAAAAGGAAATTTCAATAATAATCCAGACAGGTGATAATGAATATTTATACTAGGGTAGTGGCTGTGAGATTAGAAAGGAAGAGCCAGATGTGATAGGTTTTGGAAAAATACATGACATAAGATTTGGAAATTGATGGTATAAAAGAGAAAGGAAAGAGAAGAGTAAAATATAAGCAGCCTTAAGGGTTTCTTCAGCCAGAGGACCCAAAGGTAAATGGAAATCAAGCATTGATTATAAAGGAAAAATAAAACAGGAAGGAAAGATAGTGTCATGATTTCTTCTTTATCTATTGTTGCTGCTAGGATGTAGTTCAACTCAAATCAATCAATAAGAATTTATTTATTTGTTGTTCAGTTATTCAGTTGTGTCTAAGTTCATGACTCTATAGACCTTACTGTCCATTGAGTTTTCTTGGCAAAGATACTAGGGTGGCTTCTATTGCCTTCCTCCATGGATTAAGGCAAACAGAATTGGTGACTTGCCCAGGTTCCCATAACTACTAAATGTCTGAGATTGGAGTTTAACTCATATTTTCTTCATTCAGGCCCAGTACTCCATCCTTTGAGATATCTAGCTGCCTCTATTTATCTATTAGATACTATTTGCCAGATCAAGTTAGATAATGAAGGTTTAAAAGCAAAAGTGAAAGAGTCCTTATTTTCAAAGACATTGCTATCTAATGAGGGAGACAACCTGAAATATATGCATAATATTCAAAAAATTTTGCATATTTGATTTGATTTGATTCTCACAATAGCTCCATGAAGTAAGCACTATTATTATCCCCATTTTATAGACAAGAAACTGAGTCTGGGAGAAGTTAATTTCTTGGGAAGTAAGTAAGGAGGGAGGGTCCTTCTAGCAATTGGGGAATGAAGAAAGGCTTCCTGTAGAAAGAAACTGTTGTTTGAGGTGAGTTTCAAAGAAAACCAGACCTGCCAAGAGGTTGAAAGAAAGTTCACTTTCCAAAACCAGCTTCTTTTTTTAATGCTTTTGGGGCTGGAAAGGGGAGTAGGGGAAGTGCTGGAGGTAAATGGTTAATGTTACAAATGCTTTGTCTCATGTTCTCAACAAAAGTCCTGGGAATGTATAACCAGATTTGCATTAACCCGGAGGGCACCATGTAATTTGTTCATGGGGGAAATAGGAAAGGATGGTGATTCATAGAGGTTTGCCCTGTGGAAACTGGTCCACCACAGTGCTAAGCCAACACGACACTAGAAGGAGATATCACGAAGAAAAAGAAATCCTGTGCTTTCATAAAGAGATCTGGAACTCCTGAGATTTCCATCAATCTAATGCACACACATAAGGAAGAACAGAATTCATGACAGGAGTTCCCCTGCCAGCTCAGTGATTAACTAATGCCTATCACTGGGACATCTGGTGAGCTTTAATAGCTTATTCTGAGCTTGGGGAATTGGTGAGAAAACTCTTCAAGTGCCAGTGTGGTGACTTCCATCTGTCAATGACAAAGGTGAGAGGCACCAGCTGGACTAAAAGCTGGTGAGAAATAGGGATTTCTAATGTATCCCTCTGCTCACCTCCTCGATAAGGACTTTTCCCTCTGGACCTCACATAGTGCTTTGTTCTGAAGCTATCTGATGCGCTTGGATATCATAACTTGTGGGAAAGGAATGTGGTAGAGGGGCTAGAGAACTTCCTTTGAGGTTTGCCAGATCTGGTTCTGGTCCCATCTCTGACCCATACTGACTGTGCGATCCTGGATAAGTCACTTAACTTTTCAGTGATCCAGCCTGTGCTCTAAGACGATAAATTACAGAGCAGATGTCAATCTACATTGGCAGAAAAAGTGCCTTCTTCCTGAATTCTTGGTGATAGTAAAAAACCCCTGTTTGGTTCCTTTTTGTCTCTTTTGGTATTCTAGTCCTAGACTGTGAGCTCTATAAAGCCAGAGACTTTTTATTTCCGAGTCCTGTCTCCCCTAGTATCTTGTTCAAAACTGGACTCAGAGTAGGAGCATCATAAGTGTTTGTTTGCTGAAAGAAGTATGAAATATTGGTCGTAGCTCTAAGAGATTTACAATTTGATTAGAAAGACAAGAAATAATACAATCTGAGTTGGAAGGGACTGCAAAAATCATCTAGACCAACCTAAACCTCAGTAGGAATTCCATTTACAAATTACCTTCTCTGAAAGGCAATCATACAGTTTTTATTTGGTTATCTCCAGTGATAGGATGGGGAGGAAATGGAGAAGGGATAGAAACCGCAGAAATGCTTTTCTTTTAGTGACTGTCTTCTGAGAACCCCTCTGCTTCTTCTAACACTCATTCTCCTCTCTGTTCTCAAATCTCAGAGAGCTATGAAATTTCTAGCAGGAGAACCACTGTAGCTTGAGATGACTAATGAGGTTCTTAGACCAGCTAAAGATCGGTGAGTGAACCAGCTAGCTCTCAGAAAAATTGTCATTCTCCTGTGTCCTAATCTGGTGTGACTACCTACATAAGAAGGGCCATGACATAACTAGATAGCCAGTTAAACCAATGGTCATATAGAAATAAAACAATAGATAATTGACAAACGTAGATAAGTAAGTAGGTAGATAGATAGACAGACAGACATAGATGTATGACAGAACATTCATTAAATGCTTATTTATTCATTAAATGATGCCCAGATCAAATGACTCACGATGCTTTCCTTCATTCCTCTAGCTCAAAGTGCCTTTAGAAATAACCATTCTTCGTGCATTCTGCCCTTTGCCTCTAAAACATACTTTTATATTAAAATTATTTGTGTATATGTCATCCCCCTTCTAATTGAATATGAAGTCCTTAAGGAAAAAGATTTTTATAAATATTTGAGTCCCCACAGACAAGTCCAGAGTCTGGCATATTGTGGGTATTTAATAAAAAATTGTGAAAGTAAATTGAAATAGGGGCAGCTAGTGGATAGAACACCAGCCCTGAAGTCAAGAGGACCTGAGTTCAAATCTGGCCTCAGATACTTAACACTTCCTACTGTGTGACCCTGGGCAAGTCATTTAACCCTAATTGCCTTGGCCAAAAAAATAAAAAAAAAAAGATAAAATAAAGTAAATTGAAATACTTGTGTTTATTAATCTGCCTCTTGATTCCTTGCCAAGATAACCCATTCTACTTTGGGACATATTTTGTTGTTAAGTTTTTCCCCACCTTGAGTTGAAAGCTACCGTCTTGCAATTTCTACCCATTGTTAAGTTTTTCAGGATGGTCATGGAAGGATTCCTGAGTTTAGCTGAGTTTGGAAGGACAAGTATATTTGTAGAAAGGAGAGCCCAAGTTTCAGCCCCCAAAATCATAGAATTATAGAATCTGAAGAGATTTCAGAAGTCCTTTAGGCCAAAGGTTCATAATCTAGGGCCCATAAAGTTGTTTTATTAAGAATTATTTTTTTCTATTTCAATATTATTTTCGCCCTTGTAATACCAAGCTTTTTTACAAATGTTTAATCTGAGTAGGGGTCCACAGGCTTCCTCAGACTGCCAAGGGGTCCAGGACATTAAAAAAGTTACGAAAACATACTGTCGTCCCTCCCATACAAGAACACACTCTATGTCATACCTGATACGTTTTCATTTAGCCTCCATTTTTAAACCTCCATCGAAGGGGAATCATTTCTTCCTGAGACAATTCATTTCACTTTTGATGGCTATAATTTTTAGGAAATATTCCTTCATACTCAAACCAAATCAATTTCTTTGCTATTTTGACTCATTTCTTCTTATTTCTGTCTTATGGAGCCAAGTAAATGAGTTTTTACCTCCTTCATGATACAACCCTTAAATTTAGCTATTATGTTCCTCTGGGTCTTTTCTCTTTTAGGTTACATGTGTCCAGTTCTTTCAGTCTTCATATAACATATCTTGTGGTTATTCAGCCTCCCAATCACCCTCCCTGGAATTATTTCCATATTATCAATATACTGTTGCTCCAGACTTTACTCCACTTGTATTCTGAACCAAGTCAGAATACAAGACTATCATCCCTTTAATCTTCTCAAAGCAGTTTAAGAGCTCATCAGCCTTCTTGAATGTCAAATTTCATTGTTGACTCATACTGAACTTTCCATCCAGGAAACCCAGCCCTTCTCCCAGCTAACCCCCTACCCTCCAGGTCTTTTTCAGATGAAAGGTATCTAACTGTTCCTCTTCCTATTTTGTGCTTGTACAGTGGGATTCCTTCCTCCCCCAACCCAAGGTCATCAGAAGTTGAACTGAAACTGTGATTGAAGGCAAAAGTTAGGAAAAATAAGCAAAGGTGAAGAAAGAAAAGGAGATTGGAATAGAAGTTGGGGAGTGTGTGATTGAGCATTTGAAATGAGGATCTATCCATATTCTAGTTGAATCAAGCCATGAAGAAAGTCTTGAAATCTCCCTATCATCAACTCAGCTATTCTCTTGACTACTAATAGAATTAATACAGCTGTGCAGATGGAGGTAAACCTTAATATCTTTTAGACAACTGCATTTTACATGTGGAATAAGACTTTATTAGTATGATAGAGATATTTTCTCTAAACTGTGGCTTATAAAGGGAAGAAAAAAATAAGTTTCCTGTTCTTATAGGTGGTGAAGGAGAAGCTAGAGAGTACTTACCATTGCTTTTGTAGAAAGAATCCTTTCTACAAGAATAAGAAGGAAAGACTCCTAGATGAGGAGAGTCACCGAACCATTTCTGAAATTCTATGGAATAGCTGATAGAGACTTGGTCTAAACCAGCCTTCTTTTCTGATATCATGCCTATGGAAAATACACTGATAAACAATATAGACTAGTTGTATGGATGTTTCCCCTTCTCTTGGACTACTACTACAATCCAAATAGATTTTTTTTTTCTCTTGTGTCACTGTCTTTTGTAATAATTTATCTCTCAAAATAATTTTATTTTAAAAATATTCTATTGATATCTTTTTTCATCACTTATATTTCCCAATGTATCCTCCCTCAAGGGAACAAACTTTTATGGCAAAATGTGAAAAAGAGGGAAAATAGTTCAGAAAATTGAACTATGTATTGAAAAAAACCTGCTACTTCTTTGAAAAAGTCCACCATTTCTGTAATGAAGCCAGGTGAGATGACTCCTTGTACCTTTTCTTTGTCAAAAGTAATTTAAATAAATGGGAAGAAAAAACAAAACTACTCTATGGCTTGCTTAGAAGCTTTTTCTGTTGAAGAGTTCAATCATGTATCATATAAATCAAAGACAGAAATCTGAGATCCTGTGATGTACTTTCCTTGAGATAGCATGCTAATGTTCCAGAGACAACATCTCATTATAGAGCCTTTCTTTATTTGGGATTAGCTAACATACTCATACCTGGAAAAAATAGAAATAACAATATTTCTAAATGATGCCTTTACAGCAGGAGAAACCAAGACTCAGGCCTGTGGTCAAAGAATGTTTCTGTAAAAATGCCACATAATGTACTCTATAGGACTCTACTTAATGTTTTCCATCTGCTGTTTTCGGCAATAGTTCTTCTCAACAGATACAAATTCCATCTTTCTCCATGGGTTGGCCAGTTCTATTTGTTTTAAACTTGAGTTCTTCCTGCCACCAGTGAAAAGACCTAAGTAGAAAAAAGGGGGTTAGTGCTTCGACTTGCTTTTAATGGAAGTTAATGGGTGAATTGGAAAAAAAAAACTGACAGAATTTGCTTTTTCCAACTTGGAAGCTACAGGGGTTATCTCTGCAAAGATATATTCCCCATCAGTAAAGGGCTCTTATATCATCTCTATTCCCCCATTCAAATGAATAGGTAGCAAGAAGAAAGGGGAAAAAGTAACCATTTATGCAGTGCCAACTATATACCAGGCACTATACTAAATATGTTACATCTTTGGATCCTTAATAGTAGTCTTGCAAAGTAAGTGCTATTCTTATCCTCATTTTACAATTAAGGAAACTGAGGCATTCAGAAGTTAGGTAACTTGCCAAAAGTGACTCCGCTGATAAACATCAGAGGCTGTGTTTGAATTCAGATCTTCTGACTCCAAGCCCAGCTGTCTGTCTATTGGGCTACTTAGGTGCCTTTGTGTCACAGAGTCCTGAGTTGTGGACCTAGTTTTGCTATGAACTTCCTATAAGAACTCTAATGAGTAATTTCATCTCTCTGAGTAAAAGAAAACTTTTTTCATCTGCTGGCCTAAGTGGTCTCTTTGATCTGTCTTAGGTCTCATGATCAATGATTCCCTGGGACTTCAACTTTACACAACGAATTAGTGATGGGGTAAGGGGCAAGAATCAAGGACTATTTCCATTGTCTTATTCCAATGCTCAGATGTTGAAATTCCAGTGCTCAGACATTTATTTAGGTTCTGGTTAGTTGTCATGTTGATGAATGAATTTTCTTTAAAGGGAAAGCTGAGGGAGACAAAAATTTAACACCTTGCAAGCAGTATTAATAAGATTTGTGGTTTCACACATAATGCTCTGTTTCTGTTCTTCTTTATATATAGGCATGTTTGTGTTGGTTGATGTTTGGCAAAATCAGCATAACAAAAACATTTCGATAAAAAAGGATGAGGCTGAGAGATACTAAATGAGAGTTGTTTAAATAGAGGCTTTGGGTTGATGTGAGGCAGAATTTGGAAATAGATGAAGTTTGTCTTCTTTGGTATCACCATCTTACTTTGTGTTTAGGGACAGTTATCTGCCTTTGCATATTTACTATTCTTGTCACATCTATTTATAGCATAGTAGATGAGAACTATATAAGGCTTTCACATAACAGTAAATAACATATTGCTCCAAAATCATTAACTTGATATTGAAGGACCTCCAAAAAACTACTACTTATCTTTTTTATCTATTCTAATTACCCTTGTATTCTGAATTCTGAACCTCTGCTAGTCTCATAATTGAGCTTGCAACTTGTAACTTCGATGTCTTTGCTGATTGTTGTTCTCTCTGCCTAGAATTCCCTCATTATTATCCAATTTATCCTTCAAGTCCTAGTTCATTTTGCTTATTGTGTTATGAAGCATTAGCAGAGGGAATCATTTTTCATTGATTATCCCTCTAAAAAATTCCTAGAGCACTATTACTCATTATATGCTAGAGTGTAATCATCTTTTCATGTGTGTGTTTCTGGTATCCTGAACTTGGCTATAAGCTCCTTTAAGATATAGACTATCCCTTATAACTCTGTCCCCTATTATAAAGTCCTAATGGAGGATTTTACAAATATTTATGCTGAAAATTTATGTAAATAGAAATGGTAATGATAATGAAGAAGCTAGTGATAATAATATATGATCTCTCATGGATCAGGAAAGAGATATTGAAATAATGATTAAGTGGATAAAGTTCCAAGCTTGGAGTCAGGAAAACTCATTTTCCTGAGTTCAAATCTGGGTTCATACATTTACTAGCTATGTGACCCTGTGACACTTCAGCTGTTTGCCTCAGTTTCCTTATCTGTAAAATGAACTAGAGAGGGAAATGTCAAACCACTTCAGTATCTTTGCCAAGAAAACCTCAAATGGGGTCACAGAGAGACAGACATGCTTGAAAAGAATGAACCACACAATAATAAAATAACTAGTGGTTTCCTTTATTTTTCCTTGACTAACAATCCATTTCCCAATGTTCATCCTGAACATATCATAGCCATTGAGACAGGTAGGTAGTACAGAAGATTAAAGTGTTGGACCTGGATTTATGAAAACTTGCATTCAAATCAGGTCTTATACATTTTCTAGCTGTGTTTCTCTGGGCATGTCATTAATCTCTAACTGCTCCTCTTTTCTGAGCTATATAATGGGGATGATAATACACATTTACATCTCCAGGTTATGATGAAGATTAGGTGAGATAATATTTGCAATGATTAGCACAGCACCCAGCACATAGTAAGAACTTAATAACAATAACTGCTTGCATTTATATAGTGCTTTAAAAGTGCTCCAGCACTATGCTAAGTGCTTTACAATTGTGCCTCAACACCTTTCCTTATGACATCTGGTGAGAACCTATGATGTAAGAGGAGAAACTTTGGATCCTCAAAAGTCAATATATGGAAATATGTTATGGAAATAGTTCTTGGTCCTTCTACTTTGGTGTCTTTTTCTTTCTTGCTTGCTTTCTTTTTTTCTTTCTTTCTTTCTCTTTTTTTTGTCTATTTTAGATAAAGGAATTGTAAAAGGAATTTTGTGTGTTTTGAAGAGTGAACTGCTTGATTTTGCAGGTATTGCATTATATGCCCTAAGGAGCATGAAGTAAGTGACCTTCAGAATCTAGTCCGGTGCTAGATGAGACAGAGACCCATCAGGGAGAAAGGCCACATTTGGAAGGAAGCTTTTGGGAACAATGCTATGCAGAAACTGTGTTAAGGCTGAGCCCACTCTCTTGAGACCAAGTCCTAATAGAGAAGAGTATACTCTCTATATGTTGGGGAAATACTCCCTTTCTCAGACAAACTGCTTCCTAATCATGCCTTCCCCCGTCCAAATCACCTTTGAAATAAATACTACACCATTTTGCCTTTCTTTGTGTCATTGTTTTTATTGAAAAAAAATGTTATGACGGGAGTCAAGAATGTTAGCTCTGAAGACCTAAATTCAAATATGCAGTAGCTGAAGAAGCAGAGTCCTTGTTTTCTTTTTCTTTTCTTTTTTTTTTTTTTTTGATATATCTTCAATGTAAATATCCTTTTGTACAAGCTAATTCCATGGTAAGTGACTAAATGGAACTATAATGCTACTTATTGGCAACTAAGTGATAGGGGGGATATGCCTAGTGAAGGTCCAAGCCAATAGCATTAAAGAAGGAACATCTCCGACTTCCACAGGGAATTCCCAGAATTCAAGAGAAGGAAATCTAGCAGAGCTGACTTTGGGAGAATGAGCCAGATGCTCTGTACCTCAGTGAAAGCAGAGGAATAGACCAGAGGGAGTCTGACTCCCTTTTTAGTTCTAAGACAGTGATTCCAATTTTTCTAATCTTATCTACAACCTTCTGGGAAAGTGAGATGGTGTTCTCTTCTCCCATCCCACAGCTGGAGGGCATTGTTCCTCCCCCTTTCATTCTAGTATTCCTGTAAAATGAATCATCTTTCAAACCCAGGGAGCAAGAAGGAACTGTGAGCCTTCAGGGCAGTTATGATGCTGCTCCTTGAATCCAGGATTACAGCTGAAGAACCAAGCTTCCAGGTTGTAGTTTCAGGTTTCTGCTTCATTGATGGTTGATTGTCTGAGGCTTTTCATATGTGGAAATGTAAAAGTATATTTTAGAGCTACCACTGCCTTCAGAAATCCTAGCATTTCAGAACTGGAAAGGACTTCAGTTGTCATGGATACAATGCCATCTCCCCATCTTGCCCCTCCATCCTTTTTGTATCATCCATGCCAGGAAGGCATCCAGCCTCTGCTTGAAGACCTCTTGGAGTAGCCCATTGTACTTTTGGACATGTCCAATTGTTAGGAAGTTTTTTCCTGACATCAAGCCTGAAGTTGATCCATTGTTCCTGGCTCAGCTCTCTGAAAACAAAGAGAACAAGTCTAATCCTTCATCTGTGATAATGCCTCTTAAAATATTTGAAAGCAGAATGCCTGTGATGCCATCTCTGCTCCATCCCTCACCCCAGATCTTTTCTCCAGGCTTAATGTTTTCAGTTGCTTCAACAGATTTTTTTGTGACATGAACTCCAGGTCCTTCATCACTCCCCCCTCCACCCCCAAGATGTCTTTCTCTGGATATTCTCCAGATTATAAATATCCCTCCTAAACTGTGGCACCAAGAACTGAAGACAGTGTTTCAGGTATTGTCTAACCAGGGCAAAATATTTATTTCTGAAAGCTATTTTCTCTTTTAGACCAAGATTGTTTTAGTTTTTCTTTTCTTACCTTCTTCTTTCCTTTTTTTCTTCCTTTCCTTCTTTCCCTCCCTCCTTCCCTCCCTCCTTCTCTTTCTTTCTTTCTTTCTTTCTTTCTTTCTTTCTTTCTTTCTTTCTTTCTTTCTTTCTTTCTTTCTTTCTTTCTTTCTTTCTTTCTTTCTTTCTTTCTTTCTTCCTTCCTTTCTCCCCTTTTCCTTCCTTCCTTTCTGTATATGTGAACATATCATTTCACTGAATCACTTTGAATATATCACTACTAAAACCCCCAAACTCTTTTCTCATACAAACTGCTATGTAATCATTTCCTCCCCAAAATATCACCTTTGAAATGTATGGTACAACATTTTGCATTTTTTCCTGTAAGTTCTTTTCATGGAAAAGCTTGAAATGACATAATTGAAATGTGATGGAGCATCTGTGGGACAGCCAGGAGACCAGTGTCATTGGATCTTAGAATATGTGTGGAGGAGTAAGATGTAAGAAGACTGGAAAGGTAGGAGGGGCCTACATTTTGAAGGGCTTTAATATCAAATAGAGCATTTTGTATTTGCTCCTGGAAGCAAAAGGAAGTCACTGGAGCTTATTAAATAGGATGGGTTTGTGTGTGTGTCTGTGTGTGTGTATGTTAGAGAGAGAGAGACAGAGACAGAGATGGGGGAAGAGGCGGGGGGGGGAGGGAAACAGACAGACAGACATGATCAGACCCTACTGTCTGTTTTGGAAAATCACTTTAGGGGCTGAATGGAAGATGGATTGGAGTGGCAGATCCAAGAGTCAAATTAAGGGCTTTTGCTAGAGTTTCAGAGGAGAGAATGGGGCATATTTGGGAGATTCAACAAAGATAAAATCAGCAGGCCTTGGCAACAGCTTGGATTGGGGATGAGATTGTGAAGAATCCAGGATGACTTTTCTGTAGATGCCCAAATCAAATGATTCATAATGCCTCTTGGACAGCAGTTTGAGATATCTGAAACATAGTTGGAGTTGCAAGATTGGAGGAAAGCAGGTAGAATAGGCCAGCAAGGGTAGACTTGGGGATCATCAGAATAATGATGTTGTCCATGTTAAATCCATGTATCTGATGATTCCACCAAGTATCCAAGGAGAAGAGAAAGGGTACCAGGACAGAACTCAGAGACACCACAGAGACAGTGAGAGGGTGTTACTTGGAAGAGTATCCAGCAAAGGAAACAGAGGAGTGATCAGATAAATAGGAGGAAACACAGAAAGTAGTGACATCCGAAAAACCCTGAGAGAAGAAAGTATCAAAAAGGAGGAAGAACTCAGTAGTGTCAAAGAGAACTTAGAGATCATCTAGACCAGTGGTTCTCAAACTTTTGATCTCAATATCTTTATCCTATTAAAAATGATTGAGGATCTGTCCAAAGAGTTTTTGTTTATGTGGTTTTTAGTATAGATATTGATCACATTAAAAATAAAAACTAATTATGAATTTGTAGACTCTCTGAAAGTATGCAGCTCTGGACCATTCTTTGAGAATCAATTATCTAGACCCATCTCCTTAATTAATATATAAAAACTGAGACCTAGAAAAGGGAAATTGAATAATTTGCCCAAGATCTTATGAGTAGGAAGAAAGATAGATTGGACTGGGAATTTGAATCCAGGTCTTCTTTATAGCATGATTTCTCTAAGGCTACACATCTATTCTCTAATAGATGGAACTTAATAAATATTTAATGAATTTCAAAATGGTTTAAAATTGGAGTGCGGACTAAAGAAAAATTTCCCTTTGCTCCTTACAAGCTGTCACTCTGAAAAAGTAGTCCTTTTGATCTTCAGTTTGGCCATCTAGAAAATATGAATGAAAATCAGTGAAGTGTAGTGGTTACAGAGCTGCTATTGCTGGATTTACGAAGAGTAGATTCCCACATTCTCTTTCTAGGACCCTGTACAAATCACATAATTTCTCAGTGCCTCAGGCAACTCTTCAAAAGTATAAATAAATGACAGAGCAGTGGTAGAGGAAGTTCTTCCATGGGAGTTCCTTATTTTTATGAAATAACAGATAGGATTCCTTTCTCTCCTTTAGAAAGAATTTTCCAAGATGACAATGCTTACATGACATTTATTAGGAAAACAGTTTTGTAAGGATAATAATGATTATTATTATTTAAAAAATTTTTCCCAATAGAACTCAGATAATCATGCACCTGTGACAAGTTACTATCCTGCTATTATTCTTTTTCTATTTAATATCCAGGAGACTATTGTGCACATTGATAAAATATCTGATTCTTATAAGTGAGTATTATTATTATTATTATCATTATCATTATTATTATGATGTTATTCTTAAGCAGCTGGTACCTTTCTGGCAGATATGAGCACATCTGCTCTTCAATCCCCTCCCCAAGCTCTTGGTGTCACATAATGAGTTATAGATCAAAGTATGAAATTGCCCAAGGGGCAATGATGAAGCATTTTCCTTGAATGCTGAAACAGAGTTTAACCCCTTGTAACATGGGGACTATAATCTTTCTTCCTCTGGGTACCACCCCTAAAACCATATCAAACAATTCTGTTCCTTTCCTTTTCCCTTTTATCGCCCTTCGGAACAATGTTAGGGCTTGTATCCTGGCAGGTTTCTTTTTCTGTGAGAACAGTAATCTCATTTCAATGTGTGTGGGTGGGTAGATTATAAGGTACTGCCTTGGAGCTCAGGTGCAGGGCTAGGGAGGGACTGTTTTAAATACTTGTATGATTAACAAGCCCCTGGATTTTTATGGACTGGAAAGAAAGAGCCGCCATGAGGATTATCGCTTACTTTGGGAATGATTCACCAAAATAAAAAAAAAATAAAATAAAAAAGACTGAAATTCTTTGGGAGGTTGGAAGAAAAGACTTTTCTTTTTAGCAGAATGGTAAATGATCGGTACTAATAAGTACAAATCCATGAAGGCCCCTCCTCCCACTGTCTACTTCCTCTTATGGTATCTGGGAGAACAGAGAATCTTATCTGAGGTTTAAACTATTTCCTCTAGATTCAATTCAGCAAACATTTATTAAGCATTCTGCATGCTGGGGAACTATGCTGGACTGATGGGAATACCAAGACAAAAATGATAATAACCTCTGCCTTCGAGTAGTATTTATCCTGTTGCTTAGCCACAATGTGGTCTCATTTCAAGCAGAGGTGTCAAATACTTGATTGTAATGTTTGCAGCACAAGTTAAGTTAATGTAATTGGGAAATATTTAATAAAATAAAAAAAAATTCAATAAGAGATAGATAAAATTATATTTTAAAACTACATCAATATGAAGCCCAAAAGGATCCTTACGTATGGATTACTGGCTCTGTTCTTATTTGAACTTGATATTACTGATTTAGTGAATCAAAAATATAAAGACAGAGGATCTGACTTTGAATACCACATCTGTTACTTAGTCCCAGTATGACTTTGGCAAATAATGTCTTCTCTCAAGGGCTTAGTTTACTAGTCTGTAGATATTCTCGCTTTGATACTTATTAGTTATATGACCACTGGCAAATTAGACTTCTTGAAATTTTATTTCTTTGTTTGTAAAATATGAGTCATAATATCTAGACCTCACAAAGTTATTATGAGGAGAAATAATCCTCAATCTTAAAGCATAGACATTTGAAGTTTATGTTTTCCTTTCTAAAGACTCTTTAGCTCCAATATGCTATGGTTTCAAGAGCCTCTAGGTATTTAATTCATTGAGAACAAAATGGACAGAAAAAAAATGGATATTGCATTTGGTTTGTGACTAATCTTCCAGATATCCTTAAGGGGAAAAAATCATTGTGAGGAAGAAGGTCATTTTTTATCACCACCAACAACAATTGCTGACCAACTGCTACTAACAGGCAAATAGGTACAAGAACCCTGGGAATGGCAGTCTCTCCCTCCTCCAGAACATCATTCTTGCTTCCAGTCCAGCCCAAATAGACATTTAGACAGGTCCTCTGGAGGAGGGGGAAGATTTCCTATCAACTGCTGCACACAGAATAGGTCCAAGCTAAAGAAATACAGCATCCTGGGGTGGGGAGGAGGGGGAGAGAAGGCAGAATCTTGTGCCAAGCAAATTGAACCACCGCCACCTCCTTGACAACCATCCTGCCTCAGACCCCTATGGGGACAGCCCGGGACCATGAATCTAAGAACCCTGGGAAATAGCAGTGCTTTCAGTCCAATGCCCCAATCATTCTGAGAAGCAATCTCTATGGAGAGATAGCCTGACAGGTGTTCCGTCAGGTGCTTCAACCCAAAATACTAAAAACTCAGAAAAGAAAATTCTTGCAACCACTGATTTGGGTAGTGAAATGATTCAACAATCAGAAGCTGACAGGATTTTTATCAGTTTTTTTTTCTATGAGAACCAATAAAAAAGATTGGTGGAATGAATTATTCTGGGGAAATCTTTTAACCTGGTCTTGAATTTTGTATTTGCTAAATTTGGTTTCTTTATTTGTAACATATGAATACTTATCATTTAACTTGACAAAATTATTGCAAGGTTTAACTCATAAGTTCACTCAAGATTTTATCTGTGGAAATGACAATATACAGCATTACCTTCAGTTTTGTTATTATATTCTAGGACCATTCCCCCGACTTGTAGCTGAGACCATCCATACATTTCTCTCCCATTAAAATGTGAGATCCTGGAGAACAGGATCTATTTAGATCTGTTTAGAAGAGTGAATTGCACATAGTAATGCTTCATTCATTCATTTTAAGTGAATCTTCTTAATTTTTCCAAATAATTTGTAGATAGAATTTTTTGTGGGGGAGCTAGGTTTCAAGATTTACTTGGGGGAAAGATAATCATACGCTAACTATTTTTCATGACCTAATGCAGGGATTCTTTAACAGTTTTTTTTTAATTGATTTTCTTGCACAGTCTGTTAAGCCTATCCATCATTCTCAGAATAATATTTTGAAATTTATAAAACATAGAGGATTAAAAAGGAAACATTATATTGAAATACAATAGTCAAAATTATATTATAAAAAAGGTTTATGGACTTTAAGGCTTAAAAACTCCTGATAAAGGTTAACAGTAATGTTGATATTTACTGCAGATTTGACATTGGACAAGTTGCTTTGTCTCACTGGACCCTAATTTCTTCTTCTGGAAAGTGAGGAGCATTAAGTTAAATGATCTCTAAGGACACTTAAAATCTATGATTTTAAAAATCATTAATCAACTAAACTAGTTAACAAGCATTAATAAAATATATATGATGTTCCAGAGATTGTAGGGGTATTGACTAGAGTAAAACAGTTCCTGCTCCCAAAAAGTTTATTTTCTATTTGTGAAATAACATGTATACATATGAATAAAAAATATGAAGTAGGCTTATTTACATATTATTTTCCATTAGGCTATGAATTTTTTGAAAGCAGAGACTTTATTTCCCTTTCTTAGTTTTCAGCAATCAATTAATTAGCCTATAAACATTAAACAACAAACAATGAATGTTTATTAACCTACTATGGACCAGGCTTTCTGCTTAAGTTCAGAGTGCTTAACTGATAGTAGGTGCTTAATAAATGCTTGTTGACTTGACAATATTTTCAGGAAGGTTCAAAATGAGGTCCAAAGAGTTCCTCAAGAAATAGTTCACTTCCAAACCTTTCTTATTGGGATACATCTTGGTTTTCATGGGAAAATATCTAATTCCATCTGCAAGACATTGTTTTGGATGTCGGTTGCAAAAATTCTTGAGTAAGATAAAGTGAAAATCACATAAAGAGCCATTTGAAGTGGGTAATATCAGCAAAATAACGGTTTGGTCATGTATACTTATTGTGTATCTAATTTATACTTTAATATATTTAACATCTACTGGTCATCCTGCCATCTGGGGGAGGGGGTGGGGGGGATGGAGGGGAAAAATTGGAACAAGAGGTTTGGCAATTGTCAATGCTGTAAAGTTACCCATACATATAACCTGTAAATAAAAGGCTATTAAAATAAAAAAAAAAAAAAAAAAAGAAAGTGGGTAATATGTAAACATCTGGTAGAAAGTGTACACTATGAGGGCTCAATAAACATGAACTAGTAGCAATAATGATTCCCATCAATCTGCAACAAACATTTTCCAAATGTCAATTAATTGCTTTGCTTAGTAATGAATACTTTCTATTGGGGCTAACTTTCTACAAAACAGCCAGGTACCTATACCCCACTGATATTCTTACTTGTTCTTTTTCTAAGCCTTATTGATGAAGCTATTGAATAAAAAAGGAAGCAGGGTGTTGACAGAGGACCACTTTGAGAGAGAGCATAAGACGGGCAAGACATAGAATCAAATTTAAAGGCTGAAACTGAAACAAGTTGACTCAATCAGCTTCTACCTTTTCTCCTCAAGCCCAAATCCACAGCACTTTCTATGTGTTGGTCTCTGCTGCCACAACTGGGTTCGCACTTCTGCCTTCATCATTGGAATTTCAGCACCATCAAGAAATCATGGGATACTAAACCAGATGAATCAATGATTGTCCTAATCATCAGGATGCATTGGAATCTCTCTTTCCCTTAATAAAGGACAGGATATGACATCCCGTCCTTCACTGAAGTCCAAAATGCTCATGCTGCTTTCATTATCTCCTATGAAAGAGATGAATTCATTCATATAAAAGTTTCAGGGACTTAAAATGTGGTTCTTCTTGGAAATAATTTCCAGTTGGAAATTTTATAGAATTAGTAGAATGTTAGCTATGCATTTAGTTTAACCCTTAATTGATGGACTAATTCTGTCTAGAATAGAAGTTATTTACCTGGAGTCCATACACTTTCTCCCCTTTCTTTTTTTAAAAAAATATTTTGATAACACTATTTCAATATAATTGTTTTCTTTGAAATATTATATATTTTATGCTTTTACAAATATTGTTTTGAGAAGCAGGTAATAGGCTTCATCAGATTTCCAAAGAAGTTCAAAATACAAAAAAGAAAAGAATCCACAGCTAGAATATTATTATTAATTGGCCATCTAATTAGAATAGTGGTGTGAAACTCAAATAAAACGAATCTCTATAGCCATGTTAACTTAGAAAACCTCAAATTGACATAACTATTATATTGAATTTGCTATTATTGTTGTTGTTAAACATTTTTCAATTATATTTTAATCTGTTTCTGGCTGCAATCCAGATCTTGCTGGCTTCAAGTTTGATGCCTTTGCCCTAGAACACTACAAGTGGTAAGAAATTCTAGACAAAGAAGAATTCAGAACTAGAAGAGCTCTTTCATATAATCTAATTCATCTTTCCTTTTGAGAGATGATGAAACTCAAGCCCAAAAGGCTTTCATAGTTTTGTGAAGCAAATCATCCCAGTTAAAGGTTGAATTTGTCCTAGGACCCACATTCATAAACTTTCAGGCTCATGCCTTCCATAACTACCTAGAATTATCACAATTGTTAGACTCAAAGAATGATAAATATAGGAATGGAAGGGACCCCAGCCTCACCTAATCCAAAACTCATTTTGTAAAGGAAGAAAGTGAGACACATTGAGGTTAAAAGACATTGGGCAAAGTCACACAATTTTTTTTTTCTTATGCTAAGCTTCCTTATAAAAAGAAAGATTATTTGATGCAACAGATAGGATAGTGAACCTGGTATAAGATGATGTGTTCAAATTTTGTTTGGCTTCTTAAAAATTACTTAATTTCTCTTTATCTAATTTTCCTCATATTCAGTTTAGGAGTTGAAAGAGACCATAAGGTCCCTGAGAAGCTCTAAATTTTATGATTCCAAGAAAAACTTAGGGAAAGCAGTAGTCAATCACAAAGGAATGAACTTAAAATGTTAGTATTTCAAACATCAATGGAGGGTAATTCTTTGGGTGGGGAGGATTCCTAGAAGCTATCAAATCACACCCTTCAGCTACTTATGTAATTCCTATGCGGTATTAGGTATCATTATACATCCTGCAATCACATTCTTTATACAACCTAGATGCACTACCAAGATATAAGTGAATTTTTTATTGATGGTTTCAAAGGCTTTTTTAACCATTTTTTAATCTACCTATACTTCATATGCTTTTAAAACTGATGTACAGAAGGAATATTAGCACTGGGCAGGACATTAGAGATCATCACCAATTTGCCATATATCAATACACCAATAATTTGTGATTTTTTTAAATGTGGAAACTTTCCTCCAGTGATATAAATTGCAATCCATTTCTGAATTTGAGAGCTGCCAGAGGTTCAGTAATGTGTGCAAGGACCCATAGCTAGTAAGTGCCTGGGATCACACTTGAAGCCATCCCCAAGTTCTGCTACTCACCCCATAATAATATTAGATGATCTCTAAGAAACCCACTAATGCTAATATTATCTCTATGAATCCAAGATTCCAAGTATCAGCTCTTAATGGGACTAATTCCTTTTTGCCATGTTGCTTTTCACTGCTTTTGGTAGCATTATCCTTCATATTTGAATATTAGTACTATAGCTATCAGAAACCTGCTTTCTCACCCATTTTTGATCAATTACTTTCTTACTGTTGTATTTTTGGGTGACCAAACAAGAGATAGCATCACAGGACAAAATGGATAATTTTTATTATACAAAATAAGAAAAAAGCTTTTGTAGAAATAAAACTAATATAACTAAAATTAGAAGGAAAACAGAAAACTGGAGGTAGATTTTATAGCATTTTATCTCATAAAGGTCTCCTTTCCTAAATATATGGGGAACTGCCAAATTTATAAAAATAAGATTCATTCCCCATTTAATAAATAGTGAAAATATATAAACAGGCAGTTCTGAGAAGAAGAAATCAAAGTTATCTATAGTCACATGAAAAAATACTCTAAATCACTGCTGATTAGAGAAATGCAAATCCGAGATACTACCTCATACCTATCAGATTGACTAACATGCCTAAACAGGAAAATGCTAAATGCTGTTGGAAATGTAGAAAAATTGGGACACTAACACACTATTGGTGGAGTTGTACATTAGTCTAATCTTTCTGAAGAACAATTTGGAACTATGCCTCAAAGACTACAAAATTGTGCATGCCCTTTGATGTGGCAATACTACTACTGGGTCTGCATCTCAAAGAGATTAAAGAAAAAGTAAAAACTACTCATAAGTACAAAAATATTTGTAGCAGCTATTTTTTTTGTGATCACAAAGAATTGGAAATCAAGGGGATGCCTATCAATTGAGGAATGAGTGAATAATTTGTGGTATGTGATTGTGATGGAATACTATTGTGTTCTAAAATATGATGAGTAGGAAGGTTTCAGAAAAACCAGGAAAGACTTATATGAAGTCATACAAAGTGAGCAGAACCAGGAGAACATTGGACACAGTAATAGCGATATTGTAGAAATGATAAGCTGTGAAAGATGTAGTTATTCTGACCAAGATGACACAAGACAATTCCAAAGGACTTATAGTGAAAAATGTCATCTACTTC
This sequence comes from Sarcophilus harrisii, assembly GCF_902635505.1. Lineage (NCBI taxonomy): Eukaryota > Metazoa > Chordata > Mammalia > Dasyuromorphia > Dasyuridae > Sarcophilus > Sarcophilus harrisii. The sequence goes on along the minus strand of NC_045426.1, from coordinate 615,559,382 downwards.
AAGAGAGAATTGATGAAGTCTGAATGCAGATTGAAGCATACTTTTTTTTTTAACTTTCTTTATTTTTATTGTTTAACTTTGTGTATGTTTTCTTTTGCAACAGGAAATATGTTTTGCATGACTTAACTTGTGTAATTGATATCAACTTGTTTGCTTTCTCAAGGTAGAGAAGTAGGGAGAAAGGAGAGAATTTACAACTAAATTTTGAAATTATTGTTAGATTTTCTTTTACACATAATTAGGAAATATAAGTTAAATAAAAATAATTTTTTAAAAAACTGACTCCTTTCTTGGAAAAGGGGACATGACCTCTACTTTTAGATTGCAGGGGAAGATAGATCTGTTTTCCAAAGCATGTAAGTGAACTGAGCTGGAAGCATAGGCTTAAACATACTATTTTGAGATCATTTCCTTTTTTCCTTCATTTCTCTCCTCCCTCTGAAAAAAACGTAGGCCCATATTATATACTTTCTTTTCCTCACAGGTAAAATATCAGGGATGCTATCTTCTCTATATTCTCTCATCTCTCCTTGTGGGCAATGTTACCAAGAATTCTTTTTTTTTTCTTCCTAGTAAATCATAGATCTAAAGCTCTTTTTTTTTTCTTTCTCTTTTGTAGATAGAGGGATGGCAAGCAATCATTTTCTTTCTTTCTATCTCTATCTCTATCTTTCTTTATCCTCTTTTCTCTCATCATTTTTACTAGGAATTGGAAAGTCTACTTGGGAAGTCTCATTAGCATAGTAAATTGTTGCCATCTTTCCTTCAGGAAAAAAATGTATATATTCACACACATGTACACACATATATGTTTATGTACATATATCTATTTCTGATCTATAAGATTACTATGAAGAATTCTGTTTCTATTGTATAGCAGTCATTTTAATAGATATATTTGTATTGAATTAGGAATTTCCCCTTAAATTCCATGTGCTTGATAGTCCCCATTACATATATTGCTCTTAAAAAATTGTGTGTTTATTCAGCCTGTCAGGCCTACAAAGGCATTTTCAAAATTCTATGTGGAAATATATTGGCCGTTTATATACCTGGGATTTTGTAATGTTATTGATTCTTGTTTGGGAAGGTCTATAGGTATTGTTTTTTTTTTTTTTTTTTTTTTTTTTTTTTTTTTTAAATATTTCCCTCTTCCTCTATTAACAGATTCTTGGAAGAATCTCCTTCAATAAATCACTTAATAAATAAGTCAAATATTTATTTATTAAGTACAATATATGTACTAGAAACTGTGAGAGCCCATATACATACAAAGACAAGAATGAATCAATCTCTGCTCTTAAAGGGCTTACACTAAGACAATGTAAATGATGACAACAATAAAAACAAAGACCAAAATGGACACTGATTCACTAAAATGGTCAATTTTTTTTTCCTGAAATAAGAAATGAAGAAATCCATCTCTTATCCATTTCCTTCTCTTTTTTTTTTTTTTTTTTAACAGTGGAAGGTGGATGGTAAGAACATTATAGATATGTCACAAACCCATATGTACATGTACCATAAAATTTGATGACTGCATTGTTTTATTTTACTGACATCTTTCTCTCCCTTTGTCCCTCCCTCCCTCTATCCTTCCTTCTCTCTTTCTCTGTCTCTCTGTCTCTATCTCTCTTTGTCTCTCTGTCTCTGTCTCCGTCTTTCTCTGTCTCTCTCTCTCTCTCTCTGTAGCTCTGTCTGTCTCTGTCTCTCTGTCTCTGTCTCTCTTCTTCTCCGCTTCTCTTTTTCTTTTTCAATAAGGGATAGCTTACTTGTTAAAGAAAAGAGGAGGGATCTATTCTGAAATCTAACCCCCTACAAATAGGAATTTTAGAATTATCATCTTTGTATCCATTTCCAGTGCCCACTATATTGTAAGGTACATATTAATTATCTGTTTATTAAATACTCAAATAGGCACATCAATAAAAACTGAACATTCATTTGAAAATAAAGTCAATGTGATTCAATGCTCATAACAGGCAATTATTGGAACAAATTAAACAGGATATTTAACATATTGGGGAAAGAACAAGGGAAGGAAAATGCATCTCTCTAGTCCTTGATGATCTGCATGGAATTATAGTTAAGGAAACACAAAAATCGTGACTTGACTTTACCTCCTTCTGTATTCAGCTACGGACAGTATTAGGTATTAAATGCTTTCCATAGTACATTGGTTTATCTGTTACCTAAGCAGGTATCTTCATCTAGTGACCATCCAATGTTTACTTTGAGACATCTAGTGACAAGAAATTATTTTCCAGACAGCCCAATCTAATTTTGAATCGACTTACAGAGAATCGAGGGATCCATAATTCAAATCATCAAGTTTCCAAAGCATATATGTTTGCATTTGGAATATAATCAGAAACACCTGTACACTCATGTGCAGACTCTGTGCCCAGGTTTTAACCCTCCTCTGATTTGCCATTCTGTCAGCAGCCTGGTGCCTAACTGAGGACTGGAGATGAATATGGATGAAATGAGATAATAGTTGTGAATACTTTGAAAGTACTCTACCAATGTAAGCCATTATTAAGCTATTAGTGATTAGACTTGTTCTGCTTAGCCCCAGAGAGTAGAACCAGGAGCAATTAGATGAAGTTTCATGAAGACAGATTTTGGTTTAATATGAGGAGGAAATTTTAAAACTAGACTCTCAGATAATGGAATAAACTGCCCTGAAAACTGGCATATATTAATGTAATATAGCCTAAGCCTTGTGAGCCTGTAGTACCTTGTAAAGAAGTAATTTTCCCTATCCCTTGAGGTATTCAAGTAGAGAGCAGATGACCATTTGACAGAATATTATAGAAGGAATTCATGCTTTAGATAGGGGTTGGGCTGGATTGCTAATATGGTTGTTGAATAACAGCTAAAAAAGTCTACGAATCTCTAATTCAGGAACCCTTAAAATAAATAGTCCATTTGTAGAAAATTAAAAATTGACTACAGTTATTCTTTTGACATAACAACATTGCCCAACATGTTTTCAATATGTTGTAGGTAGGCATAAGAATTTTTTTAATTACATATTTATTTGATATTTTTCCCAGTTATATTTAAAACAATTTTTTTTTGCTTTTGTTTTCTTTAAAAAAAAAAAAAAAAACTTTTGGATTCCAGATTCTCTCCCTTATATTCATCTCCACTTCCCATTAAAAAACCATATGTAAAGTTATGCAAAACATTTATATAAAATTCATATTGTGAAAGAAAACACAGATTTCCCACCCTAATAAAAAACCCTCAACCAAAATAAAGTTAAAGAGAGAGAGAGAGAGACAGAGAGAGAGTGAGAGAGAGAGAGAGAGATTTACACTCTGTCATCCCAGAACATTGCTATTATTGTATACAGTATATTTCACTTTGTTTGAGTTCATGAAGGACTTTCCAGGTTTTTTCCCCAAGAGCATTCTGCTTATCATTTCCCATAGAACAACAATATTCCATGACAGCCATGGAATTTAAACAGTCATACCCCATTTGATAAACAAATCAAGGGATTTCCAATTCTTTGTCCTGAAAACAGAGCTGCTACAAATATTTTTGTACATATATATCTTTTCTTTCCTCTCCCTTTATTAAATATCTTTTGATATTCAAAGCATAAGAAATTAAGTGGGAATTTTTTTTTTGGGGGGGGAGTTTTGCAGAAGGTGTAGATGATCCAATAAGGCCAGAAGATGACAAAGAAAAAAATTCAGAATCTCAAAAGTATATGTATAGAATTATATTATATTCTATTAAAAAATTCAGACTTCTCTGGAGAAGGCAAAACTTTCCAATGTGAGTTTTCCAAATCATGGGGATTCTATGCCCTCATCCTTATTCCCCACCCCTCCCAAAAGATATGGAAGGGATAAATGTATCTTTTAGAGATTTTATGATATGAGACATGAATTAAAGTTCAAATAAAGTAGAATTTTGTATTGAAATTTTATTTTGAAGTTGGTCATTTGCTAATATTTCTTTTTTTTTTTGGAGGGGGCTGAAGAGTATATGTTCGAAATGTAATTTTTTCAATGAGGAAAATCCCTCCACAAATGCAAATCCCTAAGCCTCTTGTAGGTTAGAGTCTTAGAAAGTTGCATGGGATGCTGGGAGTTTGAATGATTTACTATACAACCACTATGAACCAGGAATAGGCTTTGCACTCAAATCTTCCTGACGTCAAGACAAGCATTCTATCTTTTTTCCATGTTGTCTTTTGTTAGGAATGACAGCCTTAAAATCAGAGTGGTTAACACAGTGCATTGCTGAAAGAGATCAGGATTGCAATGCAATTAGACTTTCCCTTCCTTCTAGAGTAGCCAAGCAAAATAGCAGGTTCTGCAAGTATAGACTTGGGGAAGAGGGAATGTCAGAGCTTGGTGAGGTTTTTCAGGGACTGCTTTACTGGTTCCCTTCTTTGTGCCTGTGCACTTGAGGTTTTACTGGCTGCATTGTTTGAGTTTATTAGGGCCCCAAGAAGGCAACTCCTATTGGGTGTGGAGTTGAGCAGTGAGAATGGAATGGAGGAGCATCCTTGTTGGTGATGTTCAGCAGGTTAATTAGGAGGGCAGGGAGATGTCTCTGAGCGATATCATATCCTCCAGGTGCTTGTCTGCAGTTTACTGGAAACCCATGCAAATTAACGAAAGCTTCCTGGAAGAAGGCAACCTGTAGTAACCTCCCAGCCCATCCCTAGGTGGTGATCCACAGGTGACATTCCCTGTTGACCGGAAACATGGACTCCATTGTCTCCCTGCCACAGAAGGGATCTTGTAGTATGGTTGTGTAGCATTAAGAATGGATTTCTTCATGCTTAGCGAGAAGGAAGCTGAGAGATCATGGAATAAGATTTCATTTTTTACAGAGGCAGGAACTTAAGACTTAGAGAGGGAAAGTGATTAATTTTAGTTTTTTGTCCCATGACATCTTTAAACTGAACTGTTGCTCCTTTGCTTGAGTGGCAATGCGATGTAGTGGAGAGAGCACAGGAACTGGGGCAAATCATTTAAACTCAACCTCTGTTCTCCTGGTGACCTTACATAGCCCTCTCTCACTTAAATCCAATTCACTCACATCTCTTGGTATCACCTCCATGATGTCATTGTTCTTTTCCAGAAAACAAACAACAACTACCATCTCATCTATAAAATGGGTATAATAAAACTGTCACCCTTACAGGATTGTTGGTAAATGTCATTATAAAGTGTTTTGTAAATCGTCGAGGGCTCTGGAAATGCAAATTATCTTCAAATGGGGATGATAATATTTTACCACATAGGACTGTTGTCAAGAAAGCACTTGATTAGTGTGAGTTATTATTAACATTATTTCCATAGGGATGTTAATCTCCAATTCCAGAAACATTTCACTGATAGCCTGTCAAGTTTAAAAGATTTGGTTGAATGGATCCTGTGTATTAAGCTGTTTAAGTATTAATGTGTATTATTATTAAGTGGTTCCTGGACCATGATAGGTACTAGGACTTCATTTTTATAGAAGTAGTGTGGAATACTGGAGAGAACTCTCATTTAAGGACAGAGAATCTGTGTTTTAAACAGACTGGGTTTATATATCATCTAGGTGATCTTGGCAAGTCACTATCCTCTCTGGACTTCACTTTTTTTAATTTCTGAAATGAGGGCATTGGACTGGATTATCAAAAGCTATAATATCTAGAAAGTATTTAGCATAATATCTGACACATAGTAGGGCTTAATAAATGTTTGATCCCTTCCCTCTTCCCCTTCTCTAAAACTGCCTCTGAATTTGAGTTTTATGTTGACTTCACAGAACGGGTAATACAGAATAGATGAGTTAATCCATCAATCAATCTCAAATTGAGCTGGACTTTGAAGAAAGATCAGGAACAACACAGATTAAGGTGAAGAAAAATGAAATCCTGGCATGGAGGATGGCTTGTGAAAACTACCCAGAGGTGGGAGGTGGGACACTGAGTTGGAGGAACTGATAGTAGATCATTTTAGCCAGAAGATAGAGTATGTCAAGGGGAAGATTATTGAATAAGACTGGAAATGTAGTCTTTGTGACTGTGGGGCCATATTTCCAATCATTATTAACAAAAGAGTCATATAACTACTATATGCTTAGTAGACTGTAATATAACTCAATAATTTAAAATATAAATTAAAAAGCCAGAAGAATGATAGATGATCTAGTCTGTCATAGCTTCATAAAGGGCATTTTGGAAGGAATAGAAGTAAGGTATATGAAGCCAGTTTGGGGCTTCATGGAAAAGAGCACTAGGCTTGAAGTCATATTCTCTTCAAGCTGGCTTACAAGCTATATGACATGAGGCAAGCCATGGTATTCCTTTTCACCTCAATTTTCTCATCTGTGAAATGGGAATAATTATAAAAACACTGGTGTTATCCATTGTTATATTCTCTCATTGGATGTCATGAGTAAAGTACTTTGCAAACTAGATATCAATAGAGAAGGATGAGCAATTGGGGTAACAGAGCCAAAATAGTTTAAAATCAGAATATTGATCAAGGTATCCAGAGTAGAAGAAACAACTGCTTGAGTTTGAGGCTAGATCAGTACATAGTATGGGAGACACAAATGCAGAATGAAAGTGTCTTTAGGAAGAGGCAAACAAGATGGCCTAGTGGGCAGAGTGATGGACCTGAAGTCAGGAAGACCTCAATACAAATTCTGCCTCACATACATCCTTACAGTGTGGTGTTGGGTATCTGTTCTGGGTTCCAGTCTTCTCATTTGTAAAATGATGATGTTGATCTCTCAGAAGTCTTCTAAGCTACTTCCCATTTTTAATTGAGCATCCTAAAAGTTAGATTGAGATCCTGCCTTTCATGTACTCTGCCTGTGTGATAGAGAAATGACTTAATTCAGTGCTCTCAAGTAACTCTTTAAGAAGATAATTTGTACAGCAGCCTTTGATATGGTGGAAGACTTTTTTATTGGAAGTTCCCTATATAAATTAAATCACTGTCTGATAAATAAATAAAATAACCTAGAAAACAAAAACTCTACATATTTAAAAGTGTTCAAGACAAAGCAGAGGGAGTCTATAGACTGAAGGATCTTAGAGGGAGGAAGGAAGGATACTGTTATAGTTTTCCAGGTACCCAAATGCATTCAAGTGTCTGATTTCTGATAGTTTAGAGAGTATGATACAGAGGCATAAGAATAAAACATGAGAATGTGAATGTATGCAAATGTGGGTTTGTGAATGCATATGCATATGTATATATGCATGTATATGTTACTGTTTGTATGACACTGGTAAAGTCATTTTAATTTTTCTGAACCTCAAGCTTTTTATCTGTAAAACATAGATAAGTAATACTTGTTCTCCTATTTCAAGAAATTGTTGTGGAGAAAGCACTTTTTAAATCATGATGTGCTATAGGAAACATCACTTCACATCACTATAGTTACCTGTAATGTGGAATTCAAACGAAGTCAGTGATCAACTTTTGCCTGGGCATCAGGGTTAGGAAATTTGCATGAATGCTTGCAGAAGTCATTCTCTTTGGACAGAGCTCAGAACAAGCTAGCCTGATGAGCTTTCCGCACTGTGCTGATAAGCCCTATACAAGGAGTATAAGATCAAAACAAAGCCTTCTGATGATATAAGGCTTGAGGGAAAAAAATGCAACCCAAAACACACCTGTGGGCTGCTTCCATCCACAGCTGTTTTCCATCATTGCTGTTTTCCATCCCTTTAATCAAGACTTGCTTGCAAAAGATACACCCTGCAATCCTCCCCCAGCCAGCATCCCCTAGGTCTTGGCAGGGAGACAAGATTAGCTATTATGCTTTCATTAAACTCTTTAGCTTGACGAGACATGGGAAAGGTAAAAAAAATTTAGGAAGGACATTACCAGGTACCATGGTTGTTTTGAGATCAGGTCGGATAAAGATCAGAGGAAAGCTGGATTGGGACCCATGGTCAGCAACATTAGAATGTAGGAAGGCTTAAGTGCAAAGAAACTCAAGAGTGATGATAGTAGCATCACACATGACACCCAAAGGAAATCATGGGTACATGCTTGTAATCCTGGCTAAGGAGGGAATACCTGGGAGCTCAGGAAATTTGACCTAGAGTGAGCTATCAATTAGATTCCCACAATAAGTTTGGGATTGGTATGATGAGCCTGTAGGCTTGGGAAGCTACCAGATTGCTTGGGAGGGTTAAACCAGCCCATGTTGGTGATAGATTATGTCAAAGTGTCTATGTCAGTCAGTGATGGGATTAGATCAGTGAGGAAATACTGCATTTTCAGTATGGGTGAGATGGAGAGATCCAATTTTGGACAGGGAAAAAAAAAGAGTGCAATATATCTCTATAAATAGTATTTTTCTCCATGTCACTGAGGTTGAAAACTTGAACGTAATTTTGGATAATCAATGGGGTACATTAAAAAGAACATTGCATTTGGAATCGCAGGATATATGTTCAAATCTTGAGTGTGACATGTAGCACCTGAGTAACACTGGGTAAGTCCCTCCAATTCTTTGGGACTCAGTTTCCTCATTTGTAAAATGAAGACTGGATAACCTTCAAAATCCTTTTCAGTTCTAAATCAATGATCCTTTGATTTATTTTCTCTCCCTTTAATCTTTCTACTTCTTTGCTTTTCAACTCCCCTTTATACGTTGTCTCTCCTCATTAGATTGTAAGTGCCTTGAGGACAAGGACTGTCTTGCTTGTGTACAAATCACAGAATTTAACACGACCCTGGTAGATCCATATTCTACTTCAAGGGCTGCACTGAGTGCACAATTATCTGCAAACAAAAAATCATGCATGAACACCCCTTCCACTTTAGTTTTGTCTTGTAGCTTTTTCAAGTTGAAAATTTTACCATTAGTATGGTTGCTGTTCCTTGTTTGTTCTCATTGAAGCCATTTGACAACTTGGCTGAAAATATCATGTTAAAAGCATGGGAGCGAGCACACAGCCTTGTTTCACTCTATTGGTGCTGGAGAAAGTTTGAGAGCGTTGCCCATTTTCCAGAACCCAGATAAGCATGCCATCATGAAACAGACGTACTATACTGATGAATTTCTCTGGGAAACCAATTTTTGACATAAATTTTCCATAAGCCCTCTTGACTAAGATCCTAAACAATAAATACTCATCCATCTCTCTCTCTCTCTCTCTCTCTCTCTCTCTCTCTCTCTCTCTCTCTAATGTATATATATATATATGTGTGTGTGTATGTATATATTTATTTATGTGTCTATGCATTTACCTATCATCTTTTAATCCAGTGTCTTAGTCAGTAACGCACTGGGCCTGGAGTTAGGAAGACTTCAATTCAATTCTAATCCTCAGATACTTCCTAACTATGTGGGGCAAGTCACTTAACTCTGATTTATTGACACAATGGATCCACTGGAGAAGAAAATGGCAAACTACTCCAATATCTTTGCTAAGAAAATCCCAAATGGGGTCATGAAGAATCAGACATGACTAAAATGATAGAACAATAATCTATCTGCGTCTGAAAATGTGTTTTCCTATCTATATATTCTGCTGTATTTTATCTATCTATCTATCTATCTGTCTGTCTGTTTCTGAATATCTGTTTTCCTCTTTCCACCTCTCTTATCTGTGTCTTATCTATGTGTTTCTGTCTGCCTCTCAATTTGTTTTTCTCTCTCTGTTGTTCTATCTTTTCTGTTGGTCTGTCTCTCATTACCAAGCTTAGGGAAAAGGCATCCTAGAATATTGAAAAAATTTTTGGTTGTAATTACTGAGTGATTATCAATGATTTTCAGAAATATTAGAACTGTGGAATGATAAATGCTCTAGCAATTTTTTAAATGGTAAAAAATTTAAACTAAACTTTAAACTATAAGCTAGAGAAAATTTCTTCAATTTTTGACAGAAAGTTGACAGGGAGAGCCGATACATTAATACACTGAAGAAGAAAAACAGTAACTTAAAGGAAATATATTTAAGCAGTGTCTTATACTAGAATAGGGCTAGGACCCCACAAAGGCATTGGACCTTGGAGGCTACTATAGAGCCTATGTAGAGGGAAGTTCAAAAGAACTCTACAAAGGAACAAAAGGATTTCCAGTAACAAAGAGTCCTAAGAGTGGCCACATGTGTTCTCCAACTATGTGCCTAAATGCTACTGTGCATTTGTATTTTGGGGAAACATTTTGTACCCAAAGTTGTACTATCCTAGTAATACCCATGTCAAAGGATTAATTAAGTCTGATTGATTATTTTAAAATGTTAATAGTAATAAATTTTAAATTGTTGTTGTTCATTCTTTGTTCTGGAAGAAGACCATGACATCATGGAGATAATGCTATGAGATGAGAGTGAATTGAATTTAAGTAAGGGAGGGTTGGGCAAAGTCCCCAGCCTTACTTTCTCCTCCTTAGACATCTGAATCAAGGCAAGATATAGATCAGGATATCTGGAGAAGGCCCTGGATGCAGTGGGAGACCTTGGCCTTTTTCAGTTCAGGTCTTTTAACAGGTCTCAGTTTGATTGAGGCAGCACCTATTCACTGATTAAGGGTAGGTAAGAATTAAGGCAAAGAATGGCCTCTTTTACCTAGTCAAAAAAAAAAAAAAAATCAATCTGGGAGAGGAAGACCCTCAGGGTTTCTGGCCAAAACAGAAACAATTTCCATTTACATTCACTAAGCCAATTAGGGCAGAAACAATGACTAAGTGAGGTTTGTCCTGGGACCTATTGTTGATCAATCAATTTTTTAATATTTCCTATTTATTTATTTTTATCAGTTTTTTCCAAAAAAGCTGAGACAATCAACTCTTTGTTTTGCACAATTTTCATTTATGATTTCTTGAATTGCAATTCTGAGAAACAATAGGCTTTGAAAAAGTCCTAAACCTTTAAACTCAAATCAGTCTGGCTTTCATTGAATGGCCAAAAATAGGTCCCAGTTTTAGACTCTCTTGCACATTATTTGGGTTTTGATGGTCCAGAATGATTGTAAATAGAAATTGTTTTCTGTTCTGGCCGGGAACTCCATGGCTCTTTCCCTCCCAAAGTGATTGTTTTGTGATGGCAAAATAGGCCATCTTTTTTTCCTCAATTTTTTCCTAGCCCTTAATCAGTGGATGGATTTTGCCTCAGATAAACAGAGAATTAGGAGAGACCTTAGTTTAAAAAGACCAAATTCATCCTTGGTGTTCTGTGCCATTGCCAGTCATCTTGACTTGATCTTGCTATTGGGCTTCAATGGTACTGGAGGAGAGAAGAGGCTGATGATTTTGTATAGCTTTGCCTCATTAAAATCCAATTCTCTTGCAAGTCAAGAATCACTCATGCTGTCACTGTTCCATTTTAAGAAGAAAAGAGGAACAACAGCAACACTAAACAAATCACATATTCCTTTCTATCCCCCTCCTTTAGTATTCATAAAGAAATAATTTATAATCTTCTAAGACCATATAAAAATAGTCCATGTTAAAACTACATTAAAGATTTAACTCCATGAATATGTTAAGATAAATACAAAAAAGACAAATAAGAAATTACAGAGCTAAACAAAAAACTAGATTTCCTTATATTTCTCAAATATTTGAGATATAATATATTATATGATACAATTAGAAAATGTATTATATTTCATAATTATTATGTGACATGTTATATGGCTATATTTTATTCTAACACATATGTGGGAAAAACCATGGTGAAACAAATAATTAATATAACTTTCCCCCCCTCCTAGCCATTATGAAATTTAAGCAAAAATTGATCATGCGCTAGGCCACAAAGAAGGACACAAACAAATTTAGAAAATTAGAAATGAAATGGGCTAGATTTATAAACTGTAATGAATTTAAGCTAATAGGAAATAATTACATGGTTTCACATAGATTTTGTTATTTGCAAATTTCTTGGTGTATTATATGAATCTTTTGATACTGGTTAAAAAATGTCAGTCATCATTATTGATTAACGGACACATTTTGAAATAACTGATGCAATATAAGCAGTAATAAATTGTGGTTTGGTTGAAGGGGTATGAGGAAATAGTCAGAAGTTGTTCACTTAGCTTGTACTTGCATGCTCTATGAAGTTCCAGCTTATGGGTAGGACAGGCTGAAACATGTTCATGTATGTTTGGTCTTTCAGAGAAACATTCAATATGAAACATATTCTGTCATTTGCATCAGATATTTTTTGACAAACATGATTGTTGTTTATAATCCATTTTTTCAAATGGTTTGTACTTTATTGATCTTGGTGTGTATTACTTAAATTTTGAATATGAATTTTAGAATGACTTTAAATAATTCTTGAATTCTTGTTATATATGCAATGAGTTAATTTTCATACTCCAGAGACAAACTTTTCTTTTCTAAACAAGACAACAGGTCTTGGAACAAGTGATCAGGATAAAGCTTAGTCTCCTCACTATCATTTGTGCTATGTTACTGAATAGCTGACACAGCTAGGTGCATATCAGGAAGACTCATCTTCCTGAATTCAAATTAATCCTCAGACACTATCTGCTGGATTCTAGGAAAATCATTTAACTCTACCTCAGTTACCTCAAATATAAAAAGATCTGGAGAAGGAAATGGCAAACTCCAAATAAGGTCAGTGAAGAGTCTGAAATAATTGAATAATATTGAGAAGCTGATACACATGCATGTGTTTGAGGTTCAGCATCAAATGATGAGATTGATGTAGGCTAGATGATGAGAATGAGGAAAGCAACTGGAGAGCATTGAGAGAACAATAAAGGTAGCAAGGAAAGGAGTTTAGGAGAATCCATTAAAGGAATACACCATGAGGTGAAAGTATGACCTTGACTGGCAGGCTAAATCCATGGAGGGATTTAATACTCTAAAAGAGTTAGTTAGCAGTAAGAAGGAGGAAGACATCATGAGATATGAGGGAAGAATGAGGAGAAAGATCCCAGGGCAGAATGTTGTGAGAGCTAATCCAAAAGGGATTCAGCAAAGATGTTGTGGTCTATGGACAGATTTATAGGAGAAATTTGAATCTTGGGGGTTTGACATAACTTTTTTTTGACTGGACATAACAAGCTGGGACTTCTCAAGATTTCCTTAGAGAGTAGAAAGATAAAGTTGAGCTGATCTGCATCAGTGCCCTTCCTTACTTGCCTCAGAGAGTAATTTATCAGTAATTCAGTCTTTCTCTGCAGTCCCCACCTAGTGAGCTAGAACCCCATCACTGATTTAGCTAGTTGAGAGTTCTGCTTTGTATTTTATAGAAAAAATTGAAGCCATTTGATGAAAACTCCCTCTCTTCCTCTCTTCCTCATTTCCAGATGTTGTTTGCCATTATTTCCACCTTAACCCTTGTTTCTCAAATAAAGTAGTCTTATTCTCTACTAAGGATAACTAACCCTTCTACTAGTTCAAGTGATCACATTTTATCTGGTCTCCTCCAACAGAATACTTCTTAATCATTCCCATTTTGCCACTTATTTTCAAACTCTCTACTGGCTCTTCCTACTGCTTACAAATATGTTCATCTCTCCCCTACCCTGAAACAACCCTCACTTAAGCCTTTCAGTACCAATATCATCCTAGATTTATTTGGCCCTTTAAAGCTAAATTATTTGAAAAGGCAGTCCCTACTATAGATGCTTCCACATTGTTGCTAATGATTTTTTAGTTGTCAAATTCAATTGCCTTCTCAATCCTCATTCTCCCAACCTCTCTATAGCTTTTGGCACTTATTCATCACCCTCTCCTCTTTGATATTCTCTTGTTAAGTTTTTGGGATATCAGACTTTCTCCATTTTCCCTCTACTTATCTCACTTCTCCTTCTCTGTCTATTTTGCTGGATTTTCTTCCAGATCATACTCTCTAACCATAGGTGTTCCTTGGAGTTTTGTGGTGGGCCCTCTTTTTTTCTCCTTATATAGTATTTAGTGATCTCATAGCTCTCATAGATTTAATTACCATCTCAAATCTACCTATCTTACCAAGATCTCTCTCTCACCTCCAGTCTCATAGCTCCATATTTTTTAGGTGTTTAGGATGTTTAGGACATAAATTTTCAAAAGTCCAAAACAAAACTCATCATTTCTCCCTCAAACCCTCCCACTCTCTTATCTTTACTGTTATTGTAGAGGACAATACCATCTTTCTAAGTTCTTAGGCTAGAAGCTATCTTCAACTGGTCACTATCTTTCAATTCTCATAAGAATATTTTTCTCTTGCTATCTCCCATGATTAAAATATTCTCCTTACTCAACTCTATTTACTGACTTTCTTAGATGGGAAGCTTTTCCAACCTCTCTTAATTCTAGTGTTTTCCCTCTGTTAATTATTCCCAATTTATCCTGTATATAGGTTGTTTGTATATATTTGTTTGCTGCCTCCTCCATCAAATTGTGAACTCCTTGAGGAGGGAACTGTCTTTTGCCTCTTTTATTGATTGATTGATTTGGATAGAACAAAAAGATTGTTTTGCTGGTAATTTTTGGTTAATAGATATACCAGTGATAATTTCTAAGTCTAACTTTATTGTAGAAGATTGACATCTTATAAGTGATCTATAATCACCTATAAGGTCTGTTTTATGAAGTAAACTACTTATACCTACTCTGGAATTGTCAGAGACTTGAGATTGGAAGGAAAAGAATGAATTGGTTGCTTCCTATTGTAATGATAAAACTTATCAAGGTAAAAGATCAGCAATGTGTTAATACCTCACTTAGCATAATTTTTATCTTCTCTAATTCTCATCTCACAGTTCTAGCAGACCGACATAATCTAGTCTCTGGTCTTAATAAAAAATTCAATTGAACTTTAAGCTTCCAAAAGAATGAAATTTCAGAGTAAGAGTACCTCCAAATATATTTAAAGCATGAAATTTCTCTTGAGAATCAATCATTAGCTGTGTAAAGCACTTTTAGCACGTCTTCAAGTAATGTGAAAGTGGTTCTTTCCCTAGTCTTTTACCAGGAATATTACTTAGATATCCTATATATTATTCTGTTATTCATAAATAGGATGTCCAAGATAGAAACAAACACATTATATTTAAAAAACACTAGCAATTGAGGAAAAATGAATTTTAGGCATTAAAAGTGTGTTAAGTCAAATACTGGTTAGCCTTAATTTTTTCCTTCCCACTATCCATTATTTCAATATGGATTTTTGAAAAAAAATTAATTCATTAAAAAAAGAAAGCTGTCTTTTAGCTAAAAAAAATTCAAGCATCAGAAGGGCAACAGTAAAAAAGGAAATATTTGTGGGTCCTCATATATGGGAAGTGATGATACGTGAACTTTTTGAAGAATCAGTGAATGAAATTGAAGGAGTATTTGGACATCATTTTTAAAACTACTTTTTGGGGGTAGGGAGAGAATTCTGTCTAGGAAAATATAAAAAATTACAAGAACTTGTCAAGGCTCTTCTCAAAGCATATAAAATTTCAGGATATAACGTCACTCAAAATCAATTTCTTGGATTTCATCTCTTAGAAAACCTAGGTGCTGTCAGTGACTATCACAGGAGATGTTTCCATTAAGAAATTTACATAATGAAAAAGTGATATTAGGGCAAGGGGAGTTCAAGATTTTTGATATCATTGAGCACCGAGGAAAGATGTTTCAGAGGAAAAATATAAGATAAAATCATAAATGACAACATTTTTGGTGAATTAGATGAGGCTAATGTCTGGTGACAAGCTTGTTTTTATGGCAAAACTAAGTCTTATGAGAAATGTTTTATAAACAAAATCAAAAGACATTTGCAGTCAGCAAATAATTTATATGGTGATTAATAACAGTAACCACAAAATTATCTTCATATTGATAGCATTTTAAGATTTTCAAAATGCTTTTCAAATGTTATCTAATTCTTACAATAGTGTTGGGATTTGGTAATGTTTTTACTTTTATTTTGAAGATGAAGAAACTGAAGCAAAAAGAAATTAAGTAACTTGTCTAGATTTAGATAACTAATAAGTATTATTGTTTTGAACTCAGGTCTTCCATATATATATATATATATATATATATATATATATATATATATATATCACCCTTTACTGGAAAAATTTGCCCTCACTTAATTTTATGGTTATTATAAATTTTTTTCAGTCTGGGTATTATGTAGTAAGTAAAAGGCAAAAGTCAGTATGGAAGGACAGTACTGACAAAATTATTAACAGGAGTATGTAACTTTAATAACACATTACATTAAAGATGATATCAGCATAGACAAAAAGTATAGCTAGTATATATTACATTCTATAGAATTTACCAAAAATGTAATTTTAAACAGATTCCTGGAGCTGAATGACCATATTAACAAAAAGAGAGAAAACAAGTTAATGAAGTCATGATACAACAATAATTTTATAAAAAGTAGAAAAATAATTAAAAATTTAAAATTACAAACTTTTAAAATAATAAATTTAACAGCCATTTTAAAAATTTGTGAAAATATAAATAATTAACAAGTCTAATAAAAATGATAGAGTATCAAATCACCCAAATTAGAAAGGTAAGATCACAAAAATAATAAAATCATAAGATTACTGTGTGCAGCTCTATTCTAATAAATGTGAAAATCTAAAAGCAATGAGTAAATATTGGAAAAATATAAACCATGAAAATTAATAAAAAAGGATATAGCCTACAAAATCCCATCTCAGAAAGAGAAATAATATATGCTATTAAAGAGCTCTCCTGTAAAAAAAAAAAAGACTGAACTCAGATGGAATTATGCTATTATCTTATTTTATAAACTTGTAAAGAGCTGATAACCCCTACTCTTTAAATGAGGGAAATGTGATCTTGATCCCTCAACAACCCCCCCACTCCAATAAAACTGAGAAAGAAAACCACAGATCATAATAATTACTGAATAGTGATGCAAAAATTTGAATTAATAGACCAACAAATGAAATACATCAATACCTCAAAGAGATTTACCTGTCATGACCCAGTAGGATTGAAAAATGGAATGCAAAGTTAGTTTGCTACCAGGAAAATGAGCCGAATAACAATTTATGTAAACAAGAAGAAAAAAAGAAGCCACATCTTTAGATACAAAACAAAAGAAAGGTTTTGTTACATTGATTTATATTAAACACATTGAATACAGAGGAATAGAAGAATCTATATTCTGTTAAAAAGAAGAATTTGTTTGAAATTAGAGGAATAGAAGAATCTATATTCTGTTAAAAAGAAGAATTTGTTTGAAATTGAACAATATTATTTTGTACAATGGAGAAACATTAGAAATTGTCACACTTTTTTAAAAAAAGTACAGTACAGCTATTTCAAAATCTGATTCTTTTTGTACAGCAAAATAACTGTATGGACATGTATACATATATTGTATTTAACTTATACTCTAACATATTTAACATGTATTGGTCAACCTGCCATCTGGGGGAAGGGGTAAGGGGAAGAAGGGGAAAAATTGGAACAAAAGGTTTTGCAATTGTTAATTCTGAAAAATTACTCATGCATATATCTTGTAAATAAAAAGCTATAATAAAAAAGTACAGTACAAACAGATAATGTATAATCTCTTATTAGTTTATTGAATTAGCAGATTTTAGAAATCTTAAACTATGAAAAAGAAATTAAAGAAATAAGGAAAGATAACAAATGGATGTTTATCTGCAGAGGGAAAAATGTTATACCTACAAAAGCCAGTCAATAAAAAATAAATTAATGGTGATAACAAATGGCTTCTTCAAAATAGCAAGATACTAGATAAAGCCACAAAATCATTTGCAATTCTATTTACCAAAATCAAGAATTAAGAAAACTGATAGAATGGGAAATACTGAAGTACTTTTTATATATATTATTTTATTTAGCCCCCACAACAGCCTAGGTGGTATTATTAATATTTCTATTTTGCAATTGAGGAAATTGAGGTAAACAGAAATTAAGTAATTTGTCCAGAATCACACAGCTGAGTAAGTGACTGAGACTGGATTTCAAATCAGATCTTCCTAATCTGAGACTTCTGTCCACTGTGCCACTAACAGCCTCAATCAGCAAAATAATTTATAATTAAAACAAAATTATTTGGGATTTTATCATTCAAGTATACAGGACATTTATGTAAAAATAACTTCAAAGTGATTTTTAAAGAAATCAAAAAGTATTAAAACACATAAATGGGTCTCTCAATATCTACCTCCTCCTTTATAGGAAGGCCAACTAAATATAATAAAATATTTTAATTTTTAGGACAATTTACATATTTATCGCAATGCAAATTAAACTTCCTAATAAGTTATTGTGACTACTTAGGTAAGGTAAACATAAAATTAGAAGAAAAAATAGCAATATAAGAATAGCAAGAACTATGAAAGAATTTGATGAAGACCAACTCCTCTACATCTCAAAATATACTATAACGTGAAAAATATTTTTTTAAGTTAAAACAATAAGTGGAGAAAAAATAGAAATAGATAATGCAGATAAAAGCTGATATTTAATAAGTGCATTTATAAAAAAAAACCCCAACACCATAGAACAGATTTTCTCTGTTTTGAAACACTCAATAGCTAGCTAGAAAAAGCAGATCAATAATAGGGAATTTGGTCCATACCTCATATCATACACTACTCAAATCAAATCAAACTATTTAATTGTATAAATGTTCTGAAACTTAAAAAATATTGGAAGAAAATAGAATATTATATCTGTTTCAACTTTAGAGATGAGTAATATTTTTATAAATTAGATACTTAATTCTGCTTCTTCTTATTATTATTATTTTAGCAATAGTATGGCTTTGCAAAACCAAATGCAGTTATTTTTAAAAATAAAATTAAAGAAATGAATTTTGAAAAATATTCACCACAAATACTTAAGAGAAATAGTATAGAATAGTTGGTAAATAACTGGCTTCAGCATTAAGAAATCTTGAGTTCACTCCTGAAATTGACTCTATGATCTTGTACAAATAACTTAATTTTCCTCTACTACAGGCCACTCTTTCAGACTTAAAATTTTTGAGAAGGTGCCATTCTGCATCGGGAAAAGAATTTCCTCAAGGGAAGCCCTTTATGCCAAAGACATGACAGGCCTAGTAAAAAAAAAATGTCCATTAAGTGACAACTAGACCACCCAGCAGTGGCTAGAAAGCCAGGCTTAGAGTCAAATCCAGCCTCAGGTACTTGGTAGCTTTGTGCCTTTGGGAAAACCTCTTGATCTTTGTTTGTCTTAAAGTATCTTATCTTCCAGAGTTGCTGGGAGGCTCAAATGAGACAATAATTATAAAGTGCTTAGCACAGTGCCTGGTGCATAGTAGGTGCTATATAAATATTAGCTGTAATTTTTATTATTATATAAACTATCTGATATCTAGTATCTTTAAGAAACAGGTGACTATCTATGAGAGCAATAATAAAAACTTTCCAATAGGGGACATGAATAGACTATTTATGACAGACATTATAAAAGCTGATAATAATCAGACAAATGTAAATCAAAATAAGCTTAACATTGTACTCTATATCCATTAGAATGGCACAAATAAAAAAAAAATTAGAAAAGTCCAATGAAGTGAGACTGTAGGGAAACAGGAATTCTTGTATATATATTTGTAGCATCTAAATTCTTTTCTTTATGATTATTATATCTTTTAATTTACAAGATATATGCAGGGGTAATTTTTCAGCATTGACAGTTGCCAAACCTTTTGTTTCAATTTTTCCCCTCCTTCCCTCCATCCCCTCCTCCAGATGGCAGGTTGACCACTACATGTTAAATATGTTAAAGTTCTTATACATTCTTAATGGGTCTTCAGACTGGTGCAAAGATTTTGGAGAGTGATATGGTAATATCATAAGAAGGAAAAAAAGCATTTACATTGTGCCTGCTGTATATCTGGCATTATATGAAGTACATTATATATATGTAATTTCATTTGATTCCCACAACAGCCTGTGGTAAGTATTATTAATATTTCCATTCTGCAATTGAGGAAATTGAGGTAAATTGAAGTTAAATAATTTGCCCAGAATCATAATAAGTAAGTGTCTGAGACTGGATTTCTACTCAGGTCTTTTTAATCTGAGACTTCTGTCCACTGTGCCACTAATGTCCTCAATCAGCATCGATTGTCCCTTTCAACCTACAGATTTTATTGTTAGGATTTGATCCTAACAATTGTACAGCCAATCTTTACAAAGGAGAATTGTTGCTCTATTAACAATAGAAATAATAGAAAAAACAATTTATGTGTAGAAGTGGAGAATAAAAATATTTCTTTTAAAATGAGAGGGGGTGCAGAACTGTAATTTTGCTGAGGTGTAAAGTTTCCAGTGTGGAAATTCTCTCTGCTGGGGCAGAATAGCAATACTTCAGTTAATTGTAGTTTTTGAGGATTAACTGAGTAATAAAAAGTCAAGTGAGCTCTCACATAGCTCACATAGGATTTTGTAGATCCAAGATTTACCCTCTATCCACCATTATATTGTGGAAGACTAAACAAATTGCAGTATATTCATATAATGAAATATTATTATGTAATAAAGATAAAGAGAATATGAAAAAAGGCAACATGGCATGATGTACAACTAGAATTAATAGAATCAGAAATGAATAGATAATGAGTTGAACTATTTAAAGAGAATGAAGGAGGGAAGAAGGAAGGAAGGAAGGAAAGAAGGAGAGAAGGAAAGGAGGGAGGGAGGAAGGAAAAAAGAAGAGAGGGAAGGAAAGAGGGAGAAAGAGAAAAAGGGAGAAAAAAGAGGAAATGAGGGAGGAAAGAAAGAAAGAAAGGATAGAGAGGAAAAGAAAACAAGTAAGAGAAGAAAGAAAGAAGGAAGAAGAGAAGGAAAGAAGGAGAAAAAAAGGAAAGAAGAATGGAAGGATGAAAATTGGAAGGAAGAGGAGGGAAAAAGGAAGTCTGAATGTCATATTTTAACTGGCACATTGGAACTTTTCCAGGTTGCTTAAGGGTCATGTCATTCAAAATCTTGAAGGAACCCGGGATGTTTAGACTAGAGAAGAAATGGCTTAGGAGGGATTACCTAGCCGTCTTCACTGTTTTGAAGGGATGTCACTTTATTCTTTGTGGTTCCTGAGAGTTGAACAAGGATCCAAGAGTGATAGTTACAACAGAGCCCAGTTTTAGTTCAATGTAAGAATTGCTTTTCTAAGAAGTAGTGGTGATTTGATGCTTAGGTTTTTTTTTTTTTTCTTTTAGGTACAACCTGAAGTAACTTGACCTCTTAAACTATAAAAATGAATGACTTTGTCTAGGCCATCTCTAATATCTCTTTCTTTTCTAAAATTCCTTATTTTAACATTTTATTTTCTCCTCTCAGTGCTAATATTGTAAATAAGGTACCTTCTATTTCTAATATATTGCCTAGTACTTCATTTGCTAAAGTCCTTTCCAGCCCTCTGATTTTATTAAATGTTAGAGAGACAGTGTGGTATAATAGATAGTTTTGGCTTTAAAATCTGGGTTAGATTCCATCTCCAACATGTACTGTCTGTGTAATGATGAGCAAGTCACTTCCCTTCTCCAGACAAATCTCTAAGAATGCAAACTGCAAAGAAGATGCTTATATACTTTGATAGAGGTAGTCGCTTAAGCCAGTGAAATCATAGATCAAGTATGTCTTCTATCATTGTGTTTTCAGATCACCTTGAAGGGAGAGTAGCATCTTTTAGATGCACTTTGTCCCTATTTAAGGGAGGGGGCTGGCAGAGAACACACATCATTTATTGCATGTGCCTAATTTTTATACATTGTCTCCACTATTAGACTGAGAATACTTTGAGGACAGGGATAATTATTTCTCCTTTGTATCTCCATTGCTTAGCACCCTGATTTGCCCTGTTACTGAGAAAGGAAATGAATTGAGTTTATGATATACAAACATCTCACTGTGCCCGGCACATAGTAGGTGCTTAATAAATGTTCATTGTCTGATTGATTACTCTATAATCAGGGAAGGTAAAACAAGATGCTTGTTTTGGATCAAAAGTGTCAATATGTGGCTAAAAGAGCTGAGAAGTGTGGCAGAGATGACTAGAGAATGTAGAATCCATAGAAAAACACTCCCTTTACATTTAGCATTGGTCAGAATCCTTCGAAGTATTATGTTCAGCTCTGGACTCTGTCTACTACAGGAAAGACTTGAAGAATATTTATTTCATTTCCTTTTTTCAAGGCTCAGAGAAAGGTATATCACATTTGGACATAACTTTGGATTTGCCATTGTAAAGACCAATTTTCAAGTCTCATTTCAGAAATTTACTGTTGACCTGAGGATCATAATATATTCTATCTCACAGAACTGTGGTAAATATCACACAAGATCATCTCTCTAAAGTGTTTTGCAAATCTTAAGTACTGTATAAAGATATATTTCATACATATTTCTTATAATATTATTATTTTCTCATTATAAGCTGGGTTCATGGTACAGAATATAATGACAGAATTAAATAGCTCCTATTTAGATCAGTCTAATCCTATGTTGTTAGTGTCCAGTGGATAAAGGAGTATGGTATTTCTATAGTGAAGCAAGGAATGCAAGATGACTTGATGTTTTGGTGATTTGTTTTGCACCAAGTCACATTGGTCTTTCTGGCTTAGGCAGATCAATCAATCAATCAATCAGCATTTACTTGATGTGCCAGGAACTGTGTGAGACTGAGATACAAATACCAATACCATTATCTCTTCTGCTCTCCATCTGATCCCTTCATACAATGTTCTCCAAACATTTTTTATATAGTTTTATATAACAAGGCTTGACTTCCACTAGAGATAATTGACTTTTCTTCAAATCTATATCTCCATTCTAAATATATCTAATGTTTGGGGACATGTGGCATTGAACAGACCAGAACAAAGCCAGGGGCTATAAAATGGGGCTTGTCATTCAGTTATTTTAGTCATGTCTGAGTCTTTGTGACCTGATTTGAGATTTTCTCTGCAAAGATTCTGGAATGGCTTGCCATTTTCTTTTCCAGATGAAGAAACTGAGGCAAACAGCATTAAGTGAACTGCCCAGGATCACATAGCTAGTAAGTATCTGAGACCAATTTTGAATTCAGGTCTTCCTGACTCCAGGACTGGCATTCTATCTACTGCACCTGTTTGCTGATCCCCCAAAGTGGCTTAGGAGTATATGACTTATTTTAAGGATCAGACTAGGTAATCTCTAAGCTTACTTCCAGTTCCAATGTTGTGACTCTATGATTTAATGAGTTGGACAATTTGAAATCTAAGAACCAAGGAATACCCCCAATCCATTTTGCAGTGATGGTGGGGGGATGGTGCTGATTGGACCCAAACAATTCATTAGTGATTCAATTAGACTGAAAATCAAAACAGATAATAGAATGTAAGGGCCTTTTGTAGTAAATTATTTATTTTTAATACACATTGCTTTATGAAGCATGTTGGGAGAGAAAAATCAGAGCAAAAAGGAAAAACCATGGGAAAGATTAAAAAAAAAAAAAAACAGAAACAAGAAGTGAACATAGTAACTGTTGATTTACATTCAGTCTCCTTAGATTTTTTTTCTGGATGTAGATGGCATTTTCTTTCTAAAGTCTATTGGGATTGCTTTGGATCACCAAACTACTGAGAACTAAGCCTTTCATAATTTATCATCACACATTCTTGCTGTTATCATGTGTGATATATTCCTGGTTCTGCTTGTTTCACTCAGCATCAGTTTATGTAAATCTTTCCAGGCCATTCTATAATCATCTTGTTAATCATTTTTATAGAACAATAATATTATATTACTTTCATGTACTACAACTTTTTCAGCTATTCCCCAATTGATGAGCATCCACTCCTTTTCTGATTCTTTGCTACCAGAGAAAGAGATGCTACAAACATTTTTGCACATGTTGGTCCTTTTCCCTCCTTGTAAGTGCCTTTTGAATGAGGATTATTTCATTCTTTGTATTTGTACCTCAAGAATCTCATACAGAGCCTGGTAGATTTAGTAAAATGCTGATTGATTGATCTGCCTTAGTCAGATCAAAGATAGTCACCATAACCATCAAGTCAGCTTACCATCCCTTGTTCCCACTCCAGAAACAAAAAAAAAAAAAAAAAGAAAGAAAGAAAAAAAAAAGGAATAAAAACTATGTTTCAATCTCACGCAGTGAGAAAAATCCTAGGGAGTAGTATTATCAAGGACCTGAAGAAGTCATTAAATTCATCTCCTAATATCAGACAGTTTGAAACAAAACAATTTCAGAAATGTCATTTTAGTATGGATTATGACTCAGAGTGTGATAAAGATGGCAATAACATTGGTTCTATATTCAAAAAACCCTCATTCAAATCCTGCCATTTATGTTTGCTATCTCTATGATCCTATTCAAGTCATCTATTTTCTGGTATCAGTAGCTATATGAGTATGAACAAATCATTTTGCTTTTCTTTGTCCCAATTTTCTCATCTTTGAGATGGGAATAATAAGAATCTAATATTTTCCTCACAGGATTGCTATGGTCAAATAAGATAATGTATATAGGATACTCCAAGTATGGGAATTTCCTTCACTGAATCAGGATGAGAGCTTGTCCATAATTTATGGTCTTAGAGAATTAAATGAGATACTGGAGGTTAAATGTTCCCCCATGGTCACATAGCTTACGTGTTTAAAGTGATACTTGGGCTTAGGTTTTTCTGACTCCAAGAGCAACTCCCTATGCTCTAAAACATACTGCTTCTCACCAAAAGTATGACAGTGAATTAGGTATGATATCAGGGAAATGGGCAGCGAGGTGGTACAGAAGATGGAGTGCCAGGCCTAGAGTCAGGAAAACTCATCTTCCCAAGTTCAAATCTGGCCTCTCATTCTTATTAGTCATGTGGTCTTGACCATGACACTTAACCTTGTTTACCTCAATGTTCTCATTTGTAAAATAAGCTGGAGAAGGAAATGCAAACCTCCAATATCTTTGCCAAGAAAAATACCAAAAGAATCATGAATAGTTGGACATTACTGAAATAATTGAATAAAACAAAAATTAGGGAAATACATATAAATCAAAGAAGGAGTTCACAATCATCTGCATTCTCTTTTACATCAAAAAGTCAAAAGTTTTATTTTATCTCTTTGTGATTGATGTATTTATTTTGAGAAATCATTTCCTTCACACTTCTATGTACTGGGCACTTGTCCAAACCTACACAAAGAGTCTTACATGTCAACACTCTCTCTCACCTACTTTTTCATGGTAACCACATCCCTTTGTTTTTTTCTCTGTGTGTCTTTTTGTCTCTGTGTGTATGTGTGTGTGTGTGTGTGTGTATGTCTGTCTACTTTTCTCTCTCTGTTTCTTGTCTCTATCATGCTTTCTCTCTCTGTCCCCCCATCTCTGTCTCTTTGCTTTAGTCCCTCCTTTCTGTTTCTCTTTCCCCCTTTTTTCTCTCCCTTTTTCTTCCTTTCCCTGCCTTCTCCTGTTCCATCTCTCTCTCTCTCTCTTTCTCTCTCTCTCTCTCTCTCTCTCTCTCTCTCTCTCTCTCTCTTTCTCTGTCTCTCTTTGTCTCTATCTCTGTCTCTCTTTGTCTCTGTCTCTATCACTCTCCCTTTTTTCTCTTCCCCTTTCTTTCTCTTTCTCCTCTCCTTCCCTCTCACTCTCCTTGTCTCTTCCATGATTTTACCTGTAGTAGTTAGAATAGAGAAAATGACAAGGACTAGAAAGGAACAATATTTACTAAGACAAGAAATAGTAGAATGACTTAAGAGAACATATGGGGATTAGAGAATATTGTTCACTCAACCACATTCAAAAGTAGCCACATTCCAGAGAACAGTTGGAATTGGAACTTTTCAACACTTCTCAGAATTAATAAGGTGAGCTCACTGTATAAACAGGAGTGACCCATCAAAAGTTTAACCTGGTATGCACAGCATAGTTATTAAGTTGTGAAGGAGACAAGAAATCTCTTGGGTTGATTAGTGCAATGAACTGATCCTACTTGAAGGTTCATAGCTCCTTCAACAGAACATAAGCTCATCAAGGACAGGAATTGTCCTTTGTTAATCTCTTTAATTTCCTGGAACATCCCATACTGTCTTCAGACGAGAAATCACATAATAAATGTCTGCTGATTTAAAAGGACTTGTATTATATAGTGTAGAAAGCAGTTAAGAGATCACATAGGCCAATCCTTTCATTATATAATTAGGAAATTGTGGCTCTGAGTGGTAATGTGACTTGCCTAAGACCTTATGGCTCATTAATGGCAGAACTTTGATAGACCAGGTCTCCTGACTCCCCATTCAGTGCTATTTCCATCATAACTGTTTAACTTCATTTCCTAATGAAACATTCCATGTGCTTACACCCCTTTGGGCACAATCCCATCAAGAAGGAATGGGTTCTCTGGCTGAAAATTCAACAGGCAGCATTAACCAGTGTGGGGGCTGGGTTGGCGTTTGACAGCAATGCTTGGGTCTACCTTGAGCTGATCATTAGCTGGCTGAGTGCCCTATACCTTGTAAATGGTCTTTGTTTTAAGACAAAATGGCCCAGCTGTTTTATGGAATTTCTGCTAACTAGGGTGTTGTGCCATGTGTGATGACTGCACTTGGAGATGTGGAATTCTCCAAACTATAAAGGACCTGGCTGCAATTTATGCTGAAATCCCCCCTGCATGGCAAAAACCCAATGTGAATTCCAAGTTGATCACACATTGTGGGGACCTTAACATATGGCCAATGGAAAAGCCTCTTTAAAAGAGAATGGAGTACACTGGACCAAGACTTAAAAGACACCTCTTTCCCATGGAGTCCCTAGCTTCCAGCTCAGCTCAGGTTTTGCCTCTTACTCAAAGGCTTTTTTCTTTCCACCTCCTTCACATGCTCCTCATTCCTTTACCTTCAGTTCAAAGGATCCCAGTGTAACAGATTTGGAGCTAAAAGGAGCTTTAGCTGTCATGCAGCTCAACTCCCTCATGATACAAGTGAAGAAACTGAGGTCCTAAAATGGTAGGTGAATTCTCAAGGTCCCACAATAAGTAATAGAGATAAGATCTGAGGACAGGTCCTTTGATTCCAAAGCTAGTGTTTTTTATCCCTGCTTCCATCTTCCCCTTGAAATTACTTCATTACTTTGTATATATTTTATATCTATCTAGTTACATTCATATTTTAACCCCTCTCCCCACAAACTCATTGAGAGTGGATACAATTTCCTATTTTTGTCTCTGCATCATACCTAGTAAGCACCTCATAATAGGTGCTTAATGAGTGTGTGCTGAATTAAATTGATCTTAACTCAGATTTTTATTATTAGGCAAGTTACTTTACCTCTTCAAGCCTCAGTTTCCTTATCTGTATAATATAGAGAAGCATACTCAAATCACCTACCTCGTAAGGGTGCCATAAGGAAAGTACTTTGTATACTGCAAACTCTTAGATCTTATTATTAGTAAAATTATATTATTCAATGCAAAAAGATGCTCTTCCATGTCTTAGATTCATTCTTTGTGTCCTTACCTCCTGTCATGTTTCTGTGCACCCACTGCTTGTTAGATCTACAACATGGTTTCTACTATAAACTATGTTTTCCTTCCTTTTGAAAGAGTACTTTATGCCTACAACTTTATGAAAAAATTTCATTTCAGCTGAAATTCTACAAGTTTGGTCTTAGTCCAATGGGGATTTAAAAAATACTTGGCAATAGAAAGAAAATGTTCCAGCCTGTTTTTAGAAATGCAATGTGTTTTTAAAAAATCATTAAAACTTCAGACTGTCTGGTTTGGAGACTTCAGTGAAGGTGGTAGGCTGAATTATGTATTCACCTGGTCTTAGTTTGCTGAGAGTGCAAAGTATCTATTGATGACGGGTATAGTACCGGGCACTAGGATATGAGAGAAGAAATATGGGTTAGAAGAAATAGTAGGCTGAAATTCAAGTGACCAAAGTTAAAGCTTTACCTCTGTTTGAAGCATAAGGGACCAGGGGCAAGCCACTTAACCTTTCTAAGGTTCAATTTTCTCATTTTTATGAAAATTCTATAACTTGCCCTACTGAGTTGGCAGAATTATTATAGAAACACGAGCTGTCATTCTTATGAGTGGAAAGAATATTGAATTTGGACACAGAAAACCCAAATTTGAATTTCTCTTTCATGGTTTAATAGCTATTAGATCATAGGAGATCACTGAATTACTAAAGTTTTAGTAATTGCTAATTTCCAAAATGACCATACTGATATGTGCTTTATCTCTCTCACAGGTTTGATTTGAAGTTCAGATGAGATAACATATAAGAAATAATTCATTATTGTAGTATAATTTATAGTTCATCTCATCACTGTTTTTAATATTATATAGTGTTATAATAAAGTCTTGAGAGGCATTGTGATATAGTGGATAGAGAACAGTGTTTAGTTATAAGAAGATTATTTCAAATCCCACATCTGCTCCATACTAAAAGGTATGACCCTGATCATGTAACTTAACCTCTGTATATCCCAGCCAATTCTCTCACATTTCTCAAGCACTTTAAAGTATTTAAAGTGTTTTTCTCAGAATCAGCTGGAGAGTCAGATAGCATAATAGCATTGTCTTCATCCTGCAAATGAGAAAGACATAGCTTTAGGAGGCATCTTTCCACAGCCGTTATGTGTTGTTATGGATATTTGAATACAAAGCTCCTAATTCTGCCCTTGCCATTATATCAAGTTGCTCATCCACAGATGGTTTTATAGAGTTTATTAGGTTTAAGAAATTTTTAGAAGTGGTATAGAATTTCTAGGCTGGGGAGAAGATAAGCTCTATAGTCTTTAGGTACAAAACATCAGTACTTTTGGTCACTTTCTCCCGTATAATAACATGTTTCAAAGAAGCCCTGTGATTTGTGGAGTAGAATTTGTCCTTTCTGTCCTATTACACACTTTCTGCTAAGCTCTCTTGTGTAATTTAACTGACATGATCTAATACTCATGAAATACACATGATGTCCTAGTAAGAAAGAGCACATGACATCTAGTAAGACTTTATTTAAGCCCTCAAGGCCTTGATGTTTTAAGCAAGAACATATATAAAGACATGCCCACTGGAAAGCATTTGTCAAACTAAAAAAAATTAAACAATCAAAATATAAAGAGTCCAGGAACCAATTACTGATAAATGTAAACCTTTATACTCATGCTTTGATAGTTCTCAAGTTCTTCTCCATATTCCTACTCCCTTCAGTGGTGGAGTTATTTCATTTTGTGCAATTCTATGTCTACCCATAAATCCTCTAATGATAAATATACTTAATGTGGTAGAGATAGCCCTTGATTTATTTTTGAGGTTTGTTCTTATTTTTTGATGGAGCGGACTGAATCTGTGATTTAATGGTAAACTTCATCTACCAATATAAAATTAGTACTTTCCCCCTGCAATTTATAATCTGAGAAAGTTAGCTATAATACTAAGAGGGTTAATGACCTTACTAGGATCACAGTACAGTATGTATCTTAGAATGAACTTAATAGGATGACTTTCTGATTTTAAATATAGTTTTCTATTCTCTACAACATTGCTTTTCCTTTTTGTTCTTTTTAATATTCAGTTCAATTCAACAACATTTTTAAAGAGTCTACTAATGGCCAGTATTGCAGTGACAATATAAATACCCAAATACCCTGTCCTCAAGAAGCTTATCTTTTTAGTGGGTAGGGAGAATACAACATATGAACATATTTATTGATGCAAGATACGTTGAAAAAGAAGAGGACATAAACATTAGTAAAATAAACCTTTTGGTAAGATTTGGCACCTGAGCTGAATTTTTTTCCTATTAATAAATATTTATTAATAGCAACATAATAATAGCTCACACACACACACACACATATATATATATATATATATATATCACTTTAAAGTTTACAAAGTGCTTTACTTATTTTTATTTCATTTTACAACATTTATTCAACACTTATTTTTTAGGTACTATTCTAAGTGCTAAGATATAAAAATGGAAGAAAAAAAACATGGTCCCTGCTCTCAAAAAATTTACATTCTCATCAGTGAGACAATATCCAAACAACTATATACACACAAGCTATAAATGTCAAAGGAAAGATAATCTCACAGTGAAGGGACAAGCAGTAAGGGACAGAGAGAGCTCTCCTTTTTGAAGACAGTATTTGAACTGAGTCTTGAAATAAGCTATAGAAGCTAGGAAATGAGAAGATAAAATATTCTAGAAATGGAGAAGAGTCAAGCCAAAGAGCAAAGATGAGAGATGGAACATTTTGTGAAACACACCAATAATATCATTGTCACTGAGTCAGAATGCATGAGAGGGTATAAAGTATAAAAATAGTGGAAAGCTAGGAAGGAGTCAGATTATGAAAAACTTTAAATGCTATCATTTTATAGCATGGAGAAGGAAATAGCAAAATACTCCAATATCTTCCAAGAAAACTCTAAAATAGTGTTATAGAGTTGGGTATGACTGAAAAATGACCAAACAACAAAGAACATTATATATTTACATTAATCCTGGAAGTGTTAAAGAGCTCCTGAAGTTTATTGAGCTAAATGTTTACAGGGTCAGTGTTGTATTTTAGGAAAATTATTTTGGTAACTGAATGAAGATTAGATTGGAGGAGAAAAAGACTTGAGAGAAATCAATAATGTGAATATTATACTATTCCAGGGAAGAGGTGATAAGGTGGATTTTGTTTGTGTAAAATAAATAAAAGAGGATATACACAATAGATACCATGGAGATAAAGTGGACAAGATTCAATAACAGATGGGGTATGTGGGGTGAATCATAGAGAAAAGTTGAGGAAGACATTAAGATTTTTTTTCCTAAGCCTGGCTGACTAGGAAGATGGTAGTATCCTCTATTATCACAATATTTAAGATACTTGCTCTAAGTAATGATTATTGTTTGTCCATTTTTGAAGAGGTTCAATGACATCATTGAGTGCTATTTTGACATCTTAACTTTTGGGTGAATTATATATATGTGAGTCAGAGATGCATAAAGTGTCAGTCTCATTCAGTCTTCTGGAATCACTGAAGTCCAGTGACAAGACAAAGATCAAGATGACTGGCAATGGCCTGGGAATACAGTGGATGCTCTTGACAAGTTTGATTTTTGTCTTTACATGATGATCTTTTTCTGATTGAACTCTAAGCAATCTACAGCATCTGCTTTAGTTGCCTTCATCACTGTTGTAATAAATTGCTCTCATCTACCCATTCCATGGGGGAAGTCTTCAAATGCTTGGAGCAGACATTCTTCTAACTCACTGATGGGTTTGAGTCTTATTGATTACCTTCAACCTGGTTTAATCTAGTTGCTGAAACAGGTCGATGATTGCTATGCATGGTACAACTTCTTGGAGCCACAGATGAGAGTTGAATGCCGGGGGGACGCCATAGATGGATGAATAGCTCTCAAAAAGGCTTCGGCATATCCTCACACAAAAGATAGAAGTGAGCAAGATAAATATTCCAGAGATGTCAGATAACCTAGACAAAGGCATAGAGATGGAATATAGGTTGCCAAATTTAGGAAATAGTAACAAGGAGAGTTTGGCTGGAACACAGAAATAATGTGAAATGTGTCTGGTCCTTTCCTCCCCTCCCCTCCCTTTCCCTTCCCTCTTATCTTCTTTTCATTCCCTTTCTCTTGATGATTACATCAGTTATCATGGGTTCAATTTTTGTCATTACACATGTTCCTCTTCTTAATCTAATCAATTGCTCATTCTACCTCTTTATTACCTTTCACATCTGTCTCTTCTCTACTTGCACAGCCAGCTCATGAGCACAACACCTCTTGCATGAACTAACAAGTTAGCTAATTGGTCTTTGTCCATTCTCTTTCATCTCTTCTATTCTACATAGAGCTGCTAAGATTCTCTACATTACAATCAAATTGTCCTTTCTCAAACTCAATATTCTTTATTGTAACTTGATACTTTTGTGAAAGCTGTCCACTCCTTTCTCTTGTCAACCTCTTAAAGAATTTCTCTGATTCTCAATTTCCTTATCTATAAAATGAAGTTAATCATAGTTCCTACTCCTGTACAAAGTTGTTATGAAGATTAAATGTAACAACACATACCCATTGCTTTGAAAAATCTTAAAGTTTTAGTTACTATTGTTATTAATTATTAATACAAAAAAAAAGCCTTTGCTTTTTCTCTGGAGAAAATGACAAGACAGTATAGCTGTTCTAACCTATAATTTTAATTTTGTTGAAATTTGTGAAATACAGTTCAATAAATTCCAAGACAGGAAAGAAGAGTATTTTTCCTCCTCTGTTTTTTCCATATTTTTTCCTAAGAAAAAAGTAAGATAAAGATATGATAAATTGGATTTTGTATGTGTATTTGTGAGGAAAGGAGGAATCTCATTTACCTTGATAAATGATAATGGTAATAGTAATCAAATATTTTGCTTAATGTTGATTGAAGATAAGGAAAAAAGAAGATGTTTATTTAGCTAATGCAAAAAAATAGTTCAGATCACTGGTTTAAAAGGTAGAATCTACGAAGGAGAAAGATGACTAGGAAGATTAACAGTTTTTTTCTGCAGGGAAGTTGAGAGAAAAGGTAAACTTATCAGGAGAGAAAATGTTTTCTGTTTCGAATATATGGAATTTGAGAGGCCATTTTCAGTAGCAATATCTATCAAGAAATTGATGAGGACAAAAGAGAATAAAACTATGTGTAGGTCTTGGTGTCATTTATCTTTGTAGAGATGTAACTATAAAGTAATCATATGACCTTCTCAAAATAATCACAGGACAGAAATTTCTTTACTGTACAATTCTACTTAAATTCTCCTCTTCTTCAGTGAACTGACTCATGGAATTATAATTTTACTGTTAGAGGTACCTTCAGAAACTACAAAAGTAAAAATACCATACAAGTGCTAGCCTCCAAAGATGGGTAACACATTATTTTCTGGAATAGCCCATCACACTTGTGGATGATTCTGTAACTGTAAGAAAAGTGTTTGTTAGTTTTTTCTTACATCAAACTTAAATCGAGTCTTTATCACTTCTAACCCTTGCTCCTAGTTATCCCTCCTGGGCCCAAGCAAAACAAATGTAATTCCTATCCTGTGTGACAGCTCTTGAAACAAATGATGGTGCCACTGGCATCTCTTCTGTAGTCTCTCTGGGGTGAGGAGTTCCTGTGCCTTTGGGTGATGTTTACATAACAGGAATTTGATGTGTGTTGCCAACCTGCTTGCCTTCCTCTGGTTTCTCTTAAGCTTATCATTGTCCTTTTCAAAATGTGGTGCCAAGACAAGACAATTATACTCAAATATATTGTATGTAATTCTCTCTTTACACACTTTACACACTCAAATTGAATAAGTTATATACAACAGTGGCCAAGAAGGCTAATGCAGTCTTAGAGATCTCTCTAAGATCACCTCATCTTTCTTTACTCCTTTTACAATTCAACTAAATCTTTTCCTGCTTAGAAAGTTGATTTTTTTTTCAAATTCAAGTAGAAGTCAGAATTTACATTTATTCCAATGAATTTCATTTTGGTAAATTAAGCCCAGTTTTATAACCTGTTGAAATTCTTTTGGATCTTGACTAATCAGATTCAAATGATATTTCTCAACATTTTAAAACTTAAATTTAATTAAGAAAATACTATATATGTGTTGATAGAACAGATCCCTGGGACATTCTAGTGGAGACTTTGGAGGCTAACATCAAACCAATAATGATTACTTATTGATTCTAGCAATTTAATGAACTTCAAGGCCACCTAATTATACTATTGCCCAGCCAATTTCTCTCCATCTTTTCCATTAGGATTTCTTGAATGCTTTGCTTAAATTTAGGTAAGCTATGGTTCCTCTAATTTACAAGTAAGTAACCCAGGAGAAAGAGAGACACAGAGACAGAGAGAGACGAAGAGAGAGAGAGAGAGAGAGAGAGAGAGAGAGAGAGAGAGAGAGACAAAGTCAGAGAGATACAGAGAAAGAGAGAGAGGGAGTAGAGAGAAATACAAACAAGAACAGAGATAGAGAAAGCAAGAGAGGGGGAGGAGGAGGAAGAGGAGGAAGAGAAGGTGCAGAATAGGCAACAACAGTACAAAAGAAAACAAGAAGAAAGAAACGGAAGAGAAGGATGAGGAGGTGAAGCAGGAGGAGGAGGAGGAGGATAACAACAACAAAAAACAACAAAAAAAGAAGAAAAAAGAAGAGAGAAGAGAAGGAAGTGGAGAAGGAGAAAGAGGAGGAGGAGATGGAGAAAAAGAAAAAAGAAGAGTAAGAAGGAGAAGAAAAAGAGAGAAAGGGAAGAGAAGGATAAGAAGTTGAAGGAGAAGGAGAAGGAAGAGAACAACAACAAAAGAAAAAACAGAAAGGAAATGAAGAAGAGGAGAAGGAGGAAGAGACAAGGAGGAAGAGGAGAGAAGGAGGAGGAGGAAGAGGAGAACACAACAAAAGGAGAAAAAACAGAAAGAAAAAGAGGGAGAGGAGGAAGAGGAGGAAGAAGAGAGGAGAAGAGGGGAAAATAAAGAGGAGGAAGAGAAGGTGAAGGAGGAGGAGGAGGAGAAGGAGGAGTATAACAAAAAACAAAAGAAGAAAAACAGAAAGGAAAAGAGGAGGAGGAAGAGAAAGAGGAGGAGGAAGAGAGAAGAAGGAGGAAGAAGAGGAGAAGAGAAGAAAGGAGGAGGAGGAGAAGAAGAAGAA
This sequence comes from Sarcophilus harrisii, assembly GCF_902635505.1. Classification (NCBI taxonomy): domain Eukaryota; kingdom Metazoa; phylum Chordata; class Mammalia; order Dasyuromorphia; family Dasyuridae; genus Sarcophilus; species Sarcophilus harrisii. Next base: position 615,524,752 of record NC_045426.1, on the reverse strand, counting down.
GAAAGAAGTAGTAGTAGTAGTAATAGTAATAGTAGTAGAAGAAGTAGAAAAAAGAAGAAGAAGCCAACGACGATGATGGAGGAAGAGGGGGAAAAGGAGAGAAATGAGGTGAGTCAGGTATGCGTTGTTCTTCATGAAAGCATGCTGATGATTTGTGATTTTAGATTCCATTTTTATATGTTAGTAACTATTCTTGTAATATGCTCTCAAGTCCATGCTCTCCAAATCAAAGTTCACTAACCTATTGTTTTCAGATTTTACTCTTTTCCATTTATATAGAGAAGGATATAGAATAGCATTGGACTGTCTCCCACTCTCCATAACATTTCAGCAATCATATTCATTCGATCTCTCTGTATTGTGAGACAAAATTTATTTGATTTTTGGCCTTATGCTTTCCCCATTCCCCCAAAAAGAATCATAACATTCAGACTGAGAGCCTTTGACTAATTCTGTATCCTTGATTCAAAAAGGAGGAAACCAACATTAGTAAGGTAAAGCAACTTGCCCCAAATCACTCAATCAGAGACTGAGCTGCGACTAGATTTCAGAATTCCTCTTTTTTTAACTCAATTACTTTTCTAGTATTCTGGGCTAAGACATACTATCAGAAATGACTAGATGCTGATTTCTCCATAAATAAATAGAGACATAGTTATTATCTCAGTCAATTATTAATGCCCAACTAGATTTATATTGCCTAAACAGGTTCCCTATTTTCATATCTTTGTAATTCTGGCATTCTGGAGTTGAAAACATGTCAATCTGAGGCAATTGCTGAGGCAATTGGGGGTAAGTGACTTGCTCAAGGTCACACAACTAGGAAGTGTTAAATTTTTGAGACCAGATTTGAACTCAGGTCCTTATTTCAGGGCCGGTGCTCTATCCACTGCACCATCTAGCTACCCTGAAAACATGTCAATCTTAACTGAGGCAGAAAAAGGAGAAAGATATAATTATACATATATAAATCCAGGAAAATTAATTTGCTCTAAAACCATAGTGAGAAATCATGGCTTTTCTTAACAATCACTTTAAGGAAAAATCACTACAATTGCCTACACAAATGTCCTTTAAAGTATTCTTGCCTACATTAGAAGTTATAGCAGGTTTTTGGCAGAGCACAATATTATAAAATATCAGTTGAAACGACTGAAACCATGACATTTGAGGAAATATTTTTAAAAGTTTTATTGATTAAAAAAAAACCACATCATTTTCCTATAGATCCAACTCCATGAATATTTCCCTTGGAACAAATTAAAATGTCTAAGCAAAAGCAATTGATCCCATATCTGTCACAACCTATGTAAAAGCAAGTCATTTAATCTCTTGGCCTTCTTAACAAAATGAGAGAATTTTATTTGAAAACTTTTGAGGTCCCTTTCAGAAATATTCTTGACTGCATATTATAAACTAGTTGGACATATAACCTTCCATTTCTCTACAGAGGAAGAAGGTAGATTTTGTCATCTATTCTTTTGTATTAAGATTATCCATCACAATGAATCTGTTCAGTAGCCTCTCAGTTTTGTTTTTATTTATTTTGTTGTGGTCATCATGAATATTTTGGTGGTGCTTTTCAATATTAATTCAAACCAGATGGAGATATCTGAATAGTTCTTTTCTTTCTCAAGAATCATGATTACAAGTATAATCCCTGTTCAATCATTTTCGTCCTTCAATATGTTTCTAGATTTTTTTGCTTTATGTACTTGACAGTAACTTATTACTGATGAGCTCATGATTTGCTACTGTTGTGTAACAGTAGGGATCCCAAGTGTCAAGGAAACAAGCCAATGTTACCCAACTCTCCTTTCTTAATACTCTATTCAAATTTACTTCAGGGAATTTTCTTATCTTGTTCTGAACTTTTAAAAGAACATTTAGTACTACCTTCTCTCTGAGGTCCATTAATTTTAAGTCTTTATACTCTTTAGTGGGAATGTATTTAATTAGAATTGATCTTTTTGGTTACATCTGGTTACATTTTGGTTACATTGTACACTTAGCTAGTTAATGAGGCAGCTAATTAGATCAAGTGTTTTGAATGATAGACCTGATGTTAGGAAGTCTTGAGTTCAAATCCAGCCATGCATTCTTTCTAGCTTTATGACCACGAGCAAGTTACTTAAGCTCTGTTTGCCTCAGTTGCTTCAACTACATAATGGAAATAATAGTAGCATATAAGATTTGTTGTTAGGAAGAAGTGAGATAATATTTGTAAAGTGCTTACACAGTATTTGCCATGTAGCTGACATTATATAAAAATGTACTCCTTTCTTTCCCTCTTCTTCTACCCAATTATAGGAAATTCATTAAAAACAATATAATGATAAAGTATTTCTACAAGAAGCTCAGTACCTTTTAAGTGTAGTACCTTCTCTCTGTTATTTTCTATTTGTCCTGTATATAACTTATTTTTATATATATTTTTCTGCCCCCATTAGATTATAAGCATAATAGGCATTATTTATTTATTTATTTATATATATACAAACACATTTATATGTATATACACATATATATTTATAAATACACACATAGTAGGCATTTATATATATACACATAATAGGTATTTAATAAATGTTTATTGCTTGATTGAAAAATATGGAATATGCTAATTTTAACAGTTGAATGAACAAGAGATGACAGGTTAACCAAACTGAATTTCTTCAAGCAATAACTAGATTATCATTTGTTGGTTATATTATAATAGAGATAGCTTTCTTGCATCTAATATACTATGTGATCACTGAAATCCCTTACAGATATCAAATTCTGTGGTTCATTTATTATTTAAGCTTACAGTGATAGGAAAGAATTTTGGATTTGGAGACAGAAGAACTGGGATTTTAATCCTGGCTCTATTGTTTATCACCAATCAACTATTACATTGTGCTAGTCATTTCATCTTTCTGTCCTTCAGTTTTCTCATCTGAAAAAAATGACTGGATTGGTTAAGATGATTCCTTTAGATTCTAAATCCCATCTAGATTAAATGAATTTCTACTTAGCTAAGGGGATTACATGTCTAAAAATGTATAATACAGTAGAAATACTGTGAAGTTTAGTAGTCAAAGAAAAATTTGGGTTCAAGTTCTACCCATTACTGCTTGTAGTACATAGAAGACTCAATAAGATTCAAAAAACACTTTCCTTCACAGGTTAATTGTACACTATTTCAAAGTCCGACTCTTTTTATACAGCAAAATAACTGTTTGGACAGGTATACATATATTGTATTTAACTTATATTTTAACATATTTAACATGTACTGGTCAATCTGCCATCTGGGGGAGAGGGTGGGGGGAAGGAGTGAAAAAGTTGGAACAAAAGGATTTGCAGCTGTTAATGCTGAAAAATTACCTATGCATATATCTTGTAAATAAAAAGCTATAATAATAATAAAAGATTCAGAAAACACTCTGGGGTTTACCTGCTAAATCAGTGATGTTACCATATGCATGATGGTAGAGAAACTCTTTGAGCTGATAAAATCACAGATCCATTGAATATTCAGGCATGGGTAGTTGTTAATTATTCCATCAAGAAGCATTTATTAAGAGCTTCCTATGTTCCAGGGAATATTCTATATGTTGGGGATACAAAGAAAGGTAGAGTAGCCAAAAAAGAAAGAAAAATATCTTCTTTCATGCCCTAGTGAGAAATACTTCCTATTTTCTAAATTTCATGTACCACATGGTTTTTACTTCTTATGCATTTTTCACATGTTATTTCACTATGTGGTTTATCATGATCTTTGTATTGTATGTCCCTACCAGACTATAAACTCCGTGACATAAAAATGAAGACTGAATTATCAAATGAGATGGCATTTGTAAAGCCCTTACCATGTGTCTGGCACATAGTAAGCATTCCACAACCATTTACTACTTTTCATATTTCATATATCACCTAGCACAGTTTTGCACAAAGAACATATCCATATAGAAGTGGGATCAGTCTTGTTCACGTTTTATTTGGAAGTTAGAGTTAGAAACGATATTTAAACAGAAGGGCGGTTAGATTTCATGCAAGAACAGAGTTCTGAATAACAGGAATGATATGCCCCAGAAGGAAATAATTTAGCCCTATTTGGAGATTTTTAGGCAAAGGCTGGATTTTGAGGAAAAAATTTCCTATTCAGATTCAGGAAGTAATGACAATAATAATAATAGTGAACACATATAGTGCCTACTACATGTAAGGCATTTTACAGTAATTATCTCATTTGATACTCACAAATGTCCTAGGAGGGAAGTATATTATTACCCACACTTCAAAGATAAGGAAACTCAGACAGAGAGTGGTTAAGTGATTGCCCATGCTATCCACAATTACTAATTATCTGGAATCAAATTTGAACTTTGGTCTCATTGACTACAAGCCCAACATTCTATCTACCATTCCACCCAGCTGCCTGAAGCACCAGATTCCTTCTGGATCTGAGATACTGAGATTCTAATAAGTAACTATTTCATTGCTGTTGTTTAAAGGGGAGTTAATGAAAACCTCACCTTGCCTCTTAAGTAACTCCTAGCCTAACCAGATCATCTCTCAGTGAGAAGAGAAGAACTTCAGTTATTAATAAATAGTTAATGACACAGGACTCTATTTCAAAGACACCAGAACATTTAGAGTACACTGAGAATGGGTTTGTGTGAGGTTTTAGGATTTATACTATGGCCACAGAGGTGGCAATGAGTCTGAGGGGGAGGAGGGAAAAATGGGTTTGTGTGAGGTTTTAGGATTTATACTATGGCCACAGAGGTGGCAATGAGTCTGAGGGGGAGGAGGGAAAAATAATCCCAGAGAATCTTTGAAACCCAAGAGGGTTTTAGTTTATGGAGAAGCCACAATGCTGCTTTTGTAAGCAGCTTGCCCCTGTTTGGATGATTAGAAATTCTTTGAGAATTGAGTTCAGTATGTGACCTTTCTAACTGACCCAAGCCCATACCTTTTACATCGTACAATGGACTCTTGTTGACTTGTACTTTGAGTTTGAATATTGCTTCCTTCCTGTTTCTGGTCCATTGGTTCAGAAATCTGTATTCCTGGTAAATCAAGCCCATTTTTCTATGTGAGTGATGATGCTTCTGGCTTCTTCCTGAGTAAGCACAGTATAGCCCACCCTTTACTTTGCTATTGGTTTTGAGAATTCCTGTTTAGGGATTTATGGGATCCTCTAATCTGATCAGGCCCCACCTTTGGCTCCACTCAGGAGAAGATCCAAAAAAACATTATATTTGTACAAGATTAAATGCTTTAAACCAATTTTCTGAGTATTATTTAGTGAAAAAAGCCAGGAAAATCTCTAGAGCAGCAAAAGGAGAAAATGGATATATACCCATTTTCACAAGTAAGGAGCAGACTAAAATAGTGGATAGAAAGTTGGCATCAAAGTTAGGAGGTCCTGGATTCAAGTCCTGCTTCTGACACATTACTTGTGTGAGCCTGAGGAATTCAGTTAACCTCTTAGTACCCTAGACAGCTTTTTTTTTTTTTTTTAAAGATTATACCTTGATATCAGCAGGATGATTTCAGAGAGGCCTGGAGGGAATTCCATGAATTGTTGCTAAGTGAAGTGAGCATTGTACATGGCAACAACAAGAATATGTGATGATCAAGTGACAGACTTGACTCTTTTCAACAATGAGGTGATTCAGACCAATTCCAAAAGACTTGTGATGAAGAGAGTCACCTGAATCTAGAAAGAGACTGAATGTGGTTCACAACATAGTATTTTCACCTTTTTTTCTTGTTTGCTTTTTTTTTCTTTCTCATTTTTTCCTTTTTGATCTGATTTTTTGGTGCAACATGATAAATGTGAAACTATGTATAGAAGAATTGCACATGTTTAACATATTTTGGATTACTTGTTGTCTAGGGGGTGGGGGAAAGGCAGGGAAAAAGGTTTTTGGAACTCAAGATTTTGCAAGGGTGAATGTTGAAAACTACCTTTGCATATATTTTGAAAATAAAAAGCTATTATAAAAAATATTATACATTGAAGGCCAGGTGATGATCTGAATTGATAGAAAAAGTTCCTTGCTGGGGATATATTTTACACCAATAAAATCAAAGGTCCAATTAAAAAGAAAGGCTCCTGACACAATGCTGAGAATTTTGTAGATATTCAATAGCCATTTTCTTATTGTGGAAGGCATACGGTAATAGCCATAGAATTGGAAGACAATGTAGAAGCCCTAAAGAATGAGCTCATTTTATACATGAAAAAACTGAATCACAGATCTGGGACTTGGAGATTAGCTTAGGTGTTCAATATTATATAGGTATCAAGTTTCAGAAATAAAGTAAAGAATAACAATGTACCTTCTTAGGTATAAAGAGATGGGGTTGGGACAGCGAGGTGGTGCAGTGGATAGAGCACCAGCCCTGAAGTCAGGAGGACTTGAATTCAAATCTGGCCTTAGACATGTAATATGTTCTGGCTGTGAGACCCCTGGGTAAGTCACTTAACCCCAATTGCCTCAGCAAAAATAAATGAGGCTGTGATGTGTCTGGGCAAGTTTTAGTGTCAGTTTGTTTCTTAGGGCATTGTCATTCTTTGAAAAGTAGGATGGCCAGATAAACTAATATTAATAAAAAGGTAGCCTACAATTGTTGGAACAACAGCATGGAAGTGGGTCTCAGAAGATGTGGTTTTGAGTCTTCCAATGTGAAACTTTATAACCTTAGTCAAATTCCTTAAACTTTTGAAAACTCTTTTCACTTCATTTGATTAGGGATCAGCCAGAGTAGACCTTGGAGACCAAGGAATTCTATGAGCCTATCATATAGACGAGCAAATTGAGATCATGAGAGGTTAAGTGATTTATATAAACGTTCATCCAGCTAGTCTTGCAATTGGCTATCCTGCATACTGAAAAAGGTAGTAGGGGAAGTGGATGAAATGCCAGGTTTGGAGTTGTAAAGACTCCTTTTCATTGGTGAAAATTCAACATCAGACAGTAACTGTATGATCTTGGGCAAATCACTTAATCCTGTTTGCCTCAGTTTCCTCATATGTAAAAATGAGTTAGAGAAGGAAATAGAGAGCCAGGGTATTAAGAAAACCCAAAATAGGGTGCTGGGGAGTAAGAAACTATAGAAAATGACTGAGTAGCAGCAATAAGGAGATGGTTCTGAAATGATATGTAGTTGTAAATTGATTACAAATACTGTTGTTCAGTCAGTTTTGTTCTATCTGAGTCTCTAGAACTTCATTTGGGATTCTCTTGGCAGAGATACTAAAGTTGTTTGAAATTTCCTTCTCCAGCTTATTTCTTAAATGAAAAAAAAAAAAAACTGAGGCAAAGAGGGTTAAATGACTTAAATGTCTGAACCAAATTTGAACTCACAAATATGAATTTTCCTGACTTCAGACTATCTCTCCACTCTATCACCTAGCTGCTCCCTGCAAATGATAGGGAATAATAATAATAATTATTAAAATGAGGATAATGATAATTACTACTTTGAACACTCCATTCTGTTAGCATGCTGGCTAATAGAATTTGCTGTTAATAACTTGTTGACCTAGGCTGGTACTCTCTAACCGTATGGTAAGGTTCATATTATGTTCTGCATATCAATCTTGTCATTTCAAAAAGCACTCCAATTTCCTGGAGCACCCTTTGTTATCTGGGCTCCACCTTTTGGAATGCTCAACTCTCTTCAAGGGCCAACTCAGGTGCTACCTCATACAAAAAGTTCTCCTTGTCACTCACTTCTTTAAAAAGTTATCAGTGTTCACCCAAGTTCTGAAAGTACCTTCTACTTACTTTGTACATTTGGGGAAAAAATTTTTTTTTACTTATATACATGATACATCTCCTTGTAGAAAATGGCTTCCCTGAGGACAAAAATATTTTGTTAGTTTGATTTTGAATTATTATCCTAGGGCTGAGTACAGAGCTTTGCATTGTAGTAGGCACTTAATACAAACATGTAAGTGCCTGAAATTGTGCTCTTTTTGCACTAAGTATCTGGTGTTTCTTATTGTACCTAAGCAGATTTAGGTATAATTTCTTGGGTTTGGCTATGGATGGAATACTCAACTCGGAAATATAGGAACTGAATTTTTTTCCTGACTGCTATTTTTTATGTGCTCTTGGGCAAGTCAGCTCTCTGAGACTCAGTTTTCTCAACTTAAAGTGAGACGCTTTCTTACATTCTCCACAGAATCCTTTTTAGTTCTAGATCTATGATTCTATGAACCTAGTATATAGATAAATGAACCAACTCTTTTTTTTGTTGTTGTTCAGTTGTTTCAGTTATGCCCAACACTTTGAGAATTCATTTGGAGTTTTCTTGACAGAGAGACTGGAGTGGTTTGTCATTTCCTTCTTCAGCCCATTTTTACAGATAAAGAAACTGAAACACACAGAATTAAGTTATTTGCCCAAGATCACCCTACTAGTAAGTGTCAGAGGTTAGAATTGAATTCATGAAGAGGGGTCTTCACTCCAGACCCAGCACTCAATCCACTGGACCACCTAATTGCATAAAAATTAATCAGGGAAACTATCAATATTTTAGAACAAAAAGAATCTTTAAAGGTATTCTTAGTCAATCTTTTCATTTTACAAAAGAAGTAGATTGTCCAAGATCAACACCATTCTACTCTTCCTTAATAAAATCGAATATGGAAATTAATATATATTGGCTTACCCTTTTTTTGTTGTTGCTTCTATTTCAACCTTTCACCCAGAAATGAAAGCCAAATTGCTTGACTCAGTTCTAGAAAAACATCAAGTCTTTTTTCTTAGTCATGCTAAGAACACTTCTTTATGTTACAAAACAGGTGAAGGCTGCCAAAAGTAGACAACTCAATGGGATTTCTCGATCTGCCATGCCCCATACTGGATACTTTGATCCACTGCATGGAGGATTAAGCCAAAAACCTGATCATAGGAAGCTTAGATTGAAGAGCTTTGATAAGTCATCTAATCCAGTCTACCAGGACATATCCTTCATGATTCATGCTTCAAAAGCTTAAAGAGATCAATGATGAGGGTAACAGAGAACATAGGGACTCTGAGCTCCATATTATTCAGACTAGACATCCTAGTGCCAGGCCAGTGCCAGGCCTAGTGCCATCCTAGTGCCAGATAGTCTTTCTCACCAGTTGATTTCTAGCAAGTCTTGTCTTTTCTCCACATGTGCCTGCCTTGGCTTTCTCCACTGTAATACAAAGATGTTAGACTGGGTGACCCTTAAACTTCGTTTTAGTTTTAGATTCTGAAATTTTATGTTTTTCAATCTCTACCTAGACTATCAATTAGTCCTAGAATAGTAACTGTTGTTCAGTCATGTCTGACTCTTCATAAATCTCATTTTTTTTTTTTTGGTAAAGATGCTGGAATGAGTTGACATTTCTTCTCTAGTTCATTTTACAGATGAGATAAACAAACTGAGGTAAACAGGGTTAAGTGATTAGCTTAAGGTCACACAACTAATAAATATTTGAGATCAGATTGAATGCATGAAGATAGTCTCCCTGACTCCAGACTTAGTACTCTATCCATTGTGCTCTTGGATTTATAAAGTACTGAATAAAGGTTTATGTTTACTCAACACAGGAATTGGAAGCCCTACCATGCATTACTAAATAATACCTCTAGGTGCTGGTGGGTATTGTCTCAAGTTCAATTAATTAAAAAAATATTGAGAGTCATGTACAGGGCAGTTTTTAAGTACCTGCTGTGTACAAAGTACTACATTACCACTCTTGGGAGAAGAAAAATGTCTATAATAATAAAAAAAAAAAAAGCTTTGGATTTGGTGCAAAGGATCTAGACCAGAATCTCAGTTCTGCTGTTTGACCTTGAATAATCAAACAATGAATTATGGGCAACTAGGTGACAAAGTGGATAAAGAGCACTGGCCCTAGAGTCAGGAATTCAAATCCGGTCTCAGGTACTTACTAGCTGTGTGATCCTGGGCAAGTGACTTAACCCTGTTATCCTAAATTCCTTAGCTATAAAATGAGTTGGAGTAGGAAATAGCAAACTACTGCAGTATGTTTACTAAGAAAACTCCAAACAGGATCACAGAGTTGAACAGGACTAGATAATAAATCAATTAATCAATCAAACAATAGCCATTTATTAAGTTCTTACTTTGTTCTAAACACAATGTTAAGCTCAGAAAAAAGCAGAAACAGTTCCTACCTTTGAAGAACCCACATTATAATGTGGTTGAGGTATGTGGGGTATTCATGGAGGCCTATAAACTCTGATATGAGGGGTGCCAACTCTTTTACAGGTGTACTCATCTACCTTTGGTATCTACCTAGCATGCAGCTCTCATCTTTGGCTTCAAGAAGATGCTGCATGAGCAGTGGTCACAGCCCAATAAATGTCTTGTTGAATGGACTAAAATAAATTGAAGTTAACCAACAAGCCTCAAAACCTTCTGTGAGTTGAATGTCTACCCCAATTGTATAAAGATTTCCCTCCATGGAATGGACAGATGAGAATAATTTGTCCCAAAGGCTGTGAAGGCAGCTGAAGCAGGTACTGTGGAGCTCTTAGAGCTCAGTCAGACATTGAAGGTGCATCCTAGACATCACTACTTGTCTTGATTTTTGTCTTGCTACTGGACTTTGATGACTCTGGATGAGAGAGTGAAGGGTTATGACTTTGTTCAACTTTTCTCCCTTCAATTTGCCCATGAGTTAAGACATTACCCTGTGATACCATTGTTTCTCTTTGAAAGCTAAAGAAAAACAACAATGAGGTTGAGCTCAGATGGAGAAACAGCAAGTATTTACAAATAATCTAAATAGAAAATAGATGGAAAGTCTCAGTTTTTCTATCTCGAAAGGGGTAAAGCCAAGATTCTATTGCTATTGTCTCCACTGATTTTGTTCCTAACACTTGCCCAGTGGATCTCCTCTGTTTTCTGTGCTATTGGCTTTAAAATTGTTTTGATGGTTCTCTATACTGGCCATTCCTTATGTTTCCTTTGCCCCATAGGATACTAACTTTCCCAATCTTAATTAGCTGCTCTAGATAAAAGAGTTGGAGAAATAGCCCAGGTGATTGAGGATGACTTTGACTATGAAAACCCAAGGTAACGCAAGTTCTTTAGTAAATCATCAGAACATTCACTGACTAAAGAAAGCTGCCATTGTGTGACAATGAATAGGGTCAAACAATATCAAAGTTGTTCTTTGTTCTGTGGTTCACTTCACAAATATTTATTAGGTTTGTGCTGTTGTAACTAATATCATACTATGGAGAGCTCCCAATAGAGAAGAAATACTCTATCTCTGACTTTAAAGCAGCAAAGACCCCATGTGTTTTAATGATAATAACATTTATAAAGTAATTCATCATTGAAGCAAAACCAAAACTGTTTTCATACATTATTTCCTTTGAACTCTTTTCATAATTTTATAGAGCTGCTAGTACAAGTGTTCATTTTTAGTACAAGTGTTCATTTTTACAGAGAAAGAAAATGGGACTCAGATAAAGTAATTTGTCCAAGATAATATATATTTTAAATTATACAGCTGAGATTTGAACCTGGGTTATGCCTCTAAATCTAGAACTCTTTTCCTTATTTTGTACAGCTTCGTTTTTTAAAGATTCATTTTAACTAACAAATAATGGTTCAAGGTACCTTAAAATTCTGAAAGCAGCTGGTTGACTCTCTGCTAGACAATCAAACTTTGGTCCAAACCTTGCAATAAATGATTTATATTTGGAAAAGACCTTAGATTTAAACCTTAGACAATCATCTCATTTGATAGATTAGAAAACAGACTCAGAAAGTAGAAGTCCTTGATCCTAGGCTATGCAGTCAGTAAGTAGCAGAAGTGAGATTAGTGCCCAAGTCTTTGGATCCTTAATGGACTGATCTTTTCAGCATTACTTGTCTTTATCTTAAAAGGCAACTAAAGACTTAGTTTTCTTTGTTTTAGAAGATCCTTCCTATTTGAGCTTCATTGGTCAGCAGTGGTGTCAGGTCCATATCTTTGGGGTTTTGCCACTGACAGGCCCTGGGATCTAAGATTATAGTATTTTTTCACTAAGTGCCACTTTGGGGCAGAAGTCTAACAACATGTATGAACCAGTAAAAGGCCCAATGACTCATGAGCTAAAACTTCTAACTAATGAAGAGAGAGAAAAAAAAATCAGAAGCAATTTGCTGTTTAAAGGAATAAGTAAGAACTATTGGAGCTTGAATTATGCAAAACTTCACTTCCTTTGGGGAGCATATCAGAGCCTTGTGAGAAGAAAGGTCATCTTCTACCTTCAGGAATTCTAGTATATTTTCTTTTTTGCTTCCTAGCCAACAAAGGCAGTTATTTCAACACCTTTAAAAGCTGCCTCATCATTTCCTCTTGCAAAATCTACATGCTTTGAGGTTGAATCAAGGTTTGGAATTTTGACCTCCAAAACGGAGAACATGTGGGTCACTGTCCAGTCCTGCTTCAGGGCAGCATCCGATCTGATCACTTGGAAGTGTGACTCTGAGTTACCGTTCACCTAAAAGCAGGTCAGGCAAATTAATTTCAGAGTCACCTTTGGACCTTTAGAGAAGCACATTCACTGGTGCAGAAGGCTCTGAGGGCAAAAAAGTACATTTGATTTATTTCTTTAGGCCTACAAGCCAAGAGCAATTCTTCTAGATGGGATTTATCAGAGTGGAGGAAAAAAATAGATCCAATGGCTTGTAATGTAGTAATTTTCCTTTATTTAAAAACACTAAGGTGAAAAAGAGTAAGTTGAAAAACATTAATTAAAATCTTAGTATGATGAAAATTGTGTTTTATTAACTATCTATAAAGCTTTTAAAAATAATTTGAATAAAACTTATTTTTGTACTCTTAAAAATGTAAAGTTTACTTTTAAAATACTTAAGATTTAAGATTTTCTCTGAGATTGGATTTTTCCCTGTACTAATTTGCAAATGGGTCATTTAAAAAACAACATAGACCTTCACATCTATATTTTCTGTGTTTCTCTTTGTTGTTTTACTTCATTAGTCAAAAAAGAACTGGAAAGAACATTAGAGATCAGTATCTGATGCAATCTATTTCTTTTTACATAGGAGCTCACTGAGGAAAAGGTTGCCCAGCTAAGCCTTAATTTTTTAACTTGTTCCTTTTTCACTGAATCATGATGTTTCTGCATAATTCATCAGCAGAGAATTGTTAACTTTGAGAAAATGTTGCAGAATTTGTCATCACTATCATCAACTTATATTCATAGATCACTTTATTGTTTATAGAGTATTTTCTTCTAATAACTAGAAATTGTAAACAAGTTATACTAGCATGCATGCTTTCCTCTTGTCAAGAATGGAAGAACTGAATATCCTTTTGGATATAATAGGGAAGAAGTGTCTTTCTCTCTTCTGTCCATAATCTTTAACTTATCTTAACCTCTTCACTTCTAAGAGTCAGAGCTAAAGAAGGCTTTAGGGATCATCTTGTCCTCACTTTACAGATGAGGACACGGTGGCAAAGGAAGGCATAGCCATTTTTCATTTATTTTAAAGCTAGTTCTTTACCTGGTACTCACTGTTTTTTTCCCCAGTTATCATGCAATGGACCAAACTTCTGCAAGGCTAAAGAAAGAGTCAGCCAAGCCATGTCTGTAAATATTTTATTTCTTTCCTTTTCTTTTTCCCCTTTGCATCGGGTCAGGGATGCAAAGATTTCCAGCATCTCCTGGCATCATAGTTCTGCAGAGAACAAGAACCTCTTGGAAGAGGTAAAGGAGAAGCAAGGAAGCAGGGAAGAGGAGCTAAAGAGAGGGAGAATGAGTCCCAATAATAGGGAAAATGGCCAAAGTCTTGATATGTCTTCAATTTTTTGGATACCTTTTCTTTCCTCTGACCATTTCAAATACAACAGAATTGGCTATTGTATAAGCAAAGTCTCAAAAAGAAACTCCCAAACTGATATACTTTTAAAAATTTTTTATTAAATAAAATCTGGTTAAAACCAATCTTTCTAGCATGGAAGTCTTTATACTAAAGCAGTTTGATGAAACTATTTCTTTTTACAATATTTTTTTTTAGTTTTTTAGTAATAGTATTTTATTTTTTCCAGATAATTGAACATTTACCTTTGTAAAAATTTATATTCCAAATTTTTCTCCTTCCTCCTTCCCCAAAAAAGCAAACATTCCAATATAGGTTAAACATGTGCAAATCTCCTAAACATATTTCCATTACAATAATATTTTAAATGTATAAAATGAAATACAAATTATTAGAAATGAAACTCAATATACTAAAATTAATTATTCTTAACCTTTACATTTTAAAAAATCAAATTCTGGGATTTTTTGCTATAAATTCCTATTTTATGCTAATGTACTCATTTTGTGCATTGTAGTATAGCTACAAAGTTATTTCAATGCCTCAGTCATCTCATTCTCACAAAAATCCTGTAATCTATTAGGCGGTTAAAGCACAAACACAAATAATATTATAGTTCAATAGTATTAGAAAATAAAACATAGTAAAATTTCAAACTATAAATTTTATAGTTGAGAAAATTGAGTTTAGAGAAATTAATTAATCCAAATTACTATAGCACTTTAACAGTTACAAAACAATGAGATCCCAATAAATAGGGAGCAGAAGTATTAGAGTCTTCATTTTACATGAAAAGAAGATGAGATTCACCAAAGAGAGAAACATGCCCCAGGTTATACACAGCTGGTATATGTGTCAAAGCCTAGATCCAGATTTAATTTTCTTAATTCCTGAAAACCTATACTCTTTCCACTGTGCCATGATGATTTCCCGCATTCCTATAATGAGTAAGGGAAAGAGCTGGGCCTTGGCCCAGCTCCTCTGAATTATAGCTCCCTACTATTTTTTCTTCAATAGTATTTTATTTTTCCGAATATACATAAAGATAGTTTCCAAATTCATTTTTTGTAAGATTTTGTGTTTCAAATTTTTCTCCATCCCTCCCTTACCTCCTCCTTCCCTAAGACAGCAAGCAATCTGACATAGGTTAGGCATGTATAATTCTTTTAAACATATATCCATATTTTGTCATGTTGTACAAGAAAAATCTGACTGAAAGGGAAAAAAGCACTGGGGAAAAAACCAAAATGAACAAACAAAGCTTAAAATACTATTCTTTGATCCACATTCATTCTCCATAATTCTCTCTCTAAATGAGGATGGCATTTTCCATCCCAAGTCCATTATAGTTGATCATCAGATAATCTTGTTGTTACAGTGTACAATGTTCTCTTGGTTCTGCTCACTTTATTTAGCATCATTTCAAATAAGTCTTTCCAGGATTTTCTGAAATCAGCCTGCTCACCCTTTCTTTTAGAATAATAATATTCCATTACTTTCATTACATTCTAATACATCAGTCACATCACATACTATAACTTATTCAGTCATTCCCCAATTTAGGGGCATCCACTCAATTTTCAATTCTTTGCCATTTCAAAAAGTGCTTCCATACTTTTTCCACTATCCTGACTTCTGCTTAATTTTCTTTTCTATATGTTATATATATATATATATATACCTATATCTGCCATACATGTAGATTATGGGAAAATATAGGGGCTTTCTTAATCAAAACTCCTTATTTGACAGATGAAGAAATTAAGGCCTAGGAATATTAAATTATTTGCCCAAAGCCATATAGGTAATTAGCATCATAATGGGATTTGGGCCCTGGGTCTCTGAATTCAAAGACAGAAGTCTTTTTTTTACTGTACTATGTTATTTTAAGGTTTATGAACAAAGGATTTTAAATCAATTATCTAATTTAAAGGAATATTTTAGGTTTTGTATTTGAAAATAAGAGACATAATAATAAAAAAAACACCAGCCAAACCCATCACATCTATTCCTTCATTAAATCCTTCACTCAGAAAAATTAATCATTTATTCATTTATGAAACACTTAGTTCTCATCTCATCTTCAAAAGTCAGTAGGTCTCTTCTGTCCATATGCTTAACTATAGATGTCACAGTCCTTATAGTCAAAAATAGCTTCTTGTCTTGGATCTCACAAAGTACTTTATTTTATAATTTTATTGTATTTAGTATGTAAATTTGTTTATTTTTAATAATGTGTGTTTGTATCTTATGAAATGTTAACTGAATGCACACCTAATTTAGAATTAGATGACCTGGGTTTATCTATTAGCTTTGCTACTACTATTATAAAGTGACCTTAGTCTTCATTAAACTCTTAGTCCTCTATTCCCTCAGGAATTATTAGTTATACTAGATGACTTTAAAGGATTCTTTAAATTAATGATCCTGAACTGTAAGCTTCATGAGGTGGAGTGTGTATCTTATCTGTATCATTATCTAGTCTAGCTCTTACAACTATGCTCTAAACATTGTTTCCCTTCCTCTTCTCTCTGTCTCTATGTCTCTCACATACAATCTATCTGTGTATAAAATATATATATTTATAAATGCATACCACATATATTTGTATACATATATGCATGTATGCATATATGCATGCATGCAACATATGTGCTATTGAGCATATGAATTTTTAAAAAATTCTCTTCTTCCTCCTATAATTTTGGAAGATTTTTCTAACATGTTTGAGGTGAGATTTACTTCAGTAGGTTCATTATGGTTGTTCTATCAATTTGTGGATATATCTTCCTGGCATCAAACTGCTGGAAATGATGATACCTCTATGTGTCTCTAAACTCTGGACTGAGTCGAGATCTCAAATTCATCTTCTCCATAATCTGCAGAACACCAACCTAATCCTTCACAATTTTATACACCAGCCAATGGGTGCTAAATAATGTTACTTCATATTTCATTCCTTCAGATCTATGATTTCATTGTTGTAACTACTCTATTACCTTCTACTCCTATAACATCAAATGATATTCCTCTTCCTCATTCTTTAATAAACAGTTTTGTGAACTATTGGAGCCCTCAAAATATGGCCAACCTTCTTGTGATGAGCCTCTTGTTATTTAACTAGGTAGAGCATTGGATGACACAGTAATTATGTGGCCTATTCTCAAAACCTTTCTATTGTGGTAATATCTGATGGAATTTTCTTTCCACCAGCAAAATCATCTGAATGGAAACAAAAGAAAACCATTCCCCCCCCCAGCCCTCCGCCTTCTTCCATCCAGTATCAGGATTTTGTTTCAGTGACAGGGCTCTCCTAGTCTGAAATCACTTTTTTGGCTCCGACCTATTGATCCAGGTTCACCCACACCCTGACATCAGTCCTTATCCTGATAGAAAGTATAAAAGGAACCTCTAGGTCAAACAGCTTCTACCTCAGGACCAGCCTTGTTTCCTGTACTCTGATTCTCTAGTGACATATTTATCTTTGTCTGCCTAAAACTCCTGACCCATTGCCTCTTGGGCTTTTCTCTCATATCTGCTTGCCCTGAGTAAGTGCTTGGACTCTTGACCTTTAGTTTGCTTCTGACATTGGGTAAACACCTCTCCATGGCCCCTTTCATGCCTTTCTGGAGTTATGGCTTATTGCCCACTCTCTGATACCTTTTGAGCACTAACTCTCACCCTGCTAGTTCTGCCCTAGAGTCTGGAATTTCCTTGCTTCAATTGGCCTCTGCTTTCTTGCTGCCCCTATTATCGAACACAACTGGAAGCCTTTGTCACTGCAATCAAAAGTAAAGGTATATTTGTTGAGTCAGGCAATTTTAGAGTTATAAAAGTCCTTAATTTATCATCCTCTTCTAATTAGTATTTTACATTTGAGGAAGTTAAAACACAGTAAAGGGGAGGACAATTAAGCTTTATATTTGGATCCCAAAGTGGGCTATTTTGATTTATTATGAAGTTGAATTGCCACCTCTGATTCAGTCAACTGGATAACTACCAGAAATGAGAGAGAGAGAGAGAGAGAGAGAGAGAAAGAGAGAGAGAGAGAGAGAGAGAGAAAGAGAGAAACAGATAGATAGAGAGAGACAGAAACAGAATTCAAAGACAGAGACAGAAAAAAGAGACAGAGAAAGACAGAGAGACAGAGAAAGTAAGAATAAGAAACAGACACACACACAGACATGCAAAGAGACAGAGACAGAGAAACAGAGAGAGAAAAAGAGACAGAGAGAGACAGACAGAGATGGAGAGAGAGAGAGAAGCAGAGACAGAGAAAGACAGAAAGAAAGAAAAAGAGAGAGACATACACAGAAGTAAAATAGTGTCTCATTGCAAATCAACTAGTTATCTTACAACTCTTACATTCTTTTTTTTTT
This sequence comes from Sarcophilus harrisii, assembly GCF_902635505.1. NCBI lineage: Eukaryota > Metazoa > Chordata > Mammalia > Dasyuromorphia > Dasyuridae > Sarcophilus > Sarcophilus harrisii. The sequence continues at coordinate 615,506,528 of NC_045426.1, read as the reverse complement.
TTTAAGAGAAAATGTATAAAAGTAATCTTACACAGAGGATTTTCTTACTCTAGCTCATAAGAGAATGAAATCTAAGAATATATTTATTTATTTATTGTTTTAATTTAAAAGTCATTCAGTAAGTCAGGTTAAAACTATGGTAAAAATCACTGGGGAAAGGGTATATCTTACTTTGCTTAGTCAGAGAGCTTTAGCATCAAGTGCCTTCTTTTTCTGACTTTCTACATAAATCCCAGAATGTCAGAACTAGAAAGGACCCCAATTGAGTTCTAGCCCATGAAAAGGAATTCTTTTTAACAGCCTTGAAATAAGTATTTATCTAGAGCATTTTGTTTAATTTCTCTGGGTCTCAAATTTTTCAGGAGTTAAACTCAATTCATTTAAAGTCCTTTACAGTTCTCAATCTATGACACTAAGAGCTATCCTCTGTTTAATAAAGACCTGTAATTTTGAGGAACTTTTGAGGACTAATTTCTAGGGCAGTCTATACAACTTGTGTTTTATAACATGAATTTGTGACCTCCTTGATCTGGGATATTTCCTTCAACAATGCAGTATACGTTCTGTCCATGTCTATCCAACTCTTACCTGTGTCCTCTAGTAAATGTATTATAAGGTGATTAGCTCCTCTTCTAGGTCCCTACAAGAAAACCTTAGATATAAAACCAGAAAAGATCTCACAAGTCATCCAATCCAGGCCTCTCATTTTACAGATAAAGAAGTAGAGGTCCAAAGAGATTAAATTATTTGCACAAAATCAAATAAATAATGTATGAAGAAAGATTTGAACACAGAACTTCTTTACTTTAATTCTGCCTTTGTGGAGATAAGCAAAACAAATTTAGTCCTTCTTCTTAATAGTTCTTTAAAAGTCTTGAAGACAGCTACTATGTAACTACTGAGGCTTTTCTTCTCTAGAATAAAGATTCTCTGGTACTTTGGCTTTTCCCCTTATCATAATGACTAACTATTATTTATATAATGCTTTCTATGCATTCAGCACTATGTTAAGCCCTGGAAAGAAAAAATAAAAGAGAAACAAAAAATCCCTTAAGGAGTTTACAATCTAATGGAAGAGACAGCATGTAAATAAATATATCTAAAGCAAACTATATACAGGATAAATAGGAAATAATTAATAGAGGGAAGGCATTAGAGTTAATAGAGTTGGGGAATTCTTTCTATAGGAGGTAGGATTTTAGTTGGATTTAAAGGAAGCCAGAGAAGTTAGTAGTTAGAGCTGAGGAGGGAAAGCATTTCAGACATGGAAGACAGCTAGAGGGCAAGTCATTGAAAGATGAAGTGTGTCTCGTTTGTGGAATAACCAAGAGGCCAGTATCACAATGAAGCATTAAATATGAAGGAGTAAGGTAATAGAAGACTGGAAAGACAGGAGGGAGCTAGGTTTTAAAGAACTTTGAATGCCAAACAATATTTTATATTTGCTCTTGGAGATAATGGAAAGCCAGTTCATTGAATTTATTAAGTAGGCAGGAAATGGGTATGCATGTCACATGATCAGACCTGTGTTTTTGGAAAATCACTTTAGTGGTTGAATGAATAATAGATTGGAATGGGAGAGACTTTAGGCAGGCAGACCCACTAGTAGGCTATTGCAAAAATCTAGCTATAAGGTAAGGAGGACCTATATTAGAGTGATGGAACTGTCAGAAGAGAAAGACAGACACATTAAGAAGTGTTGTAAAGGTGAAATCTTGGTAACAGCTTAGATATATTGGGTGAGAGATAGTAAGCAATCTGAGATGACTTCTAGATGAGGAGCTGGGAGGATGGTATACTACTCTACAGTAGGGAAAGGGGAGGGATGGGGAAAAGGTTCTGAGATCCTATTTTGGACATATTAAGTTTAAATTCTGGACATTCAATTAGAAAAATCTGAAAGGAAGTTGGAGGTGCAGGACTGGAGATTCATAGAGAAATTGGGGCAGGAAAGATAGATTAAAATATCATCAATATAGAGATGGTAATTAAATGTAAGGCAGCTGATGAGATCACCAAGTAAAGTAGTATATAAAGAAAAGAGAATAGAGTCCAGGACAGAATCTTGGGGACATCAATACTTAGAGAATATGATGTGAAAGAGAATCTAGCCAAGGAGACAAAGAAGGAGCAGTTAGATAGGCAAGCAAGAAAGCCAGGATAGAGGGGTACCTCAAGAATCTGGAGATATGAGAGGATCAAGGAGGAGTGAGCAATAGTATCAAAGATGGCAGACAGTTGAAGGAGAATGAATATTGAGAAAAGGGTCACTGAGTTTAGAACTAAGATCATTAGTAACTTTGGAAAGAGCAGCTTTAGTGGAATGATAAGATCAAGAGCCAGATCACAAGAAAAGAGTAAGAAGAGAAAAATTAGAAGGAGCTATTACCAGTAGCATTTTAGAGGATTTTCTCTACAAAGACAGAAGAGGTGTAGGATGAGAGTTGTCAGGTTGGAAGAATAAAGTGAAAATTTGGGGAAGGATGGAGAAGACATAGGCAATGTAGAGGTGAATTGGTTCATCTAGGAACCAAGTTGGGTAGAAGAGAAAAAAATGGTAATTATAGGGGAGATGGCCTGGAGGAATTAGAGGTCTTGTTGTAGATGAAAATTAGGGTTATACAAAGGAAGGCAGAGGAAGAGATGAAAAGTTAATCGACTATGTTCATATGAGGTGATTTTTGGAATTCTTGATCATGGAGGGGTACATTCATAGAAAACAGCAGGATCAAGGGTATAACATCTTCATTTGTGAATAAAGTGAGGTAGAAGAAAAGCTCATGGGAAGTGATTAGGTTCAGGTAGTAACTAGTTAGGGTATTTGTAGGAGAATCAACATGGATGTTAAAGTCTCCTACTCTGAGGGCAGAAGTTGCATAAGAGAGAAAAATTGTAAGCCAGTTATCAAATCCATTGAGAAAAGAAAAAAAAAAATTATTTGAGGAAGTGTAGGCAATAGCTACCAGAACTTTGATAGGTGGTAGCTATTAGCATGAACCTCAAAGGAAGAGAGGTTATTGAGTGATGAAAGAAGAGAACTAACTTGAGGTGGCAATGGAGAACAAGAAGTATTTTTCTGACCTTAAACAATAGCAGAGAAGAATGAAAGAAGATTTAGCCAGTACTGGAAAGGGACCAAGGAGGCCTTATTAGTAGGGGGAAACCAGGTTAATGGTAGTAGAGTGATAGGAATAGATTTACTGTGAAATGTGCTACCTGTGGAATAAGTACCATGGAAGAGCTGGTTGGAGTTAGAATGAAAATTTGGGGTAGGAGGGTTGAGAGAAATGGGAATGAAGAATTAGGTGGTAGGGGATGAGGGGGTTTAGATGATGCTTTACAGGAGTTCAGAGTCACTGGGATGTGAAGAGTATGACCAAGTGTGAGAATTTTCATGACTGAGCTAAGGGAACCATATTTTTACCTTCAAAGGAGAGGTATGGCAAGAAATGAAAGACCTGAAATCAAAAGATGGGTTGATGTTTGTGCAGAAAATTCTCCACCTCCCAAATGGGAGACTAGTCTGGAGGCAGGATGAGACAAAAGTAGTTTCTTTGGAGTACATATACTTTTTGGGGCTAAATACTTGATAATTATTACTCCATTTGATCCTTACAACAATCTTGAGAGCGAAGTGCTATTATTATCCCTATTTTTATAGCTGAGGAAACTGAGGCAAACAGAAGTTAAAAATCTTGCCCAGGGTCATTACTAAGTATCTGAGGCTGGATTTAAACTTAAGTTCTTGATTACAGTCCTAGCACTCCCTTCACTGTACCTTCTAGCTTTCCCATCATATGGTAAACACCAATCCATTATCTGGACTTCAAAGACCATAAGGGTATCGGAATGGACCAGGATAGACAATTACATAAAAGTTTTTTTTTTCTCCTCTCTAGATTTGATGAAACTAGAGTTTTGTACCACAGACCCCCATTTTAACTCAGGAATGAAATTCTTTCATTCTCTGGCCTTTCTAACAAGATTCTTGACTGGAACCCTGATCCTTTTCCTGCTGTATGACACAGATGAGGATGTTCAGACTAACTCAGTTGTATTGCCAGGATAGGATACTTACTCTATGGATTTGGCAGTAAGGCTGCCAGAAATGATCTAAAATTCTAGTGCCCATTTTAATCCTATTAACTTGATGAGTAAAAATAGCTAGAGATTGATTTATTTGTTTTGGTCACTTAAGACAAACACAATCATTGTGAGGAATTTAGCTTATTTTGAAAACCCTTTAGAGTGTTCTTACTACCTCAGGGTATAAAGTATTTTACATTCACAGAGGAGATAAAAAGCCCTGCATCAAATGGCTTCCCATCATCCAGAGATCCAGTAACACTAACAGACCTGCTTAGACATTTGTCTCAAGTATCTAGGGACTCCTAAAACAGCATAGCCTACCTGTAAAATCCACCATAATTGCCCTCTAAATTTTCTTGGTAATTCTGGCCCAGATTATGACCAGCTAGACTGACTTCATCCTTAAATCATAAGAGTGGAACAGCTTCAGAGCCCAGCCATATGCAATGACCAGTAATACCTTCCATTAGCCTATTAGTCTCATGACAAAGAGGACCTTCCAGGCAGTTCCCCCTCCCCCAGGTCATTAAGGCCCTGTTAAATAAACATTGGCTAAATTAAAAATGAAAGCAAAAAAAAAAATAATCATCATTACCTACTAGTATATTAGCAATGGCAATCCAGCTCATCACTCACAAAGAAAATCTATGCTGTTAATTAAATGCATTGAGGTCTGCAGAGCAAGGGGAAAAATGTGAATGAAGCTCTTCGTCTAGACTAAATCACTTTGTTCCCCCAGCTGTCCTCAGGCTTTGGAAAATTATATTCAGTCCTAATAGATTATAGCTTTTGTTAATATTGTTATTATTATTTGAATAATAATTGATATCAATAGGATATATTATTAATGGACTAATAATAATTACTGACATAAATATGATAACAAGATCATATATTTACAGCTAGATATGAGGTCATCTAGTCCAACCCAATCAATCAATAATTATTTATAAAGCACTTTCAGTTGTTCACTTCAGACTGACTGGTTTAATTTAAGATTTTCTTGTTAAAGAGGCTAGAATAGTTTGCCATTTCCTTTTCCAGCTGATTTTACAGATAAGGAAACTGAGGCAAATAGGGTTAAATGACTCACTTAGGGTCATACAATTAGTAAGTGTGTGAGGCTAGATTTGAACTTAAAAAGAGGCATTTTCCTGATTCCAGGCCCATCACTCTATCCACCATACCACCTCAGACATTATGATAAGCACTGAGCATACAAAGAAAGGCAAAAAGAATTATTACCTTCAAGAACTTTTAAAAATGTATTTATATTTTGATATTATTTGATTTAATATTATGCATTTGATTCTATGCATTTAAGAACATTACTGTAGTATACACATATTGTACTTAACATATAGTTTAACATATTTAACATGTACCTGCCATCTAGGGGAGGGACTGGGAGGAAGGAGGGAAAAATTTGGAACAGAAAGTTTAGCAAGAGTCACTGTTGAAAAATTACCCATGCATATGTTTTGTAAATAAAAAGCCTTGATAAAATTTTAAAACATTGAAAAATTTTTTTTCCAAAAAAAGTATCCTTTAATTTGTTTTCAGACACCATCATTTCCTTCTCTGGATATAGATAACAGTTTTTATCATGTCCTTCAGAATTGTCTTGGATCATTGTATTGCTGAGAATAGCCAAATCAGAATCTTATATTCTCTGTATTTTTTAGTCAATTCGGTACCAAAAATTGTGGTCTGCTCTAGACTTTTGTTCAAAACATTTACTTGTTATCTTCAAACTTTCTCAAGGAAACTCTCAATGTATATATAAATAAATCTCATTTAGGTTTTATAAAAGGCAGGAAAATAGATACCCCCCAAAATAAGATTGATGATTTTCCCCAAATTTCTAGTCTTCTCCCCTTTCAGATATCTTGAGAATTGAAAAATTAAAAATTAAAAAAAAACATTATTATAAAAAGTTCTAAGGTTGCTAAAGGTCTGGCATAAAAAGTTTAAGAATTCTTAGTATAAAGTGGAAAAGTAGTATATGCCAGAGCCTTTGGGAATGTTCATGCTTACTGGGTGTGACATGGATGAAGGATCAATAATGGATACTAAAAAGGAGTGTTTGGATAGATAGGAAGAGACAAGAGAGAACAATGACATGAACAGTAGAGAGGAGAGAATATCCAGTATATCTGAGATTAAATATTTATTATATCAGAGATGGAAAAAAAAACAAAAAACAACTCAGGACCAGAGAAGGTAAATGGTCTCCTGAAAGTCATGAATATAATTAATATTAAAATCAAGCTCTGAATCCAAATATTCAGATTTTTAATCTGGCAGTCTTGGATATCCAAACTACTGAAATTATTCTGTACTTTCATCTCTAAATGATTCCAATCTCAATTCATCCATACTCGACTATCCTGTGGAACTCTTGTCCATGCCAAGCCATCTTTTCACCGTGCATGATTTACTCAATGACTGGCGATCTTTCTTGATTTCTCCTGAACACACTATGGCTATCCATCTTTCACCTTCACCATGTGACCAGTTCATCTTCTGATCCAAACATTCATTTCCCACTGACAGTTTTTTCTACCACTCTTTCTTCATTGGTTATATGTTAGTCAGCTTGCATCCTCCATGTGCATTTCAGTAATGCCCTAGGTGATTGTTACTTTAAATTTAACTCAGTTCCATTTGGAAAAAGCTGAATTATATGTTTTGAAATCAGATAGCTAGAGTTGTAGAATGCTGGCAGTAAAAATAGGTGGTGCTTGATTTCTAGGAAAATCTTCAGGATATTAAAAAACCTCTGAAGGTAAGCTGGTTCACTCTTTTTCTTCTCAGTCTATTCTTGGTCCAATTTATTTTTCATTAATACTATCTCTTCCAGATACATATACTAATGCCCAACAGAATCTATAAATTGAAAATTCAGATACATGCCATAGGCTAAGAATTAGACATTCTTTATCTACTTAATCTGACCTAAGTAATTGGTCAAACCAAACTCCTCAGAAGAGTTATGTATCTCTTTCAGGGGGCTCTGCAATATCCTGTGACTGGAACATGGATAGTCTCATTATCCACAGGAAATCTAATTCTTGGAATCTAATTCTCCTTTGTTCTATAACAGTAGCAGACACCGTTGATGAATAGTGTGCTTACAAACAGTATCTCATTTGATCCTCACAAGAACACTATGAGATAGCTAATGCACTTATTGTTTCTCCCATTTTATAAATGAGGAAACAGATTTGGTGACTTGGAGAGTGTCACACAGTGAGTAAATTATCAGAGGTAAGAATTGATCCCAGATCTTCCTTAATACAGGTCCACTGCTCTAACCATCAGACTTTCTCCTTATCACAATATTGTTTTATGAGCAAGTGGTAACTTTGGATTAACTTCAAAGGCACATCTGTAATTAGTGTTCTTCTTACTCACCACTCCAGTTAGGAGAGGTGGAAAGAAAGTCCTCTCAGTTCCATGTCCAGTGGTGGAAATTAAACTGGGAGGCAGGACAGGAGCCTAACTCTGTTAGGCTCACAGAACTTCACTGAGAGTAAGAAGAGACAGATTCTAGATATAACTGCCACCAAATAAAAGATTTAGGACTTAACCTCACTTAACCTCAGGCGATCCCCTACAGAATGAGGAAGTTGGATTCTTGTCTAAGATCCTTTCCAGCATAAAGATTCTATGAAGTTGAATTATAGGATTTGGCAGCTAGAAAAAACCCTAGAGACTAGCATACCAGGACTTTCATTTTGCAGCTGGGGCAGCTGAAGATTGGCAAAGTTAAGTGACTTGCCTTCAATTACACAATTAGCTTTATTATTTCACTAATAACTTTTTTTTAAGAGCAGTCAAGCATATCAATACAAATTCCATTCAATTAGCAAAAGAAAATAAATCCCTAGATGAGTTCCATGAATTTAAACAACAAAAAAGCTGCCCCTCCAAACCACAAGATTCCTACTAATTTCAATTTCTTAATCAGTAAATATTCGTTCTGTGAACTCATCAAAGGTACAATATAAATAAACAATGTGTATATTTCGCAATAAATTCATGATTATACTAAGCAAACTTATCTCCATTTCTGCCCTTGTCTTTCCCCTATCAACTCATAAACTATGTATTTATTTTATGACTAAGCTATATCTGCAACAATAAATATATGGGTGCTTTATAGATATCAACCGGATGTTTGATTTTGGTTAGCCATGGAAAAATATTGATATCACTAATCTTCCATATCACCAGTATAATAAAAATAAATATTCTGACTTTGCTGTAAATGAATAATTGGACAAGTATTGAATTCATCAAAAATGATAGAAAGCAGGATGGCATAGTTAGGGGACATCTTGGGCTTATGAATTTCTCTTTCTTTCTTCTCTTTGCCTCCTTTCCTTTCTCCTTCTTTCCCTCTCTTTCTTCCTCCCTCCCTGTCTCCCTCCCTTCCTCTCTAACTTCCTCCCTCCCTTCCTCCTTCCTTTCTTCCTTCTTTCTTTCTTTCTTTTCTTCCTTCCTTCCATCCTTCCTTCTATCCTTCCTTCTTTCGTTCGTTTGTTCATTCCTTCCTTCTTTATTTCTCTTCTCTCTCTCTGTAACTCTGTCTCTCTCCATCTCTTTCTCCTTCCCTTTCTCCCTCCCTCCCTCCATCTCTCTCTCTCTCTCTCTCTCTCTCTCTCTCTCTCTCATCTTCTACATTCACTGGTAACAATGAAAACACAAACTATGTCCAATGATACCCTTCAAAGGCAAAGATGTTATGTCAGATTTTTGGTTTGGTTATGGTTTACCTGTAGACTTGTTTAAAGACTGGATTCCCATTCTTACAATAGGCCATAGCCTGTTGTATACCCAACATGAATCTAGTGGCTTGATAGGAAGATTTTTGCACTTGGAGTACTGGAGAAACAAAGTTGTTCTAAGTGTTCCCAAGGCATGATTAGAGTAATGTATCCCTCTGTATTTGAGAAGCTTTTCACTATTCATGGGAGATTTAGCTATAATGCACATGATGTAAATTCTTATAAAAGAAATAATGATATTCTCTCTCAATGAATATATGTTTCTCTGAAAGGGCAGCAAGATATAATGAAGAGACTATTGGGCCTAAAACTCTCTATATTACCGTTTAAACATAACCACTGACATTTATATGTGACTCTGGATTAGTCATTTAACCTTTACATATCTTGGATAGTACCTTCAGCATTTAATGTATTTCTTGCATATAGTAGGTGTTTAATAAAAGAATAAATTGATGCATGAATAAAAGTTATATATAATTATTTTCCATGTACAAAGTTCTGTTAAGCAATGTGATCATAAACACAAAATGCAAAATAATTCCTGCCTTCAAGGAACTTACATTCTTTTTTTTAATTAAAGCTTTTCATTTTCAAAATATATACATGGATAATTTTAGACATTCACCCGACAAAAATCTGTGTTCTAGTTTTTTCCTTCCCTTCTCCCACCCCCTTCCCAGTTGGGAGGTGATCCGATATATGTTAAACATGTACAATTCATCTATATGTATTTCTGCAAATATCAAGCTGCACAAGAAAAATCAGATTAAAAAGGAAAAAAAATGAGAAAGAAAACAAAATCCAAGCAAACAACAACAAAAACACTGACAATACTATGTTGTGGTCCACATTCAGTTCCCATTGTCCTCTCTCTGGGTGCAGATAGCTTCCTTCATTGGAACTGATCTGAATCACCTTATTGTTGAAGAGAGCCCTGAGTATCAGAATTGATCATTGTATAATCTTGTTGTTGAAGTGTATAATGGTCTTCTGGTTCTGATCATTTCACTCAGTGTCAGTTCATGTAAGTCTCTCCAGGCCTTTCTGAAATCATCCTGCTGGTCATTTCATACAGAACAATAATGTTCCATAACATTACTATACCACAACTTATTCAGCCATTCCCCAAATATGGGCATCCACTCACTTTCCAGTTTCTTGCCACATAAAAAGGACTGCCACAAAAATTTTTGTACATGTGGGTCCCTTTCCCAAGGAGCTTACATTCTAATGGCAAAAACAATACATGTGAAGGAGAGATAGAAGATACAGTCTAGAAGTTACATGATTGTCATCCTTGATTGAAAATTCCCAAGGATAATAAAATTATAGATTTATAGCTATAGGGACTTGAAAGTCATCTATCCAACTCTCCCATTTTAGAGATATGGAAATTGAAGATTGGTAATATGAAATAACCACTTAAAAGCCAATCACTAAATGGGAGGATTTACTTATTAAGTTAGAATTTATTACTAGTCGTGTAGTTAATTGCTAGATTTAATTTGATTGTCAGATTGGGAAAGACTGTTCTCAAGTTTAGACTTGCATATAATGATAAATTAGTGATGCTTTGAGTATTTATATTTATGGAAATATATTGGGATCATTAAATATCATATCCAAAAGCATTCCTAACTACACACCTCTAAATATCACCCTAGGAGGAGTTTTTCCTTTGATCACTCTCAGTTTGGGCTCTACTTTGGGGTCAAAAGATTAGCAGTATTGAAAGTCTTATAATTGGAAGCAATGTTGTGCTAGTAAAGTTTAACATGCTCTCCAGCATGACATATTTTAAGTTTAATGTGCATTATTTACATTTTCTCTATCACTTTTTAAAAGTCTAGATAATCAACAAAATGATAAATCAAGCCCTAATAGTAGCATTTAATGATAATTGCAACAATAATAATAATTGTAGCATTTATTGATATCTGAATTACGAAAGCTTATGTTGAAGACTTTATAATTTTAATAATTTAACAATATGTTCTTGCAAACTGATTTTTTTCTAGCTCGCCCCTATTTGGAAGGATTTTCAGTCATCAGTTAATTCAGAGATGTTAAACATGGCTTATGGCTGCATGTAATCTACAACACTGTCAAATGTGGGCCAAACCAGCTTGAAATATAATGGGAAATATTTAGCAAAATAAATAAAAATACACTCAAATAAAGATAATATTTATAGATGATTTTTATAAGTCAATTTATACAGTTTTGTGACCCCCATTTCTATGTGACCTTGACAGCACTGATCTGGCACAATCCTTTTCTTAAGGAAAGGTTCCCTAAGCATAAATTCCTTCTGTCACAACCATAATAAGTATAGCTTTTGTTTGAAATTTCATTTTTTTCCCTCTCTGGACTTCATTTCTTCATCTGTAAAATAAATCAGGATGAACCAATCTTTAAGATCTCTTTCAATGTCACTCAAATAGGATAAGTCAGCTTCCCTGACTCCTGATTCAGTGCCTCTCCATTTAACCAAGAGGATGATGACCAGTCATGGTACCTTTTCTGAAGAAGTTTATTCCATCTCTGTTGTTAAACTTGCTAAGTTCTTCCTTAGGGCTTTTTCTAATACATCATAGACTGAACTGATACAGAAAGGTCTCCTACATTGATGATCAGGTCTTTCTTGCCAATTAAGATTGTTAATTTCATTTTAATGTTAACCACACAAAAAATACCTGTTAGGTACCTGCTATGTGCCAGATATTAACTTCACTGCTAGGGGTATGAAGACAAAGATAAAATAGTCCTTATATATTAGTTTGTTTTTAGAAGTAGCCTCAGTTTTTTACTTATAAAACGGGATAATAAAAGCATTTACTTCCATGATTGTTGTGAAGATCAAATGAGATAAAATTTGCAAGGTATTATGATGATGATGATTATGATGATTATAAAATTTTAGAACCATTTATTCATATATGTATATACATACACACATATTTATGTATTATGCATGCATGCATGTATGACAGTGAATATATATATATAATATACATAATAACTATATTTTAATATAATTGGTTTCCTTTTACTCCTATGCTATTTCATAGCATATGGATTTTAAAATCATTGTTCTGAGAAGGTATGCAAAGGCTTCACTAAACTATCAAAAGGGTCCAGGACAAAAAAATACTAAGAACTTCTGAATTAACTCAACTATCCCTCATTTTATAGATGAGTAAACTGAGGCCCAGAGAAAGAAAAACAGTTTGCTCATACAGCCAATTAAGTAGATCAGTCTAGAACTCATGTTATCTGACAACATATTGTTCTTTTCTCTATACCACAATAGGACATAAAATCATATATTCAAAGAATGTTCAAGTCATTAAAAATAGAATTTTAGAGCCCAAAAGACACCTTTGAGAGTGTTTTGTTTCATTTCCTCGCTTTCCATACCCCATTTTACAAATGAGGAAGAAGGTACAAGGAAGTTAAGTGACTTATCTAAGACTATATATCTAGTACCCAGTACAGCTGAGATTGGGATGAACTTCTGTGCCTTACTGAAATACTCTTTCTAAAACAACTACACTCTGTTAGAGTGAATCCACTCATCTCCCATAGCCAAAAGCAGAAATCCTTTAAATAGCCCAGGTTTGAACATTTTAAAGGATTTTAGGGAGCTATTCCTGGATGTTGAAAGTATGAGTTCAAATCTAACCTCAGACATTAGCTGTGTGTCCCTGGGCAAGTTATTTAAAACTTGATTGATTTTGATTGATTGAAATTGATTTGATTGAAATTGCTTGATTCAATTTTCCCATCTGGAAATTGGGGATAATTATCATATTTACTTCCTAGGGTTGTTCTGAGCATTTGTAGTATTTGTGAAACATTTAGTACATACTATAAGCAGTTAACAAACATTTGTTTCCTTGAGATAGCTCATTTTACTGGCAGATAGTTCTGTAAATTGGGATCACATTTTCTGTGGAATTGAAGTCAGGAGACCTAGACTTTATTTACTAACTGTGACTCCTGAAGAGGTGACTTAATCCCTGAGCTCTTCAGAAATTCTATCTCAGCTTTGTGTACTTATCTTTAAATACAACTATCATCTCTTTCAAAGATCTGTCACAAGTGAGTGTTTTTTTAATCCTTGAAATATTTTATAAAAGTGAATTTTTATTAGTATGATAGCAATGGGAATAGAAAGGTAGATGTAGACAGGAGAAACACAATGAATGAGAATTACATCTATACTTACCCCTTTTGTCTTCAGAAGGAAGAAAAATTATAGCTAAAAAATAAAAATTAGGTTCTGATTAAATAAAGTAAAGATACATGGAAGACAAGAAAGGATGGACCTTTCATTGTACAGCATTGTACAGATATCTCATCTGGAATATTAATATGTACATAGTATGGAGTTTGCAAAGATGGTAGCAGTTAGGTTAGAGAGCCTTGCCTGGAAGTGGGAAAAGTGAATTCAAATCTGGCTTCAGATACTCATTAGCTGAACAAATTACTTATTGGCTCACTGCCTTCAAGAACTAAATGATAGGATGGATAAAGCACTGGTTTTGAGTTCAAATCCTGCTGTGGCTATTTACTAAACTATGTAACCCTGGGGAAGTCACTTAACTGCTATATGCTTCATTTTCCCCAACTGTAAAATGTGGATCATAACACTCTCTAGTTCCCATGGTTGTTGTGAGAAGCATAATACCTCCCACATAGTAGATGCTTAATAAAGGTAGGTTTCCAAATAGAAATTTCCTCTTGGAATAACTGGTTTGCAAGAAGTTCAGCGATAGCCTTGACCTGAAGTGCCTCCTGTCACCCTTCCCAAATTGTCATGTAAATATTTTATAAGTGCCTTTAATTCATGTTATGTCCCCTATTAGACTATAAACATTTAAAGGGAAGTCAATATCTAATATCGTTATAGTTCCAGGACCTTACCTAGCTAATGTCTGGCACTTAGTAGGAGCTTAATAAATACATGTTGAAGGATTGATGGACAGAGTTCTGGAAAGAGGAATGAGGTCACCATTGGCAAAAGATCAAAAAAGGGTTAACTTCAGTATGGCTTGTGGAAGCTTTTGAAAGGGTGAGAAGCAGGAAGCCAGGATATTGGTGTTCCATTCAGCTGTGAGCTGAGCAGGAAGAGGAAAAAAATGAGAAAGAACAACTCTTTTCTCTGGTTTGGGGGTGGGCAGCACAGACTCTAATTTCCCCATTTTCTTATAACCAAATGATTTTTTTTCCCCGTTAAAAGATTAAACTTGATAGACTAGAAATTGTTTCTTATAGACTATCTAATGTCCTGAGGACACTTAAATTATCTTTGGCTTCCGGTGAGAGTCATGTTCAGAGGATGTTTTTACATATTTCTATCCAATGTATGCCCTATTTAGGAAGTTTTGTTTAAATTTTCCTCTGAGATTTGGGAAGTCCCAAAACAAATCTCAGGGCCAGAAATCCGTTTAATGTCCTGTTGAAAAGTGTGAACACAGTCTTGTCAAATGTAGGGGGATTCCCAAGTTGTTTACAGTAGTTTGTGGTTCAGTTTTTTCAGTTGTGTCCAACTCTTCATGACCCTATTTGGAATTTTCTTGGCAAAGATATTGGAGTAATTTGCCATTTTCTTCTCTAGCTCATATTCATGAGAAAACTGAGGTAAACAGTGTGAAGTGTCTTGCCTACGGTCATATAGCTAGTAAATGAATGAAGCCAGATTTGAACTTGGGAAGATGTCTTCTTGACTCAGGTCTGATAGTTTATTACACCACAGTGGCAGACTGTGGTAGGAAAATACGAATAGTCTCTCACTTTTTTGGATTTGAAGATACTATAGTATGGTGCAAAGAGTAGTGTAATGGGAAACTAGAGAACTGGATCCTAGTTCCTTCTTGTGGCAAGATCTGAGTGACTTTGTTCAAAGACAATTATCCCTTCTACATTGCAGGAGTTTAGGGTCATGAATCCTCCCCTCCATGATATGGAAAATCTGCATAAATTTTTTCTCCTGCCCTTCATATCAAAGAGGAAGTCTAAAGTAAAATATAAAACTTGTTGATATTATATAATAATATACATACATTTTATGCATTTTTGAGTTTCTAAACTTTTTCTATGTCATCTTCAGGTTTTCTGCAAACCTTCCCCTCTTCCCAAATTCCCATTTAATTTCTCATGTTGATCCATGACATATCAAAACCATGATGGAGAAAGTAGTCATGTGGAAGGGATAACTGTAATTTCACCTATTTGGGCCTCAAGTTTCTCTTGGAGTCAGAGCAACCAACATCAAATCCCAATCCTGCCACTTCCCTGTGTGACTTTGGACAAATTGGTGAACACTGAATACCAGTTATTTCATATGCTTGGAAGTATGGTATGGTGAAGCTTAGACAAAAATCATCACTAATGCCCATTTTAATTCTAGATCTATGATCCTACAAGTTCTAAGATAGGTAGGAGACAACATCAGTTTGAAATTAAGATGGTGAACCAAAGGGCCTCTTGAGGTCTTCTACCTTGGAGCTTGCTAAATGTGTCATTTGCCTAATTTGTCATTTGCATCTAACCTTGAAGATCCCGCCTGCCTGAGTTTCAGAGTATTTGGAAAGGAAGAAGAGCAGCTAACATTAAATATCTTGGATCTTTAGATGACAGAAAGCTCCTCCCTTCTCAACCCCTCCTGGAAATATCCCAGAGCTCTATGGTGCTCCTGAGAGTCTTGTATGGTTGGCTTTAACAAATACTATAGCTTCCCCCTTTTTCATTTTCCCTTCAAAATTACCACATTGTAGCCTAAATACCAGTTACTTGGTAATTACACTGAAATTAGTGACATTTCATGGAATATGTGAAGAAAGTGGGTGACTATGGAAAAGAAACCCAGGCCTTTCACTCTGTTTCATCCTTCTAGGGGAAAAAAGTACTAAAATAGAGCTTCAAGACAACCCACTAGAAAGAAAATGCAAATAAGCTTTTTTTTTCTTTTCTTTTTTTTTTTTTTTCTGTTAATGGTTTTAGTTTCAGCTTTCAGTAAGATTTTCAGAAAGGATAGGAAATAGCTAGTCAGAGAAACAAAGGACTCTGCCATCTTTCTTTTTTATTCATTCAGTCATGTTTGACTCTTTTTGACCCCATTTGGGGTGTTCTTGGCCAAGATATTGGAAGTGGTTCACCATTTCCCTCTCCAGCTCATTTTGTAGAGGAGGAAATTGAGGTAAATTAGATTAAGTGACATCTCCAGGGTTGCACAGCTAGTAATTATCTGAGTTTGGATTTGAATTCAGATTTGTCTGACTACAGGTCCAGTGTTCTAACCACTTCACCATCTAGCTATCATGCCATTTATACCTCTAAGTAAATTAATAAGATAATTTCTTGGATAAGGGATACCTCTGCCTCTTTGTGTCTACCTAAACACCTGTGGAAAGAAGCTCAGGTCAAAGTGGTCACATACAGCCTACTTTTCAGTCTTGGAGATCTGTGAATCTTAAATCTTAAAGCTGAGCCATGGACAACAGATATTTTTTCTCAGGACAATAATTGCTACTGGAGTAATCAATCTGTCTGTGTTGGTTGTAGAGGGGAGTAGGGATGGGTAAGGAATTTTTCTTCCATCCACAGGGCTGTTAGTATCTCCCTTTTGCACATAAATCTATCTTAGTTGGTAGCTTTCTTTGCCACATCCCCAGCTTCTTTGGAATTTAGCCCATGGCTCTTTTTGGCATATGGGGTGGGAGCAGTTATGTCTCCATTCAGGTTTACAAATAGTTATGAGCAGGTGTATGGGATCTCATTTCCTTTTGAACTTAGGTGGCTAAGAAATACTTTCCCCATGGCTTAGATTCATCCTTGATATCCTAAGTCCCTCATTACTTTTTATTTGTAGTTTGTACTCAAAAGAATAAACCTGGGTTGTATACTCCCTTTCTCTATAGTCCCCTTGGGAGATTGCATGTTTATTTTGCTGGTACTACCATCATTGCTCAAAACATTCTTGTAGTACTCCATTGGGAATTTCCATTTTGAAGCTATAAATCTAGAACTGGAAGAGTCCTTAGGGTTTACCTAGTTCTAACCCAACTCACTTTGCTAATGAGGAATGAACTCCCAGCATGATTAAATGATGTCTACAATGTCTGCAAAGAGAATTGATGAGCTAAATAAATCTCTTTATGTTGCATTTAGGCCTGTTTTTTTTTAAATGAAAACTTTATCTAGTTTGGTTCCTTACTTCATTTGCCAGACGTGGCTTTCAAGGATTTTTTGTTCTGGAAAAAAATGTATTCTTGAAGGATAAAGATTTGTGATTATGCCCCAATTGCTTTAATTGCTGAGAAACACACACACATACACACACATTCACACACATACACACACACACACAAGAAACACAATTGAAGCTTGTAAGATGTCCCAACAATTGAAGGCACATATGAGTGGAATGAACTTTTTTGGAAATTAGTGTGGCTCCCCTGAATAAATATCAAGTAAAAGTAAGTGAACCTTTTGTTTGAGATATCAGAAAGGTGATTTTTAAAAGATATCAGTTGGATGAACTTTAAGGTTCCTTCCAACTTTGAGATTCTGTATTTCTTTAGCCAAGTTTTAAATTTCTGCCTTAGTATCAACTTGCCATTTGACAAAAACTTTTCTGTCTCTTTTTATCAGTAAAAGAGGGATAATAATTCTAGCAGCAACAAAATCTCTGAAGTTATTGGTGAAACAAAAATGCTTCACAGTAATAGGTGTATCAGAGAGCTGAAAGAAACCTTAAAGATCATTTAGTCCAATGTTTTCATTTTACAGATAAGGAATTCTAGAGAGATTGTGTCATATCTAGTAAGAGCTGAAATAAGAGTGAAACCCAGGTACTCTGAATCCTATAGCAGGACCTTTATCACAGTACCAACTTCCCTTCTACAAACATTGTAGCACTACAAAATTAATGGCATTTAAGTAAAGTTATAGATAGGCTGTAAAAAAAATATGAATGACTACTTGCAATAAAGGAAAGAAAAAGGAATAAGCATCTATTGAGCACTATGTGCCAGACACTGCACTAAGTAAATTTATTTTCAGCAAATATTGTCTCATTTGATCTCATATTCATTTTATACTTGAGGAAACAGACCATCAACAGAGTTAAGTTATTTACCCAGAGTTACAAAACTGATAGGAGTCTCAGGCAGGATTTGAACTTAGGTTTTCCTGACTTCAGGGCTGGCATTCTATTCACTATATTTCCTAACTGCCCATTTCACCTAGCACTAAATCTACTCATTTTGCTAATGACTAATGGAGGCACAGAATTATTACATGACTTCAATTTCCAGTGTCTTCAGAAGATGTTGACAAGCTAACTCAATCTTTGTAACTGAAATTTGGCTTCAGACAGGTGTGTGATCCTGGACAAGTCATTTAACCCTGTTTACCTTAGTTTCCTCAACTTCAAAATGAGCTGGAGAAGGAAATGGCAAACCACTCTAGTAGCTTTGCCAAGAAAACCTCAAGTGGTGTCACAGAGAGTTGGACAGGACTGAAACACCTGGACAACTTCCTGACTCAAGACCCAAAACTTTATCTACTTTGCCACCAGTTGAAACACAGATAGCTATCAAAGTTGTATCTCAATGATTCCTCCATTGAAAGAAACCTGAATAAATTAATATAAGAATATTGTCTCTCCGGTCTGATGGGTAATAGAACTTTGATTTCTATAATCTACCTAGAGATCCCTGAATGGATGAAATTATTGTTGCTTGAAGATTTGGTTTTGTGTTGGCATTTTTCAGTAATAGATGAGCTAAGGTTTGAACTTAAGCCTAAAAGGGCTTGTTGAAGTACAGGGTAGTATCTTCTCTTGCAAAAATGTCTTGTGGTCAGTGTTAGATGTGGAAAAATTCCAATTATATTATCATTCAATCACTAGATTACTTTATATAGCCTTCTTCTTGTCAGGATTTGGAAATCTTGTGTTCTATATTCTTTGCAAGTAGATTCAAGCTGGTTTATTGTGTTCTCTCTCATTGATTCAGTTCTGTTTTCTCCAGGTCCTTCTCATATGCTTAAAGGTGAAAGACACTAAGGAATCACAAAAGAAAAAGTTGAGTTTATAAGGCCTCATCCATTTCCAGGAATGAAGATAGAGCCTTGCCTCTAAGACAACTTAGGAGGAAGAAGAGTGGGAAATGCTCAACATTTACCATATGTCTCTGAAAAGTGGTAAGGATTCTTGCTTGCTAGAAATTGAGAATTCTCCATTTACATATCCTTTCCATGAAGGAAGGATTATTGGAGTAGTATATTTTAATTTGAAACATCTAAGTTCTCCCCTCAACTAGAGATCATAAGTTCTTCTTAGCTTCTCTTTGTATTATCCATAGTAGTGCTTCATCAATCAATATTTTCAATTGGTGAATTTGTATGTCCCTCCCCCACATAATTAATTAATCAGGCAATAGGTATTTATTATTTACTGGTAGTAACTATGCATACCCTGGAGATAGAAAGGAAGGGAAAAACATGGTCCCTGTCTGTAATGGGCTGAGGCTTGAGTTGATGCACTGAGGTCCCAAGCATGTGAGGCTAAATAGTAATTGGACTATATATATCTGCTTGGATAAAGAATGGCCCCCGCCCACTCTCTGTGCAAGTCCTGGTGTGTTGTATAGGAAATGACGATTTTGGTGGGTGGAGCAGAGAGACAGGAAGAGAGGCGGGGAGAGACTGGCCTGGGTTCTATGCTTGTGGCTGCTGGTCATGTGGCTGTGGGTCTAGCTAGCTTCTTGACTCAGCTGCACACATTGCTATTGTCCATTCTTTTCCACCTCTGATCTTTCTTCACTGAGAATAAAGATTGACGATTTTCCCCTAACCTGAATTCCTGACACCGGCTGATTTTAAAATACGTGGTCTTCACACCTGTCTTCAAGGAGCTCACATTCTGATGAATCAAGTATTTGATTGATAAATCAAGCATTTACTAGATATCCATTATGTTATCAGGCACTGTTTGGGGGAATACAAAAATAATGATAAGATAGTCCCTGGTCTCATTTCCTTTTTTCTGTACCTCAGTTTCTATAAAATGAAAAAATTGCATTGTTGATCTATAAGATCCATTTTAATTCTGACATTCTATGTTCTATCATTTTATTTTACTAAGATCAGTCTAGCTTGAATGTGTTATATGCTGGTGATCTTTCCTGATCTGGCATTCTATGTCCTAAGGTCCTTCTTAGTTCAATCTTCTATGTTTTAACAGTCTATTTTGTAACCCAGAGGAATTACTAAGTATTCTTCCTCCTGGTGCCCCTGAATAATTAATATATCCATTAATAATACTTAGCATTCATAAAGTACCTTGAGGGTACTGGATCACACAGACAGTACCTGTCTGAGGCAAGATTTGAATTCACGGGATGAGGCTGTTAAACCCCTGCACCACCAAACAGCTTAAGGGAGAATCTCCTCCATCTCTTTGTTCTCCTTCTCCATTGACCACTTTCTCCTCTCCAAGAGATTCAAAATTGAGGACTTGGGGAATAGCGAAGTTGAAGACAGGCACAGGCACTGATTCAATTCATATCAAATAGATCCAGACTAAAATTACTTATGAAAGGGGGGAAAAAGGAGCAGTGGTTGGAAAGGAAACCGGAAACCTGCCCTTGGCTTCGAGGTTCTTGTTTTCTTTTTCTTTCTTTTTCTTTTTTTTTTTTTTGCCTCTCCCTTTTAAATGCCTGGTCATGGCTTGGCAGCCTTTCAAACTCTAGGAAACACTCTGAAATTCCAGGCAAGGAGGGGTTTCCTTTGATGGCTGGGCCATTGTAACTTGACGAGAAAGGGTACAATGCTTCCTCTCACCAACTACAAACCACAGTTTTCTGAATGAATTTGTTCCTCATGAGATAGTTAACCCTTCGCCCTTCTGAGTCACCCTCTTTCTATTCTTATCCAGCTGTCAGAATAAGGTGAAAACTAGGGCAGCCTACACACACACACACACACACACACACACACACACACACACACTAGCACTTTGTCTTTTTGAGCGAAGAGAAAAATAGAAATACTACAGATAACCCTGCTCACCCTGGCCCCACAGAAATCAAGTCCCACTCATAGGTGTTTTCTCTGGGCTGTCCCTTAGTTTAAATAAAGAAGGTCATTGCTTCACTGACTCATTCCTCCCCCTTCTCATCTCATCTTTATTAGTTTTACAGCAAATAGCTGCTCTACCCTTTCTCAGAATTTTTTTTAAAGACATAAAATGAAAATACACAGGATTACAAAGGAAATAGATTACACTGAAATTCAGAATATACATTCCCACACACATACGAGTTCATAGGCTGCATCTTAAGAACTTTTATACCAGAACATTTTTGAGGGAATGTTCATAATAAATATATATTGGGTTCTTTAAAAAAAAACACTAAAACAGAACTATTCCTGAATTTAGTGAAAAAATTGGGGGAAACACACGTCTTATAAATTTATACAGGCATGGGGATAAGAGGAACATTGATTTCCAGCTGATGTGAGTTTAGGGAACATTTAGTCAAACCTTATTATTTTACTGATGAGGAAACTGTGATTTGCTTAAGGTCACCCTGAGAGCATATGGTAGAGCTGTCATTGAAGCACAGGTTCTCTGACTCCAAATGCAGCATTCTCTCTACTGAACCTTGCTGCTTTCCCTTCATCTTGTCTAAGGCTTTTCAACCTGAAGTCCATGGACTCATGGGTTAATTGCAGGAGATCTGCCAACTTGGATGGAAAAAAAACTACTTCTTAATTTTCACTCACCTCTAACTGATATTTAACATTTTTTTCCAATAGGAATGTGTAGGCAAAGTGCATTATTTTGAGATTAATGCTTCTCAGAGTTTCTGGCACATAGTAGGTGATAAATGCCTAATAAGTGATTGACTGAGAAGGGGACCATAGATTACCAGAAAGGTCTATAACACAAAAAATGTTAAAGATGCACTGATCTAATCCAAAGTGATATTTTTTATGGATGAAGGAAGAGGTCCAAAGAGAAAATTTGAGGCCCAAAGTCACGTGTCAAATTAATAGCAGAGACAAGACTAGAATCCAGGTTTCCTATTCTCCAGTCTAATGATTTATTAACTTATTAGTTCCATGGAATCCTTTTATGTACACAATTGCATATTATCTTTTTGGTATGTGAAGACCTATAGTTTTATTTTTATTTTTTTATTTTTTTATTTTTTTCCAATTTGAAACAGAGAATTTATTTCAGGAGAAAGATATGAAAATCATTTTCCATCAGGTATTTCTGGAATAAGGAGTCAGGGCCTGACATCAGAGCAAACTCCTGCTATCTCACCTAGCTGGAAGCCACAGGCATCCACGTGGCTGGTTGGTTGGCACTGGGGCCACCCCTTCTGGCCCGCCCCTCTACCCTCCCCCCACCCCAACACTCACAATACATGCATTTCAAATGACAAGGTTTAAAAAACAGCATCTTATATATAGTATCTTTTTAAATAGGTTAATGTTTAAATTGTCTTAAATCAGGATTGTAGAATATACAAGTATTACCAAATAATTTCCACCACATTGGCACTTTAAGAATCTCGTGCACTACTATGAGGGGGGCATTGGCACAACTATACTTCTTTAGAAAAAAGAGGGGGTGCTGCAGTCAATTTTATCTTTGTTGGGCACTTGGAACACCTGGATTCAGCAATGACAGGAGAAAATGGTTAGCACACTCCAGAAGCATTTGAGAAAAATGCAGTTTATCAAGTGATGATTAAAAAAAACAAAACAACATGCATACACATACACACACGCGTACACGTACACGCGGAGGGGTGTCTGGGAGGGGCAGTATGGCAAAGTGGCGCCCCCCCCCAGCGAAAAGCAAAGCCAACATTGTTGAGAAGAAAAAGCTGGGAGGTGTGGCTTGGGTGAGGGCAGAAACAGAGAAGCTGGCAGAGATGGACAATCTGGAGCCTTGGGCACTGGGGTTTATGGAATGATATGGAGAGAGAGATCGGCCTCACAGTGGGTCATCTATCCTGCCTCTCCCCCAACCGGCACCAATGGCCAGCTAAACTGGGTGTCCTCAGCAGGGCAAAAGGGGTCTCGGGAAGGAGCCCAGCGAACAGCACGAGGGAGGCTGGGGGAGGTGGCCATCGCCCCACTCCATGTCCAGCCCCTCCCCCTCGTGCATGCTCTCCACCGCCTCTTGCCTGGAAAGGGACAGGTGAAGACCTATAGTTTTAATCACAGAATAATAGAATTTCAGTATTTATCTCATCTAAAAGAAAGAGGGGGAAATTTTTTCTGAAGATGTCAGGCAAATGGTTAGCCAACTTTGGTTTGAAAACTTCCATTACTTGCTGAATCTACCTATTCTACTTTTACATAACCCTAATTACTATCAATCAACCAAGAAGTATTCATTAAGCACTTGCATGCTCAGTATTGTATTCACCACAGGTGGGATAGAAAAGAAATAAACAACATAGATCTTTCCCCAAAGGAACTTACTGAATAGTTGGGAAGATAAAACTCACTATTATAAAAAATGCAAAAATATTATCCATGAAATTTCTGACACTGTGAATAACAGAAAAATGACAGAAGTCATTTTGGAAAGTGGTACTTTGGATAATTCACTATTGGATTTTTCAAAGACAATCTATGAAAAACATCTTAGGAGAACTTCTTTATTATTTTTATTGTAATTCTGATCTCCATAACTACAGATTAAGAAGTTGCAGTAGTAGTCACAGCATTACTTGTGTGTTATTTGTACATAACCTGTCTTATCACATATAAGGCAGCTTGATATAATGGAATGAACACTAGACTTGAGAGTCAGAAAGACTTGAATTTTTATATGATCTCAGATATTTAGTAGTTATGTGATGCTGGGCAAATCAATTTAATCCTCAGATTCTTCATCTGAGATGGGGATAACAATCTTATCTCCTGGGATTGTTTTCATGATCAAATCAAATAATATATACAAGGCACTTTGAAAATTTTGAAATATTATTTACATATTTGCTATTATATTTGCTCTGTTTTATATATATGTATATATATGTGCTATATTCTCTATTCTCTCTATGTATAATATATATATATATATATATATATATATATTATATAGTCTGATTCCAAATATTTTTCCCAGGCTGACTTCACATTACTTCCCTTTATATATTCTATGTTCTAGCCCAATTGACCAAATTGCTTTTGGATAACCTATTAACATGCTTTTGTAAACAGATTCTCATACACAGAATACCTCTGCTCATATCCAGCTCTTAGAACCTCCATCATCCTTCAAGACTCAGTTCAGGTTACTTCGTACAGAAATCTTTCTTGATTCACACAGTTTTTTGGGGAGACCCTGACAACATTACTTTATATTCATTTTATGCACAGTTTGACTTTATTTTTTTCTTATATTTTCTTTTAAAAGAGAAAATATTAATAGAGATTTTATTTAGTTTTAGTAGAGATTATATTTCTCTTAATAGAATGTAAACTCCTTGAGGGCAGGGTTTCTTTGTTACTTATTTTCTATCTCACATTCCTGTCAGAGGACTTGGCACAAGTCAGATTAAATAAATGTTTATTGAACTGAAATGAATTCTCAGGGTGCTGGGGAAAGTCCCAAATCTCTACCTCATTCCTCTTCTTATTAAACTGAAATTCCATCATTTGAATACCTTTAGCTTTAAGTTTTGAGACTAAGATAAAATCACTTAAAACAGTTTCCAGTAATTTAATTTTCAGCATGAACAATATAAACTCTGCTCTTTGGCTTTTGAAGCTCTTCTAAGTCTGGGTCCAGACTGTCTTTCCAGGATAAATGAACATTACTTTTCCCATATACCCTATATTCCAGACAAACTGACCTACTTTGTGCTTTCTGGTGCATAACATTCTATTTTGTGTCTCTTTGCTTGTGCTCAAAGTATCTTTTATGACTGAAATTCACCCTTCCTCTATTTCTTCCTCATGAAATGCTTGGCATTTTAAGGATCCTTTTAGTTCTCACCTGCATCAAAAATCCTAACCTAATCTCCCACTTTGCTAACACTTTCCTTCTAGAAATGACTGGGAAGATAGTCAGCACGTGGTTCCCTTTCCAGTAGAATATAAACTTCCTGAAGGATACATGGTTTCATTTTGGTTTTTCTACCTCCACTACTTATCCACAGATGCTGATCAACAACAATTTACATTTGTTATAGAGCTTTACAAGTGCAAAATCCTTTTCACTGATTATCTACTTTAATCTTTGCTCCAACCTTGTATGATAGTACACATTTTTATTTTCCTTTTTTTTTTTAATAAATGAGAAAATTGAAAGCCAGAGAGCTTCATCAAGGTCACACAAGCAGTCAATAGTTAAACCAGAATTTGAAACTCCCTCTCACTGCTTTCCTCCATGAAGAAGGTGACTAACAAGGTGAAAACCAAACAACTTTTCCCCCTGTTTCACAGCTCTACATATTAAGAACATCTTTCACATTATCACTTAGATATGCACTGGTATGAAGTAATCTAGGTGTTCATCTTTTCCATCCTCTGTGGGTGTAATCTGTGGCAACCCAGTCTGTTCACAGGCGGCACCTGAATAACAAAGGGATAGAAGAAGGTGGAGGAAGAGGGTACGATCATCATTTCAGTAAAGGCAGATAAGCATCACTCATTTTTACTCTATAGTGGCCCCCAAAATGTCCTAAAAGCATAAAGCATTACTTAAGTCTGAAAAAAGTTTTGGACATTGCCTGCTCGATGTTTTTCCACTTTGGAAATTCACAAAGTTGTCTATTTTGTTTGTTTGTTTTTTTGGGGGGGTCAGAGCAAATCTTTCCAAATCTCTATGAAATACTGGCTATACCTCGTATCTAAGAACTAAACTAGACTATGGATTAGAGTTGCTGATCTGAACTCAGTTTGGTTTCTATAGTAGGTACTTAATAAATGTTTGCTGACTGACTCTATACCAGTTCATGTCCTTTAGTCTCAAAATGGACCAAAGTGACATCATTATGTTGGAGTCAAGTACAATGTTTCCAACTGTGACTAATCAGACCAGTCAATATAAGCTCACAAGACTTTACTACACATTGAATACAAATAGTCCACATGAATATTTAGAGTGGCAATATCTCTAAATTTGTGTATTTTATTTTTATGTTGAGCTACTGCAATTTTGCTTTGCTCGTAGAGCACAGTGCCTTCTTTGATGCAACTAATTACTTAGAAGATGCTTATTAATGCATTTTCTTTCCATCATACTTTTATTTTTGACCATACAGAAGATTCTAGAAAGACTTTCCCTCCAGTATACCATGGATAGAAGCATCAAAGTATCACTAAAATTTATATTTGGGAGAAGAGGAGTATGGTTTGGACTTCTGATTTCATCAATGGGAAGAACTCCCTATTCTCATATGAGAGATTCCTCTGAAACAAATAAATAAAAACTACCCAGTATTTATGAAGTACCTACAATATTCCAGCCATTATGCAAGAGTCTGAGAATATAAATAGGTAAGTGAAACAGTTCATGTTCTCAAGGAGCCAAGTAGATAGCAAAACCTGTCAATTATGATATGCTGGTGGATAGCTGGTTAGAGTAAAGCACTATCTAGGATGTCTGAGCCCAGTTATATATTTAGAGTCTTAGAATGTCATCTAAAGACAGAGTTTATCTGACGTGACATTGCCACACCATAGCCATGGTATGGGTCAGAAGCAGAATTTGAACCCAGACTTTCTGACTTCAAGGTTAACCTTTAATCCATTTGGACAAACTTCTAGTCCACTGTAGATGGCAATATAGTGACCAAGGATTTGTAAAAGTCTTGGGTACATGACAGATTTTGCCAGGAAGGATTCTGCATACTAGTTTCTGGGCAGAAAGCCAGATACTTTAAAATTGATCACATTATGCTTGGCAAAAGTTCCCAATAAGAAGAGGAGACATAAGCAGTGATAGCAGCAGATCTGGCAATGAAACTTTTTTTAAAGTTTCTTAAAATAAAATAATGGATCTGTGATCTTGCTGTTATGAAAACTCCCTTAACTGCTGCAGATTGCAATCCTCTACATCTCATCTGTCTTGCCTTTTCTTTTGGTATTTCCTCTTTTTTTTACTTTTAAGGTGGAACTCTGCTCCTGGGGTAAAGGTGGCACTGTCCCAGGCTTTCTGCACAATTCTGAGCCTTGGCTTTAAGCACAGAGGCCCCTTGTGTTTTCAGGGGGTAGTTTTGCCTACTCTTTTCAGGAAAAGCCTGATTTCCCAGAATTTGCCTTCTGAGTGGGATCAGAAGCTGTTCCACTGATTTGCTCCTCTACTGAGCCAGGATTGAGGGTCTTAGTTGCTGATTTGCTGTGATTAAAGCCCTCTCACCAGCTTTCTTTCTTTTTTTTTTAATTGAAACTTTTTATTTACAAAATATATTCATGGATAATTTTTCAACATTTACCCTTGCAAAACCTTGTGTTACAAATATCCCCCTCCTTCCTCCTATCCCTTCCCCTAGATGGCAAGTAATCCAATATATGTTAAATATGTTAAAATATATGTTCAATCCAATATATGTACACATATTTATACAATTATCTTCCTGCACAAGAAAAATCAGATCAAAAAGGAAAAAAAAATATGAGAAACAAAACAAAATGTAAGCAAACAACAACAAAAAGAGTAAAAATGCTATGTTGTAATCCACACTCAGTTCCCACAGTCCTCTCTCTGGTTCTCACCAGCTTTCCTAGAGTCTATCTAATCTGGGCTGAACACTTTTCACCCCAGTGAGAATGATCTTTCTTGAAGTTTTTTTCTGTCTATCTTGAGCTGGAGAACGGGTTCATTCCATCAGACTCTGTTGAGGCTTGGTTTCATATGGGCTTTTTAGGGAAATTGGGAGAGCTCCAGCAGCTTCTTGACTTTATTCCTCCATCTTCAATTCTTGTCAATATTTTTGATAAATCTTCTATTAATCATTAACCAAGTTAAGCAGAGACCTTGTTCATGTTAAGATGTTGTGGATAACATTGCATTATTTGGACTAGCAATATATCTTCCACTCTCTACATTAACAAAATTAGAACTTTGAAAAGAGTTAAGATTTCAGATTTCATTGATGTGGGAGAACTCCACAGGTGAAGACTTTCTTTACTCAATCAACAAGTATTTGGTAATGTCTACTATGTTTCAGCTATTATTCTAGGTGATGGAAGTACAAAGAGAAAAATGAAACAGTCTCTGCCCTCAAAGAATTTACATTATATTGGGACAAACTTGTATGCATCTGAATAAACATAAAAATATATTTGGAGTAAATATTATGTGATTTCTAGTTAAGGAAAAGATACTAGCATCCAGATCTACCAGGAAAGACCTTGGGTAAGAAGTGGATGAGCAATACCTCTGAAACTCAGAAAGTTGCCCAGTGGTCCCAAAGGGTTAAATGATTTATCCACGATACTATGTATCTGAGGCAGGATGTGAACAAGGTCTTCCTGTCTCCAGTCAGTCTTCTATCACAGAGGCAGCTGGTGATAGAATGGTAGAACACTGATCAGGATGTCCTGACACCAAATCTGGCATCAGACACTGAGAGAGAGTCACTTCAAACTATGTTTGCCTCAGTTTCCTCAATTTTAATATAAGAATAATAGCAGCATCTACTTCCCAGGGTTGTTGTAAGGCTAAAAAAATGCCTATATAAATGTGTTTCTAGTCTTTCTTAGCCAACCATACTTAATTTTTTTTTTGTATCGTTCTCTATATTTCTCCACTTATTGCCGCTCCCTACATTTTATCCCAGTATGTTTTTCATTACTCTTTGAGTCACCTACATAAGAATCCATGAGAGTCATGGGATCTGAATAAAAATAGCTAACTTTTATATAGTATCTTAAGATTTGCAAAGTGTTTGACATATGTTATCTCATTTGATCATAAAATGTTAAAGCTAGAAGGAATTTTAAAGATCATTTGGTTCAACTAACATTTTTAAGATGGGAAAACTGAAGTCCAGAGAATAAGATTAAATAAGATTCTGATGAATGTGGCTTTTTTCAACAATGAGGTGATTCAGGCCAGTTCCAATGGTTTTGTGATAGAGGGAGCCATCTGCACTGAGACAGAGAACTATGGGGATCGAGTATGGAACACAACATAGTGTTTTAACTTTTTTGTTGTTTGATTGCATTTTGTTTTCTTTTTCTCCGTTTTTTTTTCCTTTTTTGCTCTGATTTTTCTTGTGCAGCATAACTGGAAATATGTATAGAAGACTTGCATGTTTAACATATATTTGATTACTTGTCATCTAGGGGAAGGGGTAGAGGGAAGGAGAAAAAAATTGGGAACACAAAGTTTTTCAAGGGTGAATGTGTAAAACTATGCGTGTGTTTGGAAAATAAAAATCTTTTTTTTTTAAAGTTATCATCTCTAGGATTAAGGAAGTAATAATTCTGCCTTTCTGAGACCACAGCTAAAGTATTGTTTGATATGCTCAGTGACTGATTTTAGGAAAGAAAATCTGCATAAACAATCAAACATTTATTGAGGACCTACTATGCACCAGGCATTGTGCTAAGCACTGGGAATACTAAAGGAGGCAAAAGATAATACCTTCTCTCAAAGAGTTCACAGTCTAAAAATAATAACAGGGTTTAAAATTATGCAACATGTCAAAAAGATTGGGAATTTTTAGCTGGGAGAAGAGATTTAGAAGTAGAATTAGAAAAGACAACAGCAGAAAAAACACTGACTGGAATTGGGGAACTGGGGTTCAAATCCTGCTTTTGAAGCTTACTAGAACTATGACCAGGGGAAAGGCACAACCTCTGTGGATTCAATTTCCCCATTTTTGAAATGAGAGGATTTGACCATATGGCTTGTGAGATCCATTTTTACTCTGACAAGTAATTCTGTAATCCTTTCTGAAGGGTTGTTTTAGAGATGAACATCTAAATTTATTCTCTTTGACTCTAGATTGCAGAATGAAAAACAATTGGTAGAAGTTATCCAGAGGAAAATTTAAGTTTGTTTTAATTAAAAAAATTCTTTAAAAAAAAAGACATATTTTTGAAGGGAATAATTGTGCTCAAGGAGTAGTTAGTGATTTCTTTCTCACTGGTGTTACAGGAGCCACCTGCTAGTGACTGCTGGGGATCTAATTTTGTCTGGCAGAATAGATTTCTTCAAGGAGACTGAGAGGCAGTTGCATTTTCTGACCTCTCTCCTGTTGCCTCTTGCCTCCAATTTATTTCATTCCCAATTCACAAGCAACATCTGTGTCAGTAAAGACTGCTTTGCAACTCCTTCAGTGTTGTTATGATTCACAGTTGTGGGGGCTTTCAGAGAACTGACCTGCCTCTTCATACTTTGTTATGGTTCTTAACAATTCCCTGTTTGTTTTTTATGGAAATGTGATTATTTCCGCCCCCACAGCATGGTCAGTAAGTTTGTGCATTGGCTGTTATCTGAGTCCACATGCAAGGGAATGCAAACAGCAATATCAAAGTCTTTTCCATATAGCAGGTGTTGAATCTTGTGAGATGTCAGGGATGCAAGATTTCTGACAAATGGAGAAGACTGCAGTCAGAAAAGACGTTTTTCATCTTTCATCAGTCTCCTAGCTTGGTGCTTTGATGTGTTGGCCCATTTTAATGACCCTGACTGAAAAAGTCTTACTGGATCTCTTCTCCCTTTCCTTCTCCACGGATTACTGAAGGAGCTTTTCTGGGAGGAGCCTACTCACGAACACCTCTGGAGTGCTGCTCCTGCTTCACTGCTTCTTTGTTTCTTGTGTCCCTGTTTGGGCACCATTTGTTATGGGAGCCACCTGCTAGTGGCTGTTGGGGATCTAATTCTGTCTGGCAAAATGGATCCCTTCAAGTGAGAGGATGATAACAATACAAGGAAACTGAGAGGCAATTGCATTCTCTGACCTCTCTCCTCTTCCCTCTTTCCTCCAATTTATTTCATTCCCAGTCCACAAACAACATCTGCTCTGTAAAGGCTGATTTGCAATTCCTTCAGTGGTATTATGATTCATAGTTGTGGAGGCTTTCTGAGAACTGACCTGCCCCTTCACACTTCGGCATGGTCCTTAACACACTGGAGGTTTTGAAGTAAAAGCTTAATTACTACTCATTGGGAATGTAAAAGAAATTCTTGTTTATGTTTGGATTGGACCAAATGGCAACTGAAATAGCATACATTCTGAGATTCTGTGGTTGTGTTGAGCCTTTCCCATCTCAACCATTCTATACCTTCATAGTAGGTGAAGTCCATGTATATGTAATCCACTTTATTATATTTACATAGTACTATATAGGAATGGGTATCTAAAATTTTTTTCAGGTTTAATTAGAAATCTAGAATTGGTTCAACATAAGAAGACTAAAAATAGTAACCTATATTAATGATAAAAATAATAAAAAGCATATTACTATGTTAATAAGTCTTGAAAAGTCTTTAAAATACATTCATTTTTATTAAAACTCTAGAAATCATAAGAATAAATGGATCTTTTTTCTTATAACAATAGTACTTATCTAAATACAAGAATTAACATTATAAATATAGTGGAGAAAGATTAGAGGTCTTTCCAATAAAATCAGGGGTAAAACAAGGATGCCCATTATCAACACTACTATTTAAAATGGTGCTAGAATGCCAGCTATGACAATAAGATAAGAAAAATAAATTGAGGGGGAAAGTACAAACATGAAAATCATGAAGTTTATACTTAGAGAACTCCCAAGAGTCAACTAAAAAAGTATTAGAAATAATAGTTCAAATAAACTTGCATGATATAAAGATTATTTTTGTTCAATCACTTCAATTGTTCAGTTCAGACTTTTTATGAACCTATTTGGAGTTCTCTTGACAAAGATACTGTAGTAGTTTGCCATTTCATTCTTTAGCTCATTTTACATATGAAGAAATTGAATCTTTGCATTGTTAATAGTTAAACTCTTTTACTCGCTAAGTATATATGCTCACAAATTTATTTCATATTTACCAGTCATTATATCTATTGTGTCTCTTCATTTTGTCTGTAACCTTTTCTAATTAAAAAAAAAAAAAAAACCAAAAACAAAACAAAACTTCCTTTTACCAAAGAAAATGGCCATTATGAATTCTTCATATGACTGAATCTCAATATTTGGTGCCAAATCTCAATATTTGATACCAATTGTTCTTCTAAATTTCATCATTAGGTGATGAATTTCAAAACTTTACTTAAATTATGGTGCAAATTCAGGTGATCTATGTGGACAGGCAGCAGAATGAGAGTGTTAGATGTGGCAATGATGAAGTGGAGGTTGACTTCCTTCCACGGGCTCGGAGCGCAGCCAACAAGGGTTTCATGATAGTAGAGTTTGACTCTCACTTCTTAGCTCATTCTGTTTACTAATTGACAAACTAAATTGGAGCCTTCAACCTATGGTGACACACGTTTGCTTTTCTTTTTAAAATAAATGTGCATTCATTAAAGTATTGTTGGTGGAGTTCTTCATTGATCCAATCTTATGAAAAGCTATCTAGAACTACCTTAGAAAAGTGACTGAATTGTTCATATCCTTTGGTCAGGAATCCCACTTCTATCTCAAAGAGAGCAGTTGTAAGTATACAGAGCAGTTTCAGAGGAGTTTGCTGCATTCTTTACTATAGCAAAATAAAATAAAGCAAATCAAGAAACAATACTCCACTGTAAAATTGCTAAACAAATTGTGATATAGCTATCAAAGCAGTGTAGTACAGTGGAAAGTGTGGCAAATGCTAGATTAATTTAGGTAAAACCTAAATTAAGAGCTGCATATTAAGAATATGAAGTGTTGTTTTTGTTGTTAAGGAAGCTCTATTTGGAGGAAGGATTGTTAGGAAATGACAATAATAACAAAAACCAAAAAGTGCCCAAAATATTTTAAAATTCCCCAAATCCCTGGTTATGAATAGCTCCCATTTAATTTTGGAGGAAAATCAGAGATTATAGATAATGCAGACATATAGACTAGGACAGCTAGCTGACACAGTGGATACAGTGCAAGGCCTGGAGTCAGGAAGACCTGAGTTCAAATGGAGCTTCAGATACTTACTAATTATGTGATCTTAAACAAATCACTTGTTTTTCTCAGTTTCTTCATCTGTAAAAATGATCTGGAGAGGAAAATGGTGAACCAGTTCAGTAGCTTTGCCAAGAATGGGGTCCTGCCAAAGTTGGACATGATTCCAAAAAATGAGAAACAATAAAAAAAATTATAGATTGTAAGACTCCATAGGAAGAGGGATTATTTCATTTTAATGTTTGTAGTCTTAGAATCTAGCACAGTGCCTCACATATAACATGCTCTTAATAAGTCTGTTGTAAATGAATGAATGAATTAATGGCATTATAGTATTAACTATATGATGAGGATATTTATTTCTCTATTCATTGATTTTTAATTATCTGCCCCAGTGCCTAGAATCTTTCCCCTTTTCCCTTTCATCTTTGGGTTTTCCTCCCTTTCTTCAAAATCCTATTTCTGCAAGAGGTTTTTTTCCTGGTTTCCCTTCCCTCTCTCCAATATCATCATCTTTCTCTATAATTACCTCTAAATTATGCTATATATTAGTTTGTTTTATATAGTTGTTTGCATCTTATTGATCCCATTAGATTGTAGGGCTCCTTGAGGGCAAGAGCTGTTTTTGCCTTTCTTGGTATCCACAGAGTTTAAAATAAAGGAATCGACTTTTTGAAATAGTTGCTGAATATGGAGTAATTGCTTCTTCATTATATGAGGAAGTTCATTTTCTCTTAAGGTTATTACCTTTAGTGAAGGAGAGATTGCTGCTTAGTAGGAGAATAAATGAGCTGGGACCTTTCCATTACAACTACATTACTACATCTATTGATCTCCACAAATGACCATTCTTTAAATTGATGTAAACTCCTTGAAACTAGGGATTGTTAAATTATTTGTATTTACATACTGCTTGACAAATAATAAGTGCTTAGCAAATGCTTGTTGATTGACAGGCTAATTGATTGATTCAGATTTTCCTCCTATCTAATGCATTCACAATTAATTGCAACATTCAAATCATTCATCCAATCAACTGTATTTTTTCAGTCAGATTCTTCTAAATAATTTTATCTTGATCTCTGTGTCCCCCTTCTCTTTAGGAATTTTTTTTTTCTTATTCACCTTGCCGGTTTCTTGAGACTGTTTTCCTTGGCAAAGAAAAATTAATTAAACAAGAGAGATAAAAGGAATTTTCTCTTCTTATTAGGTCATGATGCTCCTAAGGTCTTCAGTATCGTATTTCTTCCCTAACAATTACCAATAGCAGTGAAACACTCACATCAGTAAACCATGAAAAATTCCCTAATTCTTTGTTGTCAGAGCTATTTTGCAGGGCTTTCAGTCTTTTCTTCTACTTAGCAAACTACCATTACATTTTTGACTTGGAAATAATGCTCTCAGTCAATTCTGGCCACCTTGAAGCACCCAGTTATAATATACAACTTTTATAAAATGCTTCTCAAATGTCAGTTTATTGATATTATTGTTATTTTAGTTCCCGGACTAGGATTTCATTGATATAGGGAACTCTCAATGAGGAAACATCTTCCACCAGTGTAGATTTATACCTGGCTTTCAATTTATAATCTTAGAAAGTTGTTAAAATAGCCAGAGATTAAATGATTTATTCAATTATTATTGGACAGAGGCTGAACTCCAACTCAGGTTTTTCTAATTCTAAAGCTAATTCTCTATCCATTTTTCCATTCTTTCTTTATTATTATAACCAAATATTACATAGAAAAATTAAATATATTATAAAATATACATTATAACATACATGTATTATTATTGTCTTTTTCCTGTTTTAAGTTGATAAATGAAATCAAACATTTGTTCTTCAGGTTCTCACAGTGCCCAAAAGGGACTATGTTTTTTTTTTTAAAGTGACATCTCAAGGTAAGAATATTTATTTACCAGAAGAAGTGAGTGCAATTTATTCTTTTCAGTTTCCTGGTTTCAAATCATGTGGTAACCTGAGTTCTCATTTCCTCCTGTTTCTCTTCCTCCATTTGGGTTTTTACCACAATGAAAGAACAGCATCAAATATGAATGTAATTAGAGAAAAAATAGTAAAGAGATATGATTGGGAATTTCCTTTGAAATAGTAGGTCAGGACTTGGTATTTACAGTCCAAGAATACCTTACCCTATCTTTCCTTAACATGCCCCAATACTCATTTCCCATCCCAGGCTGTAATCAAAAATATCAAGGCATCTACACTCTATTTCTCAGAATAGAGTAAGGAGATCTGTCATTGTAAAGAAGCCAAACTAATTCCTCCCTTAAAAATTAGACAGGCAAGGTAAAAAATATGGCATTCAAAGCTTCCAGTATGAATTTTCTTAATAAAAAGCAAAAAAATAATTAAACAGATCCTCTGATGTCATAGAGGACAGAACCAGAACTAATGGATATGCATTTTAGGAAAGGAGATTTTCAAGATCTAAAATAAAAGTTCCAGTAGATCGATGAAAAAATGAAGTGAGCCACCTTAGAAGGTATGGAGCTTTCATATACTGAAATTTTTCACGATGATGCTTGTTGACCATTCATTAGGTGTGTTTTGTTGTAGTGTTCATGCTAGATTGGAACAAGAAAGACTTAAATTTGAAACCTGCCTCAGGCACTTATCTCTCAACCTGTTTTTTCATTTGCAAAATAGGATTTGCAAAATCCTAAAGTTGGGATGAGATTCAAATGAGATAAAATGTAAAGCATTTTTCAAACCTTAAAACACTTTATAAATGTTTGTGATTATGTTGTAGACAGAATTTATTCTTACAAAGATTCTACTATATCATCTCTGACTTCTTGCCAATTGAAGGATTCTATGATAGAATCACTCCATGAACTACAGTTTTGTAGAGACTTTTTTATACAAAAGCATGAAAGAAAAGATTAAGACTAGCATTACTAAAATACAAACCTCCTTTTCCTTTTCCCTATTTTTATATATTTCCTGAAGCTTTGCCCTAAAACATCTCTCTTTCATCTACTCTCTCTTCCACTAATGTGCAGGTAAGAGGCAGTATGGTTTCTTGAACAGAACATTGAATTTCTAGCCAAAGTGCTTGAGTTTATAGTCCAATTCTACTTCCCTTTAGAAGGGGTGGTCTGCAGCTTTCAATGTTCTCATCTGAAAAATGAACCAGATTAGATTATCTCTGTGGTCTTATTTAGAAGCTGAGGGACCCACAGAGCAGGGCAAGCAAAACAATAAAAGGACTTGAGACCGTGATATGTGAAGACTAGTTTAAGTAACCGTGGAGGTTTAGAACTACTTTTTTTAAGCATTTGAATGGCTTTCATATGGAAGAAAAATTAGATTTTTCTCCTTAATCATACAGTTATAAAATGCAGAGCAGTAATTGGAAGTTGCTGAGACGACAATTCAAACTTGGCGTTAAGACAAAGTTCCTAACAATTAGAACTATCTGATAATGGAAAGGGCTGCTACAGAAGGGAGGGATCTCCTATTCATGGCTGGGGGCAGATCTTCAAGCAATATCTTTAGGACTGCTTCTCACATATTGTTTAGAGGATTTTTATTCAGATATGGTTTAGAGAAACAGCATAGTATAAAAAATG
The DNA here is from genome assembly GCF_902635505.1 of Sarcophilus harrisii. Taxonomy (NCBI): domain Eukaryota; kingdom Metazoa; phylum Chordata; class Mammalia; order Dasyuromorphia; family Dasyuridae; genus Sarcophilus; species Sarcophilus harrisii. Next base: position 615,469,962 of record NC_045426.1, on the reverse strand, counting down.
GATATATCACTCTCACCATATTGTAGTCTGTGGGGAGAGTGATAAATAAACACAGACAGAAAGCAGAAGGAGGAGACGAGAAGGGGAAAAGGGGAGAAAAGAGGAGAAAAGAGGCATGATGAAGAGGAAGAGAAGGAGAAAGAAGAAGAGAAGGAGAAAAAAGAAGGAAGAAGAGCAGGAGGAGGAAGAAGAAGAAGAAAAGAAGAAAGAAGAAAGAAGAAGAAAAGAAGAAAAAGAAGAAGAAAAAGAAGAAGAAGAAGAAGAAAGAAGAAAGAAGAAGAAAGAAGAAGAAGAAGAAGAAAGAAGAAAGAAGAAGAAAGAAGAAGAAGAAGAAGAAGAAGAAGAAGAAGAAGAAGAAGAAGAAGAAGAAGAAGAAGAAGAAGAAAGGAAAGGGAAAAAAGAGGAGGGATATAAATACGAAAGAGAAGATACTTCCTTATTTGTTCACCTATAGATATGATCAAATTATAAGTATATGTTTATATACGAGATAATATGTATATTTATATATATGAGATCAATTTCTTGGTGCACATTTCTAGTCACATCACTTTCCTATTCATTTCCTGTGGGTACTGTTTTTTACCTATGGATTAAAGTTTATTTTTTCCTGGCCTTTTTTTGGCCATATAGAATCAGGATGCAACTTAATTTTTTATTATCCTCCTCTTGCTTCTCTTAATGTACCTGGTTTTCCATACCTGCTCCATGAAGCTTTCTTTGATCCTTCAGGTAGAAACACTCTCTCCTGTCTCTGAAACCTCATAGTACTATTTTTGTACCTCTGTTATGCCTTTTACGATTCTCTACTCAGTATCTGTTATAAATTTGTGAAGAAATGAATATAACCTAATCCTGACTGCTATAAGACAATCTAGGTATGATGAACTAGATCTCATTGGTGGGTTGAATTTGGAAGAACAGTTAGCAAGTCGTTCTGATACTCAGACAATAACCCATGCAAATTTCTGAATATTGATCTTATGCTGGTCATCAGCATCCATATAAGCAATGGGGCTTGGGCAATATCATATTTATGTGATGGATAATATGGTGTAGTGAAAAGAAATCTGGATTTGGAATAAGGAAATACGGTTTTTGAGTCCTGGTTCCTGTGCTGGCTGTGAATGATCCCATTGTCAAGTTACATGATTGCCTACAGTATCTTTTTCCCCATCTATACTCTTTATTTCATAAGTTTATTGTGGAAGGAGTTCTTTGTAGACTCTGAGGAACTATATAAATACAAACAGGCAGCATTATAATAATACATGACCATGCCTCACTTCTCTAATTAGAATACAAAAACTCAAAGCTGTGAAGTCAAGATCAAAGAGATCTGAGATCTACTCTGTCAGTGAAGGAGCCATAACTCATCTGGAGGAGACATTTTATGGTGATATCCATGCCTTAGCTTCATGTTTTCCCTCAAATTCTAGTGAGAAATAATTGTTCACCCTGTATCAGTTTAGTTCTGTTGATGGAACAGGCTAAGGAAATCTATATCCTGATGTTCCTCAATACTAGTCATCCTATTCCAACACCTGACCCCTATTATAATCCAATATTTCTCCTCCCAAGGTTATCACAAATGAGTCAATTCTATCTCCAGCACTAGTCTACTCTATGTGGAATCCTAAGCTATCATGTTGAAAAATCCATCACTATTCTTGAACTCTGAAACCAACAGTTATTCAATTCTCCTTGCTTTAACAACCCAAACAACTGTCTGCCCTAACAACACTTAATACACTACTACTTTTAAATCACTGTATCTTAATTTCTCAAAATTTCCTCCTTGTACCTTTCCACTGTCCCTTCTACCTAGTTTATTGTTCCAATTCTCATCTCACCTTCACTGCTAACCTTTACATATTCACTAATCACTTACTCTCACATCTGCCTCTTAAAATTGGTTTTTACTCCTATGACTCTTGGAACTATTGTGGAGTGGATATATGTAGGAAGGAAAGAAAATAAATGCATATTAATTGAAAAAACTTAAAAACTATTAAAAATAAATTCTTCATGCTTACCCTTGCTAATACTTTTGTTTCCTGTGTTCTTGTTGCTGTTCTTTAATTTTTTCTACATATTTGGACACTACATATACTAGTGTCTATATGACATGATGACTTGCCTATATGTGACATGATATCAAACAACTAGTAATTGTTAAGTGTCTGAGGCTAGATTTGAATTCAGGTCTTCCTGACATCAGGGTTGGTGCTCTAGCCAATGCATCATCTTGCTGCCCTTCAACAATATTCTTTTACCCTGTTCTTCAATTGTTTCCATAATAATATTTTTACTTGGTCATGTCACTCTTCTGCTCTAAAATCTTCCCAAGTTCCCCATCACCTCTCAAGTCAAGCAATGATTCCTTTGTTTCATTGTCAAGACTCTTTACAATAGCTTTGGTTCTACCAGACTTTACAGCCTTGACCTCTGTTAACTGTGTTCTTGAGCCAATCTGGACAACTTTGCCTCTCAGAAACATACTATGTTCTCATACTTTTGTTTCTTTGCTTAGGATGCTATTACTACTACTATTACTACTACTACTACTACTATTACTACTACTACTACCACCACCAATAACTAGCATTTATACAGCTCTTTAAATTTTGGTGGTTTTTTTTTTTTTCATTTTTCCCTTTTTGATTTGATTTTTCTTGTGCAGAATAAGTGTGGAAATATGTATAGAAGAATTGCACATGTTTAACATAGATTACTTGCTGTCTGGAGGAGGGGGCAGGGAAGGGAGAGAAAAAAATTGAAACAAAATTTTGCAAGAGTGAATGTTGAAAATTATCTAGGCATGTGCTTTGTAAATTAAAAGCTTTATAAAAATAAAATTTTTCTTTTTTTAGAATTTGATTAGAATCCTGATTAAACAATTAAAGCAATTAAACAACTCCCTAAGAAAAAATCCCCAGGACCAGATGGATTTACATGTGAATTTTACCAAACATTTAAAGAACAATTGGCCCCAATACTATATAAATTATTTGATAAAATAGGGAATGAAGGAGTCCTACCAAATTCCTTCTATGACACAGACATGGTACTGATACCTAAACCAGGTAGGCTGAAAACAGAGAAAGAAAATTATAGACCAATCTCCCTAATGAATATTGATGCTAAAATCTTAAATAAGATATTAGCAAAAAGACTACAGAAAATCATCTCCAAGATAATACACTATGATCAAGTAGGATTTATACCAGGAATGCAGGGCTGGTTCAATATTAGGAAAACTATCAATATAATTGGCCATGTTAATAACCAAATTAACAAAAACCATATGATCATCTCAATAGATGCAGAAAAAGCATTTGATAAAATCCAACATCCATTCCTATTAAAAACACTTGAGAGTATAGGAATAAATGGACTTTTCCTTAAAATAATCAGCAGCATCTATTTAAAACCATCAGTAAGCATCATATGTAATGGAGACAAACTGCAACCATTCCCAATAAGATCTGGAGTGAAACAAGGTTGCCCACTATCACCGTTACTATTTAATATTGTATTAGAAATGCTAGCTTTAGCAATAAGAGCTGAGAAAGAGATTAAAGGAATAAGAATAGGCAATGAGGAAACCAAATTATCACTCTTTGCCGATGACATGATGGTATACTTAGAGAACCCCAGAGATTCTGCTAAAAAGTTATTAGAAATAATCCACAACTTTAGCAAAGTTGCTGGTTATAAAATAAACCCACATAAGTCATCAGCATTCTTATATATCACTAACAAAATCCAACAGTCAGAGTTACAAAGAGAAATTCCATTTAAAGTAACTACTGATAATATAAAATATTTAGGAATCTATCTGCCAAGGGAAAATCAGAAACTTTATGAGCAAAATTACAGACCACTTTTCACACAAATTAAGTCTGATCTAACCAATTGGAAAAATATTAAATGCTCTTGGATAGGGCGAGCAAATATAATAAAGATGACAATATTACCTAAACTAATCTATTTATTTAGCGCTATACCAATCAGACTCCCAAAAAACTATTTTAATGACCTAGAAAAAATAACAACAAAGTTCATATGGAAAAACAAAAGGTCAAGAATTTCAAGGGAATTAATGAAAAAAAAATCAAATGATGGTGGCTTAGCTGTACCAGATCTAAAATTATATTATAGAGCAGCAGTTACCAAAACTATTTGGTATTGGCTAAGGAATAGATTAGTTGATCAGTGGAATAGATTAGGTTCAAGGGATAAAACAGTCAACAAATATAGCAACCTAGTCTTTGACAAACCCAAAGATCCCAGCTTTTGGGATAAGAACTTACTGTTTGATAAAAATTGCTGGGAAAATTGGAAACTAATATGGCAGAAACTAGGCATTGATCCATACTTAACGCCGTACACCAAGATAAGGTCAAAATGGGTTCATGACCTAGGCATAAAGAATGAAATTATTAATAAATTAGAGGAACACAGGATAGTTTACCTCTCAGACCTGTGGAAGGGGAAGGTCTTTATGACCAAAGCAGAACTAGAGATCATTACTGATCACAAAATAGAAAATTTCGATTATACCAAACTGAAAAGTTTTTGTACAAACAAAACTAATGCAGACAAGATTAGAAGGGAAGCAATAAACTGGGAAAATATTTTTACAGTCAAAGGTTCTGATAAAGGCCTCATTTCCAAAATATATAGAGAATTAACTCTAATTTATAAAAAATCAAGCCATTCTCCAATTGAAAAATGGTCAAAGGATATGAACAGACAATTCTCAGATGAAGAAATTGAAACTATTTCTAGTCATATGAAAAGATGCTCCAAGTCATTATTAATCAGAGAAATGCAAATTAAGACAACTCTAAGATACCACTACACACCTGTCAGATTGGCTAAGATGACAGGAAAAAATAATGATGATTGTTGGAGGGGATGCAGGAAAACTGGGACATTGATGCATTGTTGGTGGAGTTGTGAACGAATCCAACCATTTTGGAGAGTAGTTTGGAACTATGCTCAAAAAGTTATCAAACTGTGCATACCCTTTGATCCAGCAGTGTTACTACTGGGATTATATCCCAAAGAGATTATAAAGAAGGGAAAGGGACCTGTATGTGCACAAATGTTTGTGGCAGCCCTTTTTGTAGTGGCTAGAAACTGGAAACTGAATGGATGTCCATCAGTTGGAGAATGGCTGAATAAATTGTGGTATATGAATATTATGGAATATTACTGTTCTGTAAGAAATGACCAACAGGATGATTTCAGAAAGGCCTGGAGAGACTTACACGAACTGATGCTGAGTGAAATGAGCAGGACCAGGAGATCATTATATACTTCAACAACAATACTATATGATGACCAGTTCTGATGGACCTGGCCATCCTCAGCAACGAGATCAACCAAATCATTTCCAATGGAGCAGTAATGAACTGAACTAGCTATGCCCAGAAAAAGAACTCTGGGAGATGACTAAAAACCATTACATTGAATTCCCAATCCCTATATTTATGCACACCTGCATTTTTGATTTCCTTCACAAGCTAATTGTACAATATTTCAGAGTCTGATTCTTTTGTACAGCAAAATAATGTTTTGGTCATGTATACTTATTGTGTATCTAATTTATATTTTAATATATTTAACATCTACTGGTCATCCTGCCATCTAGGGGAGGGAGTGGGGGGATAAGAGGTGAAAAATTGGAACAAGAGGCTTGGCAATTGTTAATGCTGTAAAGTTACCCATGCATATATCCTGTAAATAAAAGGCTATTAAATTAAAAAAAAAAAAAAAAAAAAAGAATCCTGAATCCTCTTCTTCATTGAATCCTATATTGTAGACATACAACACTTGGTTACTTATGATATTAAAACCAAAGTCTCCACTGAGTCAATGCACATTTTAAAATGGGGTTACATTTAAAGAGGGAAGAACTTTACAAGGCTTGCAATTCAAAATGGACATAAAAACAGGTCATTTAAATAACAACAATGGTAATGACAAATACTTCACATTTTTCTGGTGCTCTAATCCCTTTCTTCACAAGCCATATGAGGAGTCCTATGATCTCTGATTAATAAACAAGGAAATAGAGAAATCAAATGATTTGCTCTAGGACACAGTGCTGTGGGTATAAGCTAGAATTTGAGCCCCTTTCAGTTTAAAACTAGAATCCTTTATACTGTACCTTTAAGTGTTATTAATAATGCCCTGAAAAACTCTGCTCAAGAGACAAAGTTCCCCTTCATCGAATCTCTAACGGTTCCAGAAAAAGCAGTCTTATTCACTTTTGTTGTAGTTGTTGTTGTATGTGTGTATTTCAGAAAAGATGCCAACCTGAATTGGTAGAGGAAGACTCCCTCTCTGTGAGTTCCCTATACTAATGAAAAAACAGTTCTGTCAGTATTCCTTTTACCGAATTCTTTCTACATATGTTTCAATCCAGTAGAATGTAGTTTCTTGAGGGCAGAGACTGTTTCATTTTTGTCTTTGTGTTCCTAGCACCTAGTGTAGTTCTTGGCACATTATAGCAGCTTAATAAATGTTTACTAAATTGAAGTGATTTCTAGGATAAATCTTTCCTATAACCTGGGTAAGCATAAATACAGTATACAATAAAACTTTACCTAATAGGGACCAAGCCTGGCAAGATTGGCAATCGACAAGGTTTTACTCATTACAGTGAGGGAATAATACCAGATCCTTTGTTTTGTACTATCCTACCTAATTTATGTTAACCCAGGTTATAAGACACAACATAATTCAAAGTTCAGAAAGTTCAGAAAAAGTGTTATAATCATATGGACCTCCATGACTGAGACAAGCAATCAGTAAAGAGTATCATCAAAGGTAGCAAAGAAAATTATATATAAAACCATAAACTGGGGGAAAAAGTAAATAGCAATGATATTAAGGCATTCCCCTGTTTTTGTAAAATGATAGTACGTTATGGAATCATTCAAGTGGCCTTGGATAAGGCTTTTCAAGTGCTTTCCTTATTTCCAGGGTCTAATTTATAAAAGGGCAGAATCCAGCTATTGAAGAGTCTTATAATTATCCCAGTATTTAAAGACCTAAATAATAAACCCTGCTGGTGTTCAGCTAATGTTTAATTATCATCATCTGAGATAGTTCTCTTGGGGTAGTTCTGTTGTGCTCTCTGCTACAAAAACATCAGGAGGGATGGCAGAAGGGACATACTGAGCAAAATAGAATCCAATAGACTTCTCCCTTGCTAGAAATAAGTTCTTCTGGGATTTGTATCTTTAATACTTTAAAGAAAGGCTTAAATGCTTTTTCAGTTTTTGACTTCCATCATAATTCAGAAGATATTCTCTTCCAATGGGAGGAAAGACTTCTATCTGAAATAGATGTCCCCATCCTTGGAAATCTTATTCCCTATTAAACTTTCCTAAATCTGGCAATGAATATTTCTACACCCAGAATTCAAATATTTTATTGTTGTGCTGATTTGTGGACTGTTTCTGTTTATATTTTTCATCTCTTACAATGCATTTTTCATTATAATTATTTCAGAATAGCTTTTCCTTACTAGGTCACAGACTTCTTGAAGACAACATGCCATTGAGTTTTATATTACCACTCAATATCTACTGTAACCTCTGAGGGCTTTATGTATCCTAGAAGATGAATAAATATTGAATTTGAGCCATACTCAGGGATAAATTCAAAAAAATATTCAATTTTTAGTCATAAAATCTGAATTTGAATCTTCCACTGAGTGAGGCTGAGTTAGGTGAGTTAAGGCTGTTTTTCAATTCAATTAAATTAATATGTTAAGCCCTAATATATGGCAAGTACTAGGCTAAACCCTGAAGATGCAAATAATAAAAATCCTCAAATAGCTTACAGTCTAATGGAAGGAGCAAATACACACAAAAGGAAGCTGAAAAGGAGGAGGAAAGGTCACCAATACTACGCAGTCTACAAGTATGATATTCCACAATCTAAGCCAAATAAAGCTGCTAATGGAAAATGAAATTACATGAAAGGTTATAAAGCCTCAGTAAAGAGAAGAGTTTTTATTCAATGACATCCCAATGAGCTAGAAACATAATAAAATTCATTTGGAAGAACAAAAAATGAAGAATCTCAAAAGAATTAATGAAAAAAAAATCAAAAGAAGAAGGTTTAGTAGTACCAGATTCTAAATGATACTATCAAGTAGTAGTTATCAAAACTATCTGGCACTATCAAAGAAACTGAAAGATAGATTAATGGACAGAGTAGGTACATATTATTAGGAAAGCTGGAAAGCAATCTGGCAGATATTGAGCATAGAACATTATCTTACACCATTTACAGCAATAAAGTCTAAATGGATACGTGACCTAGATATAAAGTGAGATAGCATAAGGAAATTAGAAGACACATGACATATCAGACTTATGGATAGGAGAATAATTTATGAATAAAGAAGAGATAAGGAGCATTGTGAAGTATAAAATGGATAATTTCAACCAAATTTAAAATGTTTACATAAGTTAAAATCAATGTAGCCAATATTAGAAGGAAAGAAAATTGGGGGGAAATTTTATAGATAGGGCATTTGGGATGTTACTTGCCCAAGGTTACACAGCTCACAAGTTCTAAGTGAGGCTGAATTTGAACTCAGGTCCTCCGGACTTTAGGACTGGTGCTCTATCTATTACACCATTGAGCTGCCCTATTTTGTTAAATTTTTAAGAATATAAGTCATTCTCCAACTGATAGTCAAAGGCTATAAATAGGCAGTTTCAATGAAGTTAAAATGATATATAGTCATAAGAAAATGCTCTAAAGCACTGATTAGAGAAATGAAGATTAAAACAATTTTGAACTATCACCTTACAACTATTAGATTGGCTAAAATGTTAGAAGGGGAAAGCATCAATTATTATAAGGGATGTGGAAAAATTGGGACAATAATTCACTGCTGATGGAATTGTGAACTGATCCAAACATATTGGAAATCAGTCTAGGCTAAAACTATGTATATACCCTTTGACTCAGTACTACCACTATTAGATCTATTTCTCAAGGTATTTAGGGAAAAAGGAAAAGCATGTATTCTAAAATATTTATAGCAGCTTTCTTTGTGATGGCAAAGAACTGAAAATTGAGGAGATGCCCATCAATGGGGGAATGGTAGAACAAGTTGTGGTAAATAATGAACTACTACTGTGCTAAAAGACGTGATGTTGATTTTAGAACATGGTTGACTGAATTTAGAAAAACATGAAAAGACTTGAATGCAGTCATGAAGAATGAAATGAACAGTCACGAGAATGTTATACACAGCAATAGCAATATTTTTCTAAGAACAACTTTGAATGATTAAGTCATTTTGAATATTATAAATCCTCAAATCAATTACAAAAGATCTATGAAGGAAGATGCTATTTACTAATAAAGAACTAATAAACAGAAGTATGTATGGTAAGGTTTTACACAGACACACACATGCATGCATACATATGTATATATACATATGTATGCATGCATATTTGTACTTTCTCTGGGGTGGAATGTGGAGGAAAGAAAAAAAAGTGCACAGCAAAAAACCAAAGGAAAAAACTTAGAAAGAAGCACAGAAAAAGAGAGTAGCTTTGAAAAACAATATGAAGCATTTATTACATAAGTTTTTTTTAATTAAACAGAATGAAATGAAAGTTATTTTTAAATGTACATCCTATTTGTTTAAAGTTTCAATAGTATTTTATTTTTTCTAGTTACATGTAAAGATAGTTTTCAAAATTCATTTTTGTAAGATTTTGAGTTCCAAATTTTTTCTCCCTCCCCTTTTTACTTCCTTTCTCTCTGATTTAGGTTATTCATATATAAACATTTTAAACATATTTCCATATTAGTCATATTTGTAAAAGAAAAATCAGAACAAAAGGGAAAAGCCATGAGAAAAAAGCAAACAAATAAAAAAAGGTGAAAACAGTATGTTTTGATCTGCATTCAGTCTCCAAAGTTCTTTCTCTGGATGCTGATGGCATTTTCTCTCCCAAATCTATTGGAATAGTCTTGTATCATGCATTGTTGAGAAGAGATAAGTCTATCATAACTAATCACCATATAATTTTGCTATTACTATGTATAATGTTCTCTTGGTTCTGTTTACTTCACTCAGCATTAATTCATGCAAATCTTTCCTGCTCATCAATAATATTCCAAAGAAATAAAAATTTATGACTTCATGTTGAACTCTCTTTTTATCTTGTGTTGTGCACCTGGAAATGTTCTTTTTTGTCTTTTTGTGTTTAAGTTCAAAATGAAGAAAAAAATTAAAAAAAAAAAAGAAGACTTTGAAAGAAGTTTAATAGTTTTCCCTCCAGCCTTCCAATCACAGGGCGGAGGTGATCTAGGGTGAGATGAGAATATGTTAAGTAATAAAATCTTAGTCAATTTGCATGCTGATAAGATTTTAGGGGATTAGGGTAATCTGGAAGTGTGGGGGTCCAGGAAGGGCATAGTGTTACTGGAGTTGAGGTCAGGCCAACAGTTGGTGTTGATGGGGAATGATGGCAAATCCTCTGCTCAGATGAGGTTAATTGGATAAGGTTTCTTAACCTGGAAAATTCATAGAAAAATTTCAGAGGAGAGAATTTGGAGGGAATAAGCATTTAGTAAGCATCTAGTATGTCCCAGACTTTGTGAAAAAGACTTTGAAAATATTATCTCATTTGATTCTTATAATACTTCTATGAGGTAGTTGTTATTATGATCCCCATTTTAAAGTTGAGGAAACTGAGGCAGAATAGGTTAAAACCTTTTTACACAGTAAAAATCTATGGTCACATTTGAACCCAGGACTTCCTATCTACAAGCAGAGTAGTCTATCATCTATACTACATTGTTATCTAATTTTCTAGCTGAAATTTAGCATTTCTTTACTTGTTCAAAAACATTCTTCTGAAAAGGAAGCCATAATCTTCACTAGACTTGAAAGGAGGTTCATAATACACAGAATGTGTAAGGAAGCTTGGATAAGATGATCTCTAAAGTACCTTCCTGCTTGAATAGCATATAATTTTAAAGCTTTCTAGGGTAAAGTTTATAGGCACAGTAAAGATCATAGGCACAGTAGAGAAGTCACTTGAAGTTGCATTAGCTGCCTTTCAGAAGCTTACAATTTTATATATTTGATGAAACACTATTTGTGAGACATTTCAGTAATAGTAGAATCTGGTATATGATTTATTGACAAGATGAGTTATATGTATAACAGGAGCTATACATGTTGAAGAGACTGAAAACTTAGTAACCATTTATTATTATTTCTAATCTAATTTAGTAAATCTTTCCCCCAAAACATTTAAATATGTACAGTGTGCTAGTGCTAAATGTTGAAGAGACAAAGTAAAAGCAAGAACAACAAAAACCAGATTGTCCCTGTAGCCAAATAATTTACACTTAAATATGAGAGAAAACATGTATGTGAATTGGGATATACATGACACAAAGTAGATAAAAGGTAACTTTAGAAGGGTCTTTTCCTTCTCCACTAACAACTTGTTGATTGTTTTATGTTCTGGAAGAGAATCATAGTATCAGGAAGGTGATGTTATGATTTGCAAGTGAATTGGATTTAAGTAAGGAAGGCTGTGGAAAGTCACCAGCTGACTTCTTTCATCCAAAGCCATCTGGGTCCAGTGGACTATAGATCAAAATTGGAGATAGTCCCTGGGCACTCATTAATTATCTGTTGAATGACAAGTGAAAGAATGAAAAAAAAAAAAGGAGCCATTTTTGGCTTTTTAAAAAAGGAAGGCTAAGTTCAGAGTTCAAGATACCTGTTATTTCCTGGTACAAGATAATAAGTTCATAGAGTAAATGAAAAAGAGTAATGGACTGACTGACTTTTTCCAAAGTTACTAAAATAAATTGTTCTGAAGGGTGAGTAGATTTTGGTTTCGTTTCCTGCTAAGTACACAACATGAAAGTAAATACATCAGGATATCCCCTAGTACAATTATAAATTCCATATCATCGCTTTGAAATTAAATTCACTAGATGGTCAGTAGAGTATGTGAAACATATTAATGTCTATGTCTAATATGTCTCATGCATTAGTCATGTCAATGAAAGCCTTTATTCAAGAATTAGTTTTAGTGAAGAGATCAAAGATCCTTCAGTTACTTCCTACATCTCCATGCTCTAGACATAAGGTAAATCTGACTATGACCCAAATAGAATTTCAAAATGGTGAGCATGGAGTGAGAGGACTCTAAGATTATACTCTTACAATAACATGAATTATTGGGAGTTTACACAGTCCCCATAAGAGAACTGGGAAAGACCCTTTGCAGGAGGTAGGATTTGAAGTAAATCTGGTGAAAGAAAGTCAATAAGCCTTTATTAAACACCTTCTGTGTGTCAGAGATCACTCTAAATGCTAGGTATACAAAGAAAGACTAAAACAAGTAAACAAAAAACCCAGACAAACAAACCACAAACAAAACCAGAACAAAATAAACAAAAACCCAATACCCTAAACAAACAAATAAATAAATAAAGCCTGCTCTCAAGGAGTTCACAGTCTCATGAAGAAGACAACATATAAACAATCATGCACACGCCAGACAGAGACAGTATATGTTGTAGCTAATCTTAGAGGGAAACTAAGAAACTAGCTGACAATAAGTAAAGAGAATTTTAGCCATAAGACACATTCAGTTGAAAGACATACAGAAAGTGGATGGACTGTCAGCTAAGAGAGCAACAATTTGTCCAGTATAAATAGGCTAGTACATAAAAAGGAGTAGTGCAAAAATATTGAAAAGATGGCAAAAGATTAAATTGGGAAGAGTTGTAAATGCCCAGAGGAATTCATATTTGATTATAGAGGTAATAGGGAGGCACTAATATTTATTGCATAGAAAGGTGACATGGTTAGGTCTTTATTTTAAGAAAATCACTTGTGGAGGATAGATTTGAATAGAAAGGGACTTAAGAAAAATTAGATAATTACAAGGTTTTTGCAATAGTTCAGACTGGATGTGAAGAGGGCATGACCTGTTTGGGACCAGCTATGAATGATCAGGAGAGGTTTATAGAAGAAATGTTATTTAATCTGGGCCTTGAAAGATGGGGAATTTGTAGTTAGGAGTAATATCAAGTGGAGGGAAAAACATGAGTAAATGGATAGTTATGAAAATATGTTCATATTGATTATTAAGTGCTTACTTTTGCTAAGGGAACTGCATTGGTCACTGAGGGAGATCCAAAGCTTTGATAAAACATAGTACATACTTGCATAACGTTTTACACCATACTCCCCTCCATGTATTCTGAGATCTAATGACACAGATCTTCTTTCTGTTCCTCACACATTATATTTAATTTCTGACTCTGGGCATTTTCATTGATTGATTCCTTGCCTCATTCTCTCTCCCTCCTCATTTGTGCCTGTTAGCTTCCTTGGATTCCTACAAGTCTCACCTAAACTTCCACCTTCTGTGAGAAACCTTTCCTCTTCCTTAATGCAATGTTTTTCTTTAGGGATTATCTTTAGTTTATCCTGTGTGTAATTTGTTGATATATGGTTGTTTGCATGTTGTCTCATGCATTAAACTGCGAGTTCCTCAACAATAGGGACTGTTTCTGACTTTGAGTCCCCAAGAAATGTTTGCTATAGTAGGTATTTATTGATTTACTGATGTAATTGAGCATCAAGAAAAAAAAAAGCAGGAACAGACATGTTGGAGGCATAAAAATGTTTTATTTGCCATAAGTATTTTCTAATGTCATGGAGAATGTCTATCCCACATTCCAATTGATATGGAGGTCTCAGTGAGGCCCTTTTAATGCTCCTGGCTATGGATAATATTGTGATGAATCATCAGGATCTAGAACAACGAAACTTCTTACATAAGATTCCCAATTCCTAAAAAGAATAGTTTAACAATTCATACAGGGAAAACAAAAGAATCAAGAATACATATGGTCCAGATTGTGATATGTATTGTGACGGACAGTTCATAGGAAAAGTCCAGTAGTGCATAGATTGAACAGAAACTGCAGATAGATGATGAACTAGGAGGTTTATATTTGAAAAGGAAGTTAGGCTGGTTTTCCTTTGGAAGATGGAATAACCCTTTTAGCAATACCATTGGTTTTCTGAACCAAAAAGCTTAGCTTGTTCAAAATATCTTCTTAGCAATACTAAATATAGCTGCAAATGGAAATACATAATCTGTAAAGAATAAAAGCTAGAGATCATTTAGTTGGGATTTTTTTTGAGAGGCAATTGGGATTAAGTATCTAAGAGTAGATTTGAACTCAGGTCCTCCTGCCTCCAGAGCCAGTGTTCTAGCTACTGTGCCATCTAGCTGGCCCTTTTAATTGGAATTTTATTTTTTTGAGACCTAGGATTCATTTAAAGGGACATAATGAGTCTCATAACAGGCATAAATAGGTTGTAGCATACTAATCCTAAGGAGTTGTGCTCAAAAAGTAGACAAAGATAGCATCAAAGGAATATATACTAGGGGAAAAGAAGTGGAATGCTTGTGTAATGAGAATGAGGAATAGAATCCTAACTCAGGGGTTACTTTGTTATCTCCATAACCTGAAAAAACTCAAAAGAAGTCACTCAACAAAATGAGTCAACTCCATGTGAAATATTTATTAGAGGATGAAAGATCATGAGTCTCAGTGTTCTACAGATCTCAAAGGTCATCTAATCTAACCTGCTCTCCCCCCCTTCTCCAATTATGCAGGTGAGAAAACTGAGGCTGATAGAAGTTAAATAATTTGCCTGAAGTTATACAGATAATGTCAGATATATATATATATATATATATATATATATATATCAGGAGGGTTATTTTGGTTGTTATGTGAAGGACAGAAAGGAGAGTGAAGAATTCCAGGAAAATCATTAAGGTGGTATTATTATTATTATAATAGTTCCTAGGAGAGATAGTAAGTACCTGAATTAATGTGTTGAACCAGTGAGTAGATAGAAGAAGATGGATCCAAGAGATTTAGTGGTAGTATGATAAAAGTGCAAAGAATCCTAGACAGTGACCTGAGACTTACAAGTTTGAAACATGCCCTAGATACTTACAAATATCTTAAGTAACAGATTTAATGATATTCCTATTACATATATCACATGATATTTGTGAGGATAAAAAGAAAACATGTAAAAATATATGCATCTGTATGTACATACAGTGGTCTCGGTACTCAGAAATTGGTTCCAAAAGGCATGAGTGGCAAAATGAATGAATTTTTCCAATAAGGAGTACCTCTCCAGTCTACACCTAACTCTCCTTCCTCACCCAGTTCCCCAAAGGGGTAAGTAAGTGGGGCTTCCAGGTGTGGAGAAATTGACTGACCTAGCATAACTGAGCTTCTCCCCTCTTGGCCCAGATAATTTTCTGAGAGGAGTCATAACTTGTATACTTTCCCTACTACCCTATATTGTCCAAGGAGGGGGAAGGGAAGACACCTAGATGTAGAGATGGAAGCTAGGGTACCCTTTCTCTCCTGTCCAGGGCTCTGATTGCTGCCTAAGAGTTGGGGCTTCCAGATGTCCTGTGTGATCTTAGGCAAGTCACTTATCCCTGTTTGCCTCAGTTTCCTTATCTGTAAAATGAGTTGGAGAAAGAAATGACAAACTATTCCATTATTTCTGCCAAGAAAAAACCCAAAATGGAGTAATAAAGGATAAGATACAACTGAAAAATGTCTCAAAGTACTTTTAAAAATAGCAAATATTATTTCCTTTATTTGCAGTTACCTGAGCAACTCTTTCTAGAAGAAGCTCCAACAGTACTATATTTCTATATTGGAGTACTTACTATATAGACAGGACAGTTTACCTTCATATAGAGGGATACAAGTCTAAGTACAAATATAATCATTTGGCGAGGGAGAAAATACTCATAATAAAACCTAACTCAAATTCTTTCCTTTAGAAAATTAGGAAATTAAGATACATAGAGGGGAAACAAATTGGCAAGGTACTCTGTTCTAATTATAATCTTTGAGGTTCTCTGGAGTACAGATTAGCATGGGGAAAAACCAGTTAATTTGAAATCATGATTTCTAAACCCTGTAATTTGCCCTAGTAGGAACAACTCAGCAGTTACTAATTCATAACCCACGTGGAGGTGTGTATTTCAGATATTAGAGTATTTTTAACTGGCAGGACCAATGTAGCTAAAGGTGATGGCCTAGTAGTTACCTCAAATTATGTAAAGTTTGCTATTTGAAGCATAATGACAGGAAACCAGAAAGTGGGTGGGCACATTTCTGTGGCTCAGAAAGTACAAAACATAGAAGAGGCCCCCAGAACACTGAGACCGGAAAAGAGGAGCAAATGGGTTGGATGCCTTTGTTGTTTTTTTTTTTTTTTTTAAAAAAAGAGTAAAGGAAGAAGATTTAAAAAGCACCTCACTTCTTATTTGCTATTAATGATTACACTGAATAAGAAAGCTTTGTTTTTCATAATTTGCACAATGGGAATCTCTGGGTAAAGCCTGATGACTTTCCAGTATTAAAAATATCAAAGATTTCTGATATATTATTTGGGTTTTTTTTTTCCTGAGAGAAAGGTAACCTAGGGAAATTTTAGCAACCTGATGGAAAAAGCGACTGTGCCTCCTACAAATTACGAAAACTCACTCGTGGTTGAACTACCTTTGTTCCCTTCATTCCACCTTTCTTCCTCTGCTGCAAACATAACCAAAGACAAAAACAACATTAGCATGAAAGTGGCTATAATGATGATGATAACTAATTCTATTAATTTCTCGTCAGTGAAGTGACTTTTGTGAAATTAATCATGTACTTTTTCATCTAAGAAGGAGTGGAAGAATGTGAGTTAACAGTTGAGTATTGGAAAAAGATCCATTCATTTAGCAAACATTTACTTAGTACCTACTATGTTCTAGGCATTGGAGATACAACCATGAAAAAATAAAATCCTATTCTCCGGGACCTTGAATTCTAAAGAGAGCCCTGTAAGGGACTAGAACGTGTAAAGAGATAAGCAATACAAAACACATACAAAATAAATTTTGAAAACTGTTTTAATTAGTACATTGTAAAACTGACAATTAGAGAGATCAGGAGATGTCTCTTGTAGGATCTGGGAATTGAGCTTTGTCTTGATGGAAACTAGAGATTTGAAAAGTCTTAAATAGGGAAGAACATTAGATAACTTCATCAAACACATGGAGCAAAAGGTAGAATACCCAGTATTGGGATCAGTTATTAAACAGCTGCTGAATTATTTTTTCATTGTATTTATTTCTTCATGACCCATTTAGGTTTTCTTGGCAAAGAAATGGGCTATCCCCATATATCTACCATTTGAATGGTTAGAAAAAAGATGGATATGAGAGAGCTTGCAAAAATACAGTCAGCATGACTAGTGACCAGATTGAGGATGAGATGTGAGAGAAGGAATTTAAGCAAAAGACTCCCTGGTTCCAGAAACCTCAGTTCCTGGAATAATGATGATGGCCTCAGCAGAAAGAAGAAAGTTAGGAAGAAGGGTAGATTTTGGAAAAAAGATAATAAACCAAACTTCAACCCCCCAAATCTTTATTTTTCAACTGTATCTAGTGTATTGTGAGAACAAGCAAGCAAATATCATTAATGACAAGGGTGATGATGATGTTGGTACTTAAATAATTCAAGAATACATAACTTCATTGGTACACATAATCCCTTCACAAATGAAAATTGCTACCTATTTGTGGTATAGCCTTTGAGAGTCAATGTGGCTCCCAATCTTATGATTCTGCAATCAGGTTTCATAATAATCCAGGTTGTGCTCCCATGTAATAAGGTTAGGCTTATTCTTTCAGACACAGAGGACAGAACTGGAACAAAAGGGAGAAGTTATGAAAAAAGGACTTGATGTCAAGGGCGGGGGGAAATTACAACTTTCTATCAGAGGTAATTGAAATGAGTTACCATGGGAGGTACTAGGTTTTTCCTCACTGAAGATCTTAAGCAAAGATTGAATGACCACTTGTCAGATATTGCGTTGGAGTATGTATACTATATAGAGGAAACTCCTTCCAACTCTGAAATTCTATAATTTTATGAGACTTTCTAAATTGTCTGACTGGTCCTTAGACAATTGACAGAATTCATTACTGGGACAATAACAGAGACTTCCAACTTCTGATCACAGTCCAGAAGCGGATAATCATAATAGCAATAATTTGTCTTTATGTAGCATTTTACAATTCAGAAAGAAATTCAGCTGTATTGATAATTTCACTTAATATTTGTAATGATCCTGTGAAGGAGTGCAATATTGATATCCTCATCTTAACAGATAGTTATGTCTGGAATTGGGATAGGGTAAATTACTTATTTCAATAAATTTACAAGGTCAGTAAAGAAATAACTTTATATATGAACCCAGTGATTGTGATTCATAGTCCACAAATCTTCCCAAAAATTATGCATTAAATAAACACTTTTATGTTAATAGAATGTAAGATCCTTGAGGTAAGAAAGTATCTTTTGACAACTGTATCCCCAGTACCTACCCAATTACTGGAACAAAGTAAATACTTAATAAATGCTTTATGAATTATGTCTATTTTTAGTAAAAAGAAAAACAAAATAAAACATTTTATAGCAGTCATTTTTCTGACAAGTAAATTCAGAAATAATAGATTACTAGAACTGCTAGGTACATTAGAGATCATTCTTGTACAATTCTATTATTTGTAGTTGAAACTGAGGCAAAAAGAGGATAAGGAACTCTATCAAAATAGCTAGAGAAAACTTTGATGGGCTAGAAATCACATATTTTTTTGTCTCCCTGTCCATTTTTTTAATAAGTATAACGAAATGGAAGGTGGGTTGTTGGAAAACACATTTCAGGTTTATGAAGAATTCAGAAAATATGTCTCTTTCTTACTGGAAACAGCTACTAGCAAGTACTGGAAAATGTATTTAAAGCTGAATGGGATATGTTGAACTAAGCAATCCTGGGTTACTACTTCTAAATTGCTAAGGTGTATTATAAATTCAATGAATCCTTGTTGACTTGAATTGACATGCTGAGTATTGTACTTCTGCATTCTCCCACAGTGCCTAGAGCAGTGTTAAATAAGTAGTAGGTTGCATAATGGGTGGTAGTAATATCAACAATTAAAGGAGCTTTTAAGTAGAGGTTTTACATTTTCAAAAAAAAGATATATTAAAATTTTTTTATATCAGTTCAGTTCCCTAGAAATTCAGTAAAATGGCCAAAAGAAATAGTGTGGTGGGTTTTCTTTGGTTTGCAATGAAACTTTTTTCTAAACCCAGATGTTGATTTTGGGTGGTGGAGATAATGACCTGAAATCTAGATACAACAGCAAGAGGTTAGTGCAATATAATTTGTAAGTGAAATTAACCTCCAGCATAGGGTAACTAGACATATTAATTATCCACAAGGAGGAACATTTCAAACTAACATATTATTTTGAAACTTTCACTTTAAATGACTATTTTAGACAGTGAACAGAGCTGTGAGAAATCATAACCCCTATATCTGCTTCAAAGCAGTCAAAATGAGTGTTAAGTATACTGACAGAGAAATTTACATCACTCATTAATCAATAAATGTTTGGGGTCAATAAACATATGGAGTTAGCTGCTGGTAATTATGCATCTAGGAGTAATTAAGAGGCAATACATTGAAAGAATCAGGAAGGGTCCACTAGTGCTAATGATTTATGGAGTAGTCACATTACTTCCGCTAAGACTAAATGTGGGTATATCATTGTGGTATTGTGTTAATTTGGTGGTTGGTTAAATACTTGGGACTGTGACCCCAAACAATACTTATAATATTATCTGTATTATCTTTTCTGTATATTATAGAGATACTCATAGATAAAGTTGACTGGTGGTTATATACTAAAGGGCTTTGAATCCTAGCTCTAGCATGTATTAGCTGTATGATTTTAAGTATGTCACTTCATTTTTCTAAACCCCGGTTATTTCATCCATAAAATTATGGGCTTAGATTAAATGACCTCTAAACCTCCCAAGTTGAAATCTGTGACCCCTTTAGTCTCTTCCTTTTATAATTCCTTAAATGCATAATGGGGGATGGGAAGGAAGTATTGATTGCAGGACATTCAATATTTAGAACATTTAGATTACCTTTCTTAATAGGTTATACTCAATAATATACAAGTATTCCTGGATGAGTCCAATGCAAACAGGAATGGATACTTACAAGGAATACTTTTGGACATGTGTGACCTGAGTGGGGGCAATGGGGAGTAATACCTTGTTGTGCTGAGAAGTCTTCTGGTTTCTTAACAGTAATTGTAAAATCAGAGGAGGTAATGACTCAGGAGAAGCTGAGCCAGTACTGAGTTCTAATTCACTATGATTTATATACTCCTCTCTTAACCCTTTAGGAATCAGACAGAAAGAAGTGCTAGCCATGGGTTCTAGAAAAACATTAATCTTAAGAGTCCAGCAGAGAGTTTCCCTGGAGTAAAACCTCACAAGGACTCCAGAAAAGGTGAAAAGGACTCTCAGAGAGCCAGGAGTCTTTAGGGACACTTAGTTCTACTTCATGCATTTGGTATATGTATTTCTCACTGCCTTTGTATGTTAAGTTTCAGCTTACTCTCCCTAGGGATATTGCCCATGCAATGGGAGAATATGTCTTCCTGTTTGGGAAGATTGTTTTGTAATTACTGTTCCTGTAAAATCTAATTGATTCAATTATTTGATATTGGAAATAAACTGGATAGAGATATGTGAATAACAGTTTTAGAACCTTTCAGAATTACTCTTGGTATCCAGAAGGCTGAAGAAGTCAGCTACCCTTTGAGGTTCAACCTTCCTGTATGAATAGGAGTTGAAAGAAGGGACTCAGAGGGCTTTTGTTTGAATTATTGATACCTCATATAACTTAATAATTTTAGAATATCTAACCCTACTCCCTGTTTATCTATATAAATGATCTAGCACTTTATTATATACTTCCTTTTTAGACTTATAGGAATTATAGTTAAAAGGAGTATTTGAGATCAATTAGGAAGAGGAATTATAAAGAATCTATTTAATTTGTCCAGTCATATGGAAAAGAGATATCAAAGCTAGAATTCAAACACAGGTCCTAGAAATTAAAATTTTCTATTATACCATGTGGCCACATCTCCATGAATTGTTTTGAGCATGTGGGTCCTTTTTATAACAGTACTTAATATTTATATAGAGTGTACTATATGCCAGACACTGTGTTAAGTACTTGGTTTGCTGTTATTATATCATCATTACAATTGTTATCTCAAAATTCTCATATGAAGATGGGGAAATACTTTAACTTGTTCGGCAACCCTATAGCACCTCCTTTAGTTGTAGGTACATGTCAGGTTCTAAAATAGAAAATGTGCTATTTTAGGAAGATAATTAGATTTTGGGTTGATTGCATTCATCCATTTAGCAATTGCATGTTCCTGAATAAGACACTTCTCTGACATTCAGTTTCATTATTTGTAGAGATAATCAACTAGAATTATTGTCATTGAGAGTTGTGGCCAATATCATGATCTCCTTGGGTTTTCTTGGCAAAAATATTAGAGTGGTTTGAAATTTAATTCTCCACCTCATTTTGTAAATGAGGAACTGAGGCAAACAGGGTTAAATGACTTCCCCAAAATTATACAGCGAGTCAGTGAGGTTAGATTTGAACTCTAGTTCTTCCTATGTGGTGTTCTAGTTACTGTGCATTTGTAGTGGGGCGACCGTTTTCCATTGTATATGAATTTTTGTTATTCAGTCATTTTAGTCATCTGACTCTTTGTGATATTATTTGGGTCACCTAGAATTAAGTGCTTCCCATGTGTCAGACACTATGCTAAGTGCTGGGCATACAAAGAAAAGTAAAAACAGAAAACAAAAGAAAACAAAACCACTCATTGCTCTCAAGAAACTCCCAAATGAATGGAGGAGACAACATGCAAAAATCCATGTACAAATTATATACAGGATAAACTGGAGAAATCAACTAATATTGTACATCAGCATCAAAGGGGAATGTGGAAGACTTCTTCCTTTGACATTTAACTGACATCTGATGGTAGTGAGGGAATCTAGGTAAAATTTTGGCAAAGTGGAAATAATAATAGAGAATATTCATTCTGAATGACTCCTTAGCCCACAGAGATTTACTGATTTGCTTGTAGTCACAAAAATCTCTGCCACTCTTTCCCTAAAAAGGATTGTTATCAAGAAAGCATGTTGTGAAGAAGTAAATAAATAAGATTAATTAGTTGAATTAAGAAGGCAAACTATACACCTTTTGTAAAACTGTTTTGTAAATAAAAAGCTATAATAATAATTACAAAAAAGAATTAAGAAGACAGAATCTCTGTTTCAGTGGAGACTTTAAGATATCATGTTGTCTAACACATTTCTGATCAAGATTCCTCCTCAAGAATTTTAACTAACAAAGTAGGGGAGACTTCCCTAGGATGAAGCCCAAGAAAATAAATCTGCCTCCAAATATCTGATAGGAATATTATCTACCAGGTAAACGAGAATAATTTTTACTTAGAAAACCATTTTGAAACCATTTTTGATATTCCAGTTGTCCTAATTAAAGTCAGGACACTGATATTGCTTCCTGGTCAACCAAAAGTAAATAGCTGATATATGAAGAATCAGTGTCCTTCTTTCACAAGAATGACCAGCAGACTAGCATGTCCAATTCAGAGTCAGAGGCCATTAAGGCCAAATGAAGCAAGGTTGTTAAATATATTGAATCTTATATTCTTGCTATGTTGAAAGAAACCATTTTTTCTTCACTGCTAAATAACGTGAATGTTTTATTTTGTTCCAGTATGCAATCTGGCCTACCAGACCAGTCTGAGTCAACCTGGGCCTAGAATAATATCATTCAATTTACATGTTGCTGAAGAACAAGAATCAAGGAGAAGGGAGATTCTCTGAAACACTGAAAATTTTAGTCTCATGAAAAATGAAGAAAAAATAAGGGATAGATAGAGAAAAGAGTATACTTTGGGAGAATGATGACAAAATTCTACTTTTCTGCCTTGGTAAAAAACCCTAGAGTCCCTACCATAGCTTCAATTGTTTCTAAGTACTGGCAAGTCCATGAACTAGCCATGTTTTGAAGACCTTTAGTGCTAGAGAACTCACTACTTTTTAAAAGTCTTACATTCTATTCTTGGATGGCTTTGATTACTGAGAAATTTTGCTTTATGTCAAGCTAAAAGTCCACCTCAGTGGTCCTTTTACGCATTGTTCCTAGATTTGTTTTTAAAAAACAAATAGAGCCAGTTTAAAACATTCTGTAAATCATGGTCTGCAAACTAAGGGACAAATGGGGTCCCTTTTTGCATAACCCTCAGATAGAATTTTTTTATACTTTAAATACAGTTATTTAAGTATAATTATTTAAAAATATAAAAAATGAAGTTTGTAGATTATATATACAAAGACAGGGCTGTGAATTGTTTGTCTTCTTATTCTATGTGATAATCCTTGAGATACTTAAAAATACAATCATCTGCCCCCACATGTTTATGTTTTCCAGAAAGGCTAAGCATACCTAGTTCCTCCAATTAGTCCTTATATGGCACATATTTTGGCATTCTGGCTACCCTCCTCTGGCTTCTTTCTAGCTTGTCAATGTCCTTCCTAAGTTTTCCATATCTAACCCAATAATCCAAGTAGGCTCTGATCAAAAAAGCTATTATCTTATTAGACTTGAATAGTATTGTCTCAATGCATCTTGCAATCAGATTTGCTTTCTTGGTTGAAGTTGATCCCTCCTGTCCCCCATTTTAGTAAATATTTACCAAGTTCAATGTAAATAAGGGAAAGCAGGTTGAAAGATAATGAGCTATCCCCTGCCCTTAAGCAGCTTACATTTTTCCCAGAGAGTTAACTGATATCAGGGAGTATTCAAACTGTAGGTTTCACTCCAGATAGTAAAAATGTGGACACATTTATCTGTATTTATTCAGATAAGAAAATGCATGACAATTTCAGGAGGGAAGGAGTTCTGTCAAATGGAGATTGAAGAAGAGCTCATAGCATTTTCACATTTGGATATTGACCCACTGAAAAGATAAAGAAGGTCTCTGCTTTTTGGGATAATAGGTTTGTCTTGGACAAAATTAGTTTGGAAAACACTGGACTATCCCCCTCTGGAACACTGACACAATCCAGTCATTGTCATGAAGAGAATGGCAATCATTCTTTGTGCTGAAAGGTTTGATTGAAATTTAACATTTGGCTCCTTTATTCTCTAACCTAGTGAAACAGTTGCTGCTTTCTGTGCATTTTGGTGAGAGTTTCTTTGAACAGGCCCAATCTTCAATGGAGGGCAAAGTGAGATGAATCACTGGCCCACTTCTCTTGTCTCTTGAGGGTTATTGCACATTAATGAGGGCTAACATTGCTGACAATACGATCTGTCAGTTCAGAGGCTGAAAGATCAGAGCACTGGCTTCATTCCAACTAACAAGACCTTGACACTAGATTCAGGGGTTATGCACAGCTGAAGATGCTAACTTTTGAAATGAAACCCTTGTCAAAGCAGAATTGTATAGACTGTCGGATATTCCATTTGCCAAACATTTGAGTAGCAGAATTAAAGAATGTCTTCTCCATATTTCCTTCAAGTTTGGCCTTTCACAATTTGGCCCTTTTCTATCTTTCCAGTCTTCTTATATATTACTCCCCTTCATGGATTCTATCATACAGAAACACTGGCTTGCTTGCTCATCCTCAAACAAGGCACTTGATCTCCTAATGGTGAATTTTCACTGGATTTCTATTTCCCATACTTGGAATACTCTCTTTCTTCATCTCTCCCTCTTGGATTTCTTGGCTTTCTTCAGCTTTCAACTAAAATATAATTTAATGTAGAAAAGCTTCCCCAATCTCCCATAATGCTAATTCCTTCCCTCCAAGATCATCCCAATTTTCTTCTATTTTGTTTGCAAAATTGTTTTCATGCTTCTTCCTAATTTAGATTGTAATATCCTTGAGAGAAGGGACTGTCTTTTTTTTTGCCTTTCTTTATAACCCTAGTGCCTGTCAGTAAAAGGCACTTAATAAATGATTTTATTTGAATACAGATATACGTCATTGCTTTCATATTTCAATAAATCTGTGATCTCATTTATGTGGGCATTTCTTCCATTGGTAGGGACCACATATCTTTTTCACTTAGTGCTATTATTGCCCACATTCTTCTATAGATCTTCCACAGAGATCCATTCAGAGGCTGTTCATCTTCTATTAGGCCATTTCACATTTTAATTCAAGCGGAACTGTGGATCTGGACATTTGTTATTTCTTGCTCTCCTTTTATAACCAACTCATCTCCCTTTCCATTTCTCCATTTCCTCAGTAATCTTCATTGGCAATTTATTGAGCAAATATCATCTTTAAAATAAAATGTAAAACCTGTGGTCTCACATTTATATCCACAACTTTTCATTATTTTAACAATCAAGAAGATTTAGAGACTTTAATTGACTTTAATTCGAGGGGGCAAAGTTGACCTTACAGGTTTCCCTGTGACTGGAAGGTTGAAAACAATGACATGAATATAAGCAAGGGATGAAGATGCATGATTCAAAATTAACTGGATATATAAGGGAAAGTTAGAGTAGAATTATATATTTAGAAGGGATAATCACATGAGGAAATGCAATAACCATAAGGGGAAATAAAATGGATCTGGATGAAAGATCATAGAGGGACATATGTAAGCCAGTTTGTGACCAGAAATATTATAGACAACTTGAAAAGAAAGAGGAAATAGATAAGGAGTTTATGAATCTTGTAAAGCCTGGCAGGTATAGTAGTGATACCAGATATCTTCTGGAGCTCCTTTTCTGACAAAAGAGTGAATAATTACTAATCCTGCTATAACCCAGCAATGGAGATTGAAGAAGAGCTCATAGCATTTTCACATTTGGATATTGACCCACTGAAAAGATAAAGAAGGTCTCTGCTTTTTGGGATAATAGGAAAGGTCCTCATTAGGAAGCTCCATTATCCTCTAGTTTCACCTACCAGTGTTCTTTTTTTTTTTTTTTTTTTTAATTTCAATAGTATTTTGTTTTTCCAAATACATATAAATATAGTCTTCAACATTTGTTTTTATAAAACTTTGTGTTCCAAATTTTTCTCCCTTCTTTCCTTACCTCTCCCTCCCCCAAAACAACAAGCAATCTGATATAGGTTAAATATGTGCAATTCTTTTAAACGTATTTCCATATTTGTCATGTTGTGCAAGAAAAATCAGACCAAAAGGAAAAAGCACCAGTTTTTAAAAAAATGATTCACATATGACATTACCATCAATATATTTGTTTTAAAAAGAGGGTTTTTGTGCTAAAGAGAAGTTTTGGGTCATTAAAAGCAGTGATTTCCAAAATGCAATCTGGTCCACCCTATTCCTTCTATTTAATTCCAGAACCATTTTTTAAAAAGCAATTTACAATGTTTGTTCTCAATGCATATACTATGAGAAAATTTGTCTGGTCATTAGGTATTTTGCATACATATTTGTTTTCTTGGGGGGGGGGGAGGTATTGAGGGATTGATTCAATAAAGACTCCTATCCATCACTAGAAACTTCTGGAGGACCTTGTTATAGAGAGAGAATTCCTCTTTCCATAGAAAATTTGAGGGAAATAATGTAACTTTGAAACTCTTCTTCATTATATTCTTGACAATTTTAACTTGTATATAAACATGAGTTTGTAAAACCGAATCTAATTTCAAACAAGGACTTTTTTTGCTATGTCTTCCTTGTTTTAAAAATTTCCCCCAAATGCCAACATGCATCCAATCTCTGTTTGCTTTCCTTACACTTATTGAGGGAATTTTTGAACACATTTACCTGTATTTGCCAAAACTTTAAACTACGTTGTTGGAATGCCTTGATGGGGTCTTAGATTTTCAGAATCTCAGATTTGAAAGGAATCTCAGAGATGGAAAGGATCCAGAAAGTGGTTTCAGAGGACATGCATTCTGCTCATATCCAATAATTCTGTCTGGGCTCTGAATCTTATTGTAACACTTTGGGCAAATCATTATCATCCTTATGTTTCCTTATTTCTAAAGTGAGGGAATTGGCCCAGTTGGTCAAGAAATGTATTTATTTTGTGAAATAATAATTCTAAAATTCAATAATTCTATGATTATCTAGTTCATCCTTGAAACATGAATT
The DNA here is from genome assembly GCF_902635505.1 of Sarcophilus harrisii. NCBI lineage: Eukaryota > Metazoa > Chordata > Mammalia > Dasyuromorphia > Dasyuridae > Sarcophilus > Sarcophilus harrisii. Next base: position 615,442,751 of record NC_045426.1, on the reverse strand, counting down.
TTCTTTTTTTATTATTATTATTTTTTTCTTTTTTATTTTTAATAGCCTTTTATTTACAGGTTATACATATGGGTAATTTTACAGCATTGACAATTGCCAAACCTCTTGTTCCAATTTTTCCGCTCCTTCCCCCCACCCCCTCCCCCAGATGGCAGGATGACCAGTAGATGTTAAATATATTAAAATTTAAATTAGATACACAATAAGTATACATGACCAAACCATTATTTTGCTGTACAAAAAGAATCAGACTCTGAAATGTGAAGGAAATCAAAAAATGCAGGTGGGCAAAAATATAGGGATTGGGAATTCAGTGTAATGGTTTTTAGTCATCTCCCAGAGTTCTTTCGCTGGGTGTAGCTGGTTCAATTGATTACTGCTCCATTGGAACTGATTTGGTTCATCTCATTGCTGAGGATGGCCAAGTCCATCAGAATTGGTCATCATATAGTATTATTGTTGAAGTATACAATGATCTCCTGGCCCTGCTTGTTTCACTCAGCACCAGTTCGTGTAAGTCTCTCCAGGCCTTTCTGAAATCATCCTGTTGGTCATTTCTTACTGAACAATAATATTCCATAATACTCATATACCACAATTTATTCAGTCATTCTCCAACTGAGGGGCATCCACTCTGTTTCCAGTTTCTGGCCACTACAAAGAGACCTGCCACAAACATTCATGCACATACAGGTCCCTTTCCCTTCTTTAGTGTCTCTTTGAGATATAAGCCCAGTAGTAACACTGCTGGATCAAAGGGTATGCACAGTTTGATAACTTTTTGAGCATAGTTCCAAATTGCTCTCCAGAATGGTTGGATGTATTCACAATTCCACCAACAATGTATTAGTGTCCCTGTTTTCCCACATCCCCTCCCATACTCCGCGTTATCTTTCCCTGTCATTCTAGCCAGTCTGACAGGTGTGTAGTGGTATCTCAGAGTTGTCTTAATTTGCATTTCTCTGATTAATAATGACTTGGAGCATCTTTTCATATAACTAGAAATAGTTTCAATTTCTTCATCTGAGAATTGTCTGTTCATATCCTTTGACCATTTATAAATTGGATAAGAAACATGAATTTTCTTTATGTCATCCTCTTCACTCTTAATTCAGATGTCAAGGACACCTTTCTCTGTTCCAAGGTCAAACTCTTCACATCACTTTGATCCTTCCTCTTCTTATCTTCTTTGGCAGATTGTCCCCACTATCATTCCCATCCCAAATTTAATCTTCATTTTTTCCATAACTATTGTATCCTTGTTTCCTGTCTGCACACATATCAGTCTCCTTCAACTTACAAAAAAGTTCTAGTGATATTTCACTACTTGCATTTATATTATTCTATATATATATTATATATATGCAATATATATAATATATATTCTATATATTATTGCTACTTGCATTTATATTATTCTCCTTCCTCTCTTATCTACACTTCTTCAGAAAGCAGTCTATACTAGATGTCTGCCCTTTTCCTTATTTTATCTTCTAATCCTTCTATAATTTGGATCTTGACTTTTTCATTCCATTGAAACTTCTTTGTCAAAAGTTATTAGTGTTCTCTTAATTGCCAAATGTAATGACTTTTTATTGGTATACTTTCTTTTTCAACTTTTTGCAGTCTTTGATATTAAATAAAACTCTCCCATTGGACACTTTCTCCTTTCTAGGTCTTGCTGATACTGTCCTTTCTTGGTTTTCTTCTTGTCTGTCTGACCCCTTCTTCTCAGTCTCCTTTTCTAAATCATCAATCATGTTATACCCACTAAGTGTGGATGTATCATAAGACTCTGTATTGGGCTGTTTTTCTTTTCCTTTTTAAATCTTTTGTTTTTCCATTGAATTCAGTTTTCATCTCTTTGCAAATGATTCCCAGATCTATATTTCCAGCTGTAGACTCTCCAGTCTTCTGTCATCAGCTGTCATTTCCTCTCTTCTAATCTTTCCTATTTCTTTTAACCACAATCCTCTCAATCACTCAGGCTCACTATTTCAGTGCCATGCTCACCTTTTAATTTGTAGTTTCCCCATATGACCAATCTGTTTCCAAGTCACGTTGTTTTTACTTTCATTAGGCATCTCATATATGTTCCATTTGCTCCACTGACAATAGTTACCCTGTTAGGTCAGGCTCTCATCACTTGTCATCTAGACTATTTGGAGGACTATTTTTTTCCTTGCCTCAAGCCTTCCTGCCCTTCTAATGCATCATTCACTTAGCTGTCAGAGTGATTTTCCTAAATCACAGGTCTGACTATATTACCCTACTACTCAACAAACTACAATGATTTTCTATTACCTGCGGCATCATATATAAAGTTTTCTATTTGTCATTTAAAACTTTTTAAAATGTGATCCTCTTTCTCCCTTCCAATATTTTATATTGTATTGCCTTCTTTCTCCTCTATGACCCAACTACATTAGACTAAATTTCCTTCCTCTTACATGGCATTCTATCTCCATTCTTTGTATCTTTATACTGATTTTCTCTACATCTGGAATACTCTTTGTCTTCAACTCTGCCTCTTAATTTCTCTGGTTTCCTCTAAGACAATTCAAATCTCATCTTCAGGAGGCTTTTTTCCAATTTCTTAATCCTCTAATTACTTCCTCTCCAAAATCACTTTCATTTATTCTATATCTATGCTTCATATACTTAGTTTATTATTATTATTATTTATGGTTTCTCTCCCACTAGGATATCTGCTTCTTAATAGTAGGGATCAGGTTTTGTATTTTTAAAATATTACCAAGGATTAGCAGAATACCCAGCACATTGTTATTGTTCAGTCACTAGAGTCTGACTTTTCATGATCTCATGGATCATAACACATCAGTACTGTCCCTGGGATTTTCTTGGCAGTGAAAATGGGATGGTTTGTCATTTTCTTTTCCAATGGATTAAAGGAAACAGAGGTTAAACAACTTGTCCATCTATGACTTGTCATACAGCTAATAGGTGTTTGAGGTTTCATTTGAACTCTTGTCTTCCTGATTCTATGACCAGTACTCTATCCATTGAGTCATCTAACTGCCTCCTGCTTAGTACTCAAAAAACACTTAACAAATGTTGATGGAGTGATTGAATTATCTGATTTCCTAATCTCTGCTTGGATACCCTCAGTAATAGGAAAATCACTGTTTTCCATAGCACCTAGCTAATTGTATCACTGAGGTTCCATATATTTTAGAAATTGTCATTTATGTTATTTTATTATCCTATAAGACAATTTATAATTTTTTTTAAAGTCTATACATCTATATTCATTTCCCTCTACATTTCCATACAAGTCAGATTGGGAGCGAAAAATCAGAACAAAAAGAAAAAAAATATGAGAAAGAAAAAAATGAAAACAGTGTGACTTGATCTACATTCAGTCTCCATAGATCTCTTTCTGGATGCAGGTAACATTTTCCATCCAAAGTTTATTGAAATTGCCTTGAATCATTGAATTGCTAAGAACCAAGTCCTTCACAGTCGATAATCACATAATCTTGTTTTTGCTGTGTACAATGTTTTCCTGGTTCTGTTTGCTTCACTCAACATCAATTCATTTAAATTATAAGATAATTTTTAACAGTAGGCTATTTTTAAATATTTGCTTTATGGTCTGCCCCACTTTACAGATTTGGGGGAGGAATGAGGACATTCAGAATATACCAATAAAGTATTTGAAATATATTTTATGATTTCATGGTTTCTTCAGATAGGAAAAGGATTAAGCAAGCAATTATTTAAGAATGTATCATTATGAATGCCTATAGTTTAACCATGTTTTTAATCATTTTAGTCTGAGAGTCATATAACTTAGATTTGAAGGGGTTTGAGAGGTCATGCAATCCAAGTTCCTGACCAATGCATTAATCTCTCAATAAAAACTTTGACAAATGGCCATCTAGCCACTGATTCAGCACTTCATTGTTGGGGAACTCATCAAATGAAATCACCTATCCAAGTCGCAGTTCTAATTATTAGAAAACTTCAACTTATTTTGATCTGAAATCATTTGTCTAAACCATAATGTAGAAGCTGATGAGGACCCATCAACAAGGTCAAATGAGAAATTAGGATGTAGAAAATATAGGCAATTCATTGTTGCAAAATTTTTAGGGAGAAAGATATTGAATAGCTGAACATGAAACTTCTCTTTATTTCTATCCATATCCATTATCTTATCCATTTGTTTAAATCTGTCTCTATCATCTATGTCTATATCTATATGTCCATGCCTATTTTAATTTATCTTAGCTATCCATATATTTATCTATCATCTATTATCTTACATAAGGAATAAAATGTAATCACTCTCAACTCAACTCTTTTTCCAGAGAGCTCCAGCTCCTCAGCATACTTACTCACTTCAGGTGACTCTGCCTTAGGCATTTTCTCCTAATAGCTGAGTCCATGAACTACATCACCATTTCATAAGGAGCATTAGCCATGCTCATTCTATTAAAAAATCAACTCACTTTTTAGAATGTTCTACCTTCTCAGCAGTCCTATTTATACATAGAAAGCTAACCTTATCCAAAATTACAATATTTCTTGAATAATTTTACAGAGAAGTTAATTAGTTTAAATAATAATAGGAAAAATATACCTTGGTATATACTTTCTTAAAATTATTGCCTTTTAGCCTTCACAAAAACCTTATTTTGATGTTTTATTGTCACAAGATTATTTATGGTTCTTAAAGCTTATAACAGTCAATAATAAACTAGGATAAGTTCAATATAGTAACTAGATGTATAACCTTAGGCAATCTGTGTAGGCCTCATTTTCCTCAGCTATAAATGAAGTTTACATAACTTCTAAGACCTCTTAAATACATTTTTCTATGTGAAAAGGGCTTTGAGTATTGTGATGAATTCTGCTTAATAAGGGTTAGCCAAGCTACATATGGAGACTCTCATCACCAGGTAGTTGCCTACTACATGATAAATCATATTTAACCATGGGAACCCAATTTTTATTTCATACCATCAAATATTTTGCCTGTATTGCATTGGTAACAGAGATGTTATTGCTGTCAATTTATAAAAAGTAGGTTGATGGATTCTAATTTCAAAAAGTTTATTCTTTCTCCCTGCCCTCCACCCCCTTCAAAAACTTTTTCCTGCAATTAGGGTATGCTGCCATCAAGTGGCAATGAGTCCCTTGATCACAAGATTTGAAAGTAATACCTGTGTCATATGTGATTAACTAAGAAAGAGATAAACACTTGTTCTTATCCACACATAACTATTATGTAATATATACTTATTAAATATTTATCTCTCTCATACATACAATTATATATCAATCATGTACACATAAACATACCTAAACTCATATAGTCATCATGTCATTCTCCCCATTCAATAATCTCCATTGACTCTCTATTAACTCTGCTTGGTATTCAAAACCCTTTATAATCTGGTCTACTCCTATCTTTGCGATCTTAATTTTTTCCTGCCTTTATATCCTCATTGATTTTGTGACACCAGCCTTGCTCTTCCTTGAACAAAGTACACCATATCACAACTCCTGACATTTTCACTAGATCTCCCCCCATGACTACAATTCTCTCCTTACTTATCTTTACATTTGACTTTTTTTGGTTTCTTTTATTTCTCAGCTAAAATTTTACTTATTTTCAAAATACCTTTATGATCTCCTTCAAAGCTAGTATCTTCCTTCTCTGATCAGTTTCTCTTTATTCGTGTGTGTGTGTGTGTGTGTGTGTGTATATAATTTGTACACTGACTCACTATTATATTGTGAGCTCCTTGAAATCAGGAGAATATTTTTTGTCTTTCCTGTCTTTAGAATTTATCATTGTGCCTTGAAAAAATTAGTTAAGATCTCTAAGTCTTAGTTTCTTTATGTATAAAATGAAGGGTATAAAGAAAAGAACAATGCTCTATTTGGCATTCAAAGGCATTCATAACCTGGATGCTCTTCTAGCCTTTCAATCTCTTTACATCTTACTCTCTACTGTGCACTCTGATTTAGTGACACTGACTTCCTGACTATTTCAGGTTGTTTCTTGGTTCTGGGCATTTTCTCTGACTGTCTATCATGCCAGAGAAATCTAGTGAGGTAATCATATATTGGTACTAGAAGTCAGCATTCTATTCTCCTAGTCTAGAATTTATAAAATACCTGAATTTAATGATCTCTTTTAAAACAAGCTATAAAAGAAAAAGAAAATGTCTAGAGAAAAATGTAGAATTTACTTCAGTGATTGTTAATGATGATCAATTGCATTTTATTCTAATCAGTACCTTTCCCCCTACCTCTTAGAATTCATGTATCCCATCCCAATTCTGAAAAGAGATCCAAAGGTTTCAACAGATGGGGCTCTGTTCTCTATTACTCTAAGCTGGGAGTAAAACAAAAAAACTTGAAATTTCCATCCCATTACCTGCTACCAATGTCACTCCTTAAAGACTTTAGCCTTCTCAGAGGACCCGTTCATCCCTTTTATATAGCATAAAGAAGAATCATTGAAAAAATTTAAAAATAAAAACAAGGACAGGAAAGGACATAGAATCATTTAATCTATTTTATATCTCTTGGTTTACTAATGAGGAACAAAAAGATCTATAAAAATGTAGATAATAGTCTAATATAGACCTCAGTGTTGATCATAAAATAACTTGTAATACCTACCTTTTACAAAATATCTCTGATACTGGTTTCCTTGCTTTTCTTTGCATACAATACAATATCTCCTCACTAGAGAATTTCACTCCTGGAATGTATTCTCTCTTCCACTCTGCCTCTTGGCTACCCAGATTCTTTCAAATGTCAAAGTCCTATTTTCTTTTCCCTTTCTTCTTACTTAGTCTTAGTGCTTTTACTCTGCTACTACCCATGTTGTCAACCCCATTCTCCTGTGAGATCCTGGATAATAATTTTGTTTTTGTTTTCATTTATTTTGTCTCCCTAGTACTTAGCATAATGTCTGAAACATTCTCCTTCTCCATGGTACTTAATAAATGCCAGCTACTGGTTTAATAAGAGCTAGAAGTGACTTTAGAGCTAGAAATTACCTTAAATATCTTGTAACTTGATTGCTCTAGTTTACAGATGAAGAAACTGAGTCTTAGAGAAAGTGACTTGCCTAATTTGAAAATAGTAAAAAACCAAAGCAAAAGATTTGAACATAGATCTGCTTTCAAAATGAGTGATCTTTTAAGCAGGCCACAATGTTTTCCTCCCCCCCCCCCCCAACTACCCCACCACCTGTGACATACCTTTTTCAATTTTATTTTTATTTTTATTTCTGAATTCTCTCCCTCCCTCACCTATTGAGAAGGCAAGAATTGTAATATCTATTAAATATAAAGTCTCACTTTGCTCATGTTCTTTAGAGAGAAAAACAAGAAAAAGAAAGAAAGGCAAATTATAGTTTATATCTTAAGTTCATCAGTTCTCTACCTGGGGAGCATTCCAGCACACTGCATCTCATATTGTTCTAATTTTTCCCCATGGTTTGTATATTTTTCTTCCCCAAACAGACTAGACTGTAAGCTCTTTGAAGTTTTCTTCCTTTTTTATTGTGCATTCATGGATCTAGCACAGTAAAGGGCACATGATACATATCTACCAAATACATATTAATCTATTATCATTTAAAATGCCATCCATGAGAAATGTTGATCAACAACTCACTTTATGCATACAAAATCTTAATCAGCATTGGGTGGAGTTTGTTCAGCAAAGATGAACCCAGCTGCACTTGGAGATTTTCATAGAACACAATCTAATTTGAATAAAATACTTCCTCAATTATTATATGACTGCAAAACACAGAATATTATAGTATCCAAAGAACTGAAATTCTGAAGCACCAAAAGAACAATTGAAAGGTATATGATGTATATTGTATCTAGGATATACTGTGATATATTTAACATATATAGGACTGCGTGCCATCTAGGGGAGGGAGTGGAGGGAGAGAGGGGAAAAATCGGAACAGAAAAGTGAGTGCAAGAGATAATGTTGTAAAAAAATTACCCTGGCATGGGTTCTGTCAATAAAAAGTTATTATAATAAATAAAAAATAATAAAAAAGAAAGGTATATGATGTGTGTGAATGAGTACAATCAGCAAATTAGGCAATAAGTATTAATTACATTTTACTGTAAACAGCATTGTGGGAAATGTTGGGGATGCAAAAGAAGGGAAAAAACAATATGGGAAAGAAGAAATTATATCAAGAACAAATTTAAATGATATAATCAGAGAAATGTATAATGTCAAAAAGAAAATGAACTAGTTACATGGCAGGGTATAAAAAACCTCACACTCAACTTGTGTTTTCATGATGTGAAGAGGAAAAGAGGAAGAACCTCAATATGTTGGGTGGTGAACTTATGAGAGAATATGATCAAAAGTCACCTAAAAGAGTTGTTATACCTGGTTAGCAATATGAATCACTGGAGGAAATATTGATATCTATGTGATCATAGAGGTATTAGAATATTAAAATACTTAGCCAAAGGATTATTAGCTTCATATTCCCAGCAATTCATAATCTCACCATATGGGAATCTATCTTATAGTTTAAACATATAATTCCATTCCCTCTAATCTTGCTTCAGCATTACTAGTCTGGACTGCTGCCTATATCTATTTTAGTCATTTCCCTTTTGATAATGGTGCTTTTGTTCAAATTATTCCTTCTTACTTAAAGCATTTATCCCTCTATGTAAATCTTCAGCTCCCAGATCGTCTCTAAAGCCTTTCCCAACTACTCTACTGGGAGGTGATCTCTTCTTTCCCTTGACTCATAAATGAAATCAATTGAGTAGCATATTTTCAAATTCATCATATTTTTCATAACCATTTAACTATCAGCCAAATATTGAATTCCTATTGCAATTTAATTTTCTTTTTCCCTCACCAATTAAACTGTAAGTCAGATGAGGTGAGGAAACAAATCAAGACACTTAGAAATACAGTCTTACAAATATGGTGGGAGCTTAAAACATATTTATTAATTTCAAATACATAGAGATGTCTATATGTCTTTTATTTCTATTTCAGAAATTGATCATAGGTCATAGATGAAGTTCTTAACCTGTGTGTATTACGTTTATGGGAAAAAAGAGAGTCTTTTGAAGCCCATGGATACACTTCAAAATAATGTTTGTAAGTACATAAGATAAAATACACAGAATTACAATGAAAACCAAATATATTAAATTTTAATTATCAATTTTTTAAAAGTTCATAGATCTCAGGTTAAAAATCCTTGTCCTAAATAATGACTATTTTTTAAAAAATCAGTCTCATAAATTACCATATGCAAATAAGTACTTAGTAAAAAGTATTTTGAGAAACTAATGATAGCCATTCAATATAAAAAATTAGCTGACATTTATATAGTGAATTGTTTTCTAAAGCACTTTACATATGTATATATAAATATATATATGCACATGTGTGCGTGTAAGAAAATCTTATTTTGGCCTTATATTAACCCTGTTAAGTAAAGTGCTTTGGGTTTTATTCATTCCATTTTTTGCAAATGAAGAAACTAAGGCTGGCAGGTAAAATGATTTAGTTACAGTCACGTAGCATGTGTTGGAAGTAGGACTTGATTCCATGTTCTGTGTACAGTCTGCCACACTGGGCTGCTGACTCCTGTTACCTATGGTTGGATTCACCCGGAATCTTAAGCCATAAAGATATTTTTGAGTACTAAGGCAAATTACTAAATAGTTACCTTCTTGAGGGCAATGCCTTGAACAGTTCCTTGGGATAATAATAGCTTTCATTTAGATAATGTTTTGCAATTCACAAAGCTCTTCTCTTGCTTTGTGATTAGACAATATAGTTACTTAACCTGAAATTTGAACAAGTTAGCTGTTATGATCACACACATTGTGAGGTTTTGAGCCATGACTGATGCCAGAAGACTTGGTAAAAGTTACGTACTTGCTGTTTTAGGTTCCACTTTTTTTTTTTCAAAACTCTGATCAAGACTTAAGATAAACTGCCAATTCATCCTGTTTCACCTCTTCTGGACTTGGGAAGAAACATTTTTGGACCAAAATATAAGACTCTACATTTATCTCTATTGAATTTTATCATATTGCATTCAGTCCAATTCTCTGTGCTGTTATCCTATATTTTGGCTATCCTTCCTTACTAGAATTAAAGTAGTTATTCAAGGAGACTGTTCTAGCACAGTTCTCATGTCTGTTTGGCCAGCTTTGATATTTGAATTACATTAAAGAAGTTGGCAGGGTTTTCCCATTCTATGTATAAGTGTTTGAGAATGTTGACTGAAATATATTTAGCCCTTGCTTGCTCCATAGGTGATAGAGAAGAAAATGAGGATTATTTCCTTAATTTTGTCCTTATCTTACAAAAGAATACATATTCTGACTGAATGGATGCCCATCAGTTGGAGAATGGCTGAATAAATTGTGGTATATGAATATGATGGAATATTACTGTTCTGTAAGAAATAACCAACAGGATGATTTCAAAAAGGCCTGGAGAGACTTACACGAACTGATGCTGAGTGAAATGAGCAGGACCAGGAGATCATTATATACTTCAACAACAATACTGTATGATGACCAGTTCTGATGGACCTGGCCATCCTCAGCAAGGAGATCAACCAAATCATTTCCAATGGAGCAGTAATGAACTGAACCAGCTATGCCCAGAGAAAGAACTCTGGGTGATGACTAAAAACCATTACATTGAACTCCCAATCCCTATATTTATTATGCCCACCTGCATTTTTGATTTCCTTCACAAGCTAATTGTACAATATTTCAGAGTCTGATTCTTTTTGTACAGCAAAATAACTGTTTGGTCATGTATACTTATTGTGTATCTAATTTATATTTTAATATATTTAACATCTACTGGTCATCCTGCCATCTGGGGGAGGGAGTGGGAGGTAAGAGGTGAAAAATTGGAACAAAAGGTTTGGCAATTGTTAATGCTGTAAAGTTACCCATGCATATAACCTGTAAATAAAAGGCTATTAAATAAAGAAAAAAAAAAGAATACATGTTCTGGGCCTCCTTAAGATGAATCCTTAATGTTTCATTTAGATAGCATGGGCGATTATCCCAATAGCAGATCATAGGAAGAAAAGATACAAGCATTTATCAAGTACCTACTATCTTCCAGGCATTGTGCTAAGTGTTTTATAAATATTATTTCTATTGATTTTCAGGGCTAGGAGGTAGGTACTACTATTATCCCCATTTTGCAGATGAGGAAATTGAAGTAAATGGAGATTAAATGACTTGTCCAGGCTTACTGAGCTAGTAAATACCTGAGGCTGAATTAGAATTCAGGGCTTGTTAATGAGTGCTAGTGCTCTCATAGTAAGTTAGCAAGTTTTTGAAAGTAGACTTAGTATTTAAGAAGTACAAATCCTTTATACACTGAGAGGACAGGAGAAGGCAGCTTGGTATAATGGAAAAACTAATACATTTGAAGTCATTGGACCTGAATTTGAATACGAGTTTTCACTTACTACTGAATTCTCCTCTGCTTGTGCACACACACACACACTTTTAATTAGTTCTGTATTTTGCAAAGCCAATGCATTCTTATAGGATTTATTTTGTTTTGTTCTATCTCTGACCAAGAGCTTACCCGTCCTATATTTAAAGCCCTGATTCAAAAATCCAAATCCCAACCAGAAACAATTTTCTTAGACAGCTAAGTTTTTCACTTCCCAGTTCTGTCAACTCTATGGATGCCTTTCCCTCCAATGAGAATGAAGTCAAATGAAATCAAAACTATTTTTGTGATATTGCTAAAACATTTTTATTTCTACCATGGTAAATATAGATAGATATATAACCAATAAAGCAAAATCTATTTGGGAGGCTATTCAATTTTTAACAGTACATTAGGGTCCTGGATGCTGAGTGACATAGTGGCACACTGAACTGGGTATCAGGAATCATGAGATCAAATCTAGCTTTATTCACTTATAAGTGAATAGTCAAGTTTATTTAGCTTGCCAAGCTTACTTGGTCAGTATTCTCATCAGCAAAATGAGATAGAGAAGGAAATGGCAAACCACTTTAGTATCTTTCTAGGAAAATCCCAGGTAGGGTCACAAAGATGCAGACATGACTGAAAAACTACTAGACTGAAGTAGAGATTTTGAAACCAAAATTTCAAGTCACATCTCTATGAATTTTAAGTCTATGCTATATTGCATAAAGTCTGCTACTAATTTTTATTGCTGGAAAATCAGTCTAATTAAGTTTGATGAAATTTGTTATCATATTGACTATTGGAAAATGAGTTTTGGGGATATAAAACTGAACAACTTAAATTATAGAGGAATTATAATCTATATTAGTGGAGTGTCCTCATAAGGATTTATCTTCTACTGTCAAGAGTATATGTGCTAAGATAATTTCATGTGACATTATTCTCAGCTTCAAAGTACCACCCACCATCCTGATCCTTCTTCTATTTTCTCATTAAAAGTCTTTGGTAAGGATGCGATTGATTGAATCAATCAATAAATTATCCCACTTGACCTAAAATAAATATCAGATCTGATACCTTTGTCAGGTGGTAATGAACAATCAATCAGAGGTATGAATAAAGCCTAATCATTTCAACTGAATTAGTCAATCAATAAGAGCCTTTACTGTTAAGTATAAGAAAATCCTTGATCAATTTATATATACTAGAAAGTCACTGGCTGAACTACACTGATGTTGCACAGATGTTTTTGGATTGGGTGAAGATATTGATTATTACTTGTGGATTTTTCACAAGATAACAGACTAATTGCAATCCCAGGAATTTGAGCATCTAGAATTATATTGGTAGAAGTCTTTAAATTGAGATCTTGAGAAGGAATTACTTGGATGGAGGTAAAAAGAATCCTGCTATCAACTCTGTTCTTGGTCTGCATCTGCCCTTGGAATAGAATTTTGTGGACTTCAGAATTGAAAATGATTTTAATTAATGCCTTAGGGCAATAGTGGCTTTATCTGAGAATGGACTGAATATGATATGGAAAATCAATATCAAGACCGGCAAGCACTTTAGAAGAAAAGTTATACCGTACCTATGGGCACTTTAGAGGACTCCAGCATAAGGACTTCTAGAAGCTACAAGCTATGAAATACTCCCTAGAGATTTTCTCTAAACTTGAAAGTGAAAAATGTATGACAGACATTTTTTTCCTAAGCTGGTATAATAAGAATAAATGGTAAGCTATTTTAACTAGTTAAAAACTAGTTAAATCTTACTAATTAAAATTGGGAGAAGAGAGATACACTGATGGGTTATTATGGATGGAAAGACTGAAAGGATGAAAAACCTTACCACAAAACCCCAAGACTACTCAGAGACCCTAAGGGGACATGGAGCAGTGTTGCTCTGAGGATTAAGTTAGAATGACAGTGGAGCTTGGAAATATAGTTCTAGAATATTGCTACATTTGTATAATCTCATATGCTGGATCCTCATACACTTTTCCCCTTATGTGGAATTTATTTCAAAAGCCATTCCTGATCTTCTCTCTTTTCCCTCTCCATCTTCCTTTATGTCTCTCTTTTTACTCTCTCACTCATCTCTAAGGTTTCAATTAGTGCCTCTGTATAGAGATGATTACTAAATCCTATTCTGGTCTCTCTCCCAAGTTCTTCAACTACAATACACTAAACTAATTTTCTATCTTTTGAACCTAGCCTAATTTTAACCTGTGCTTTTTTTTCTCAATGAAAAAGCAAACAATTTAATTTTTAATATAGCTGTTTATTTTTCCAAATACATGTAAAGATAATTTTCATATTTACCTTCTATGTTCCAAATTTTTCTCCTTTCTTCTTCTTCTCCCCCTAGACAGCAAGCAATCCAATATAAGTTAAACATGTACAATTCTTCTAAATATATTGCTGTATTCAGCATGTTGAGTTAGAAAAATCAGATCAAAAGGAGAAAAAACAGAGAAAGGGGGAAAAAAAGCAAACAAACAAGAGCAACACAAAAAAAGATGAAAAATACTATGCTTTGATCCATATTCAGTCTCCATAGTTCTCTCTCTGGATGTGGATGGCTCTTTCCATCACAAGTCTATTACAATTGTTTTGAATCATCTCATTTCAACTTACACTTTTGCCTGAAATGATCAACTGCTTTCCAATAGTTGGGCTCTGCACCCTATCATACTCTTTTCCTTTTATCTATTGTCCTAGACTATCATCTGAGTCCTCTCTTGTAAGCTTTGTACCTTCTGAAAAGACTAGTACTCATTGGTCTCCTTCCATATGCCTGGAGTGTTTCCAAACTATTCCCAGATTAGACTCCTCTTACCCATAAATATTCCTCTTTTGTTCTGACCTGCCATCCATTGATGAAACCCACTCCCTTTCCTTATCTGTACAGTTACCTTGCACAGTCAATGAACATCAGGGACTCTGCCTATATCCACCATTCTCATATTCTCAGATTATTGAATCATGGCTTGTGCCTTTTTGGAAGAGTTGTTTAAAAATTCCAAGATGACCATTAGGAAAAGAAACAATTGTTTTATATAGAGTGTATTAAAATATCCATAAAGATAGGAATATTTAGCCATAGGAAGGAACAAAGAGAACAAGACAGGATTCCTGCCTAAAAGGTTTATGAAGTCTGTTTAGTTTATGAGTTAAAAGGGTAAATGTAATTCCAGGTAAGTATTTAACATATTTAAGGGAACAAAACTGTTTCTAAGTAGCCTGACTGAAGAAGCCCCATTTATATGCAATTGCTGTTAATTGCAAATGATTTCTATCAATGATTCATTAAAACTAGTGTCTCTATTAATCACTTCCACTGGGAAGCATTTTGTTAACCTAGTTTGAATTATTGAATATGCTGGGAAGGAACACAGATGCACACATTTAGACATTCTTTCAATCAAACTTTTCATTAATTCAATAGGACTTTCTCTTAATTAGCATGAATAAGTGAGTTTTTACTATACGTTTTTCAACTTGCTATCATAGATTTGAAGTTATAAGGCACCTTAAAAATTACTGACTCCTACTCTCCCATCCTCACAACAATTCTCTTAAGCCTGATGTGTGTGTGTGTGTGTGTGTGTGTGTGTGTGTGTAGCATGGTATAGTATAACAAGAAAAAGGATTTGGTATCAGAACACTTACTTTGGAATCCTATGTATGCTGATTATTACCTATATAATCCTGAACAAGTCAGATAACCTCTCTTGGATTGAATTTCTACATTTGTTATAGGAAAATTGGACCTGATTATCTCTAAAATCCTTTCCAGCTCAAGAATCAATATTAAGGTTCCAAAACTAATTATCAATAAAATAAGAATAGGATTTTTGAGATCTGGGATTCTGATTCAGCCCTTCAGACTCCAAGTCTAGAATTGGTACATTCTTTATCATTTATCTTTCTATTCACATCCCTGTTCAGTCAGACCAGTGGCTCTAAAAGGACCTAACAGGAGCATATGACTATGAGGCTACATTTCTGCCAAAAGATACTAATTCCTAGAGAACTTCAATGTTCAATGAGTCTCACTCTTGCTGCCAAATTGATAATACATATAAGCTCTGCATTAGAAACATAATTCCTCTTCACCTAAGTATAGGGAAGCAGTATAAATTTGGGTATATTTGCCTAGCCCATCTGCAGTGACCTCATGAAATCTAGATCTTTAAAAGGAGGGGATCATGGTGATGAGACCTTGGAATGGGGTCTTTGTGATCCATACAGTAGTAGAAGACTACAATATACTTAGATGTTGGGATCCATGTTTCTAAACCATTAAGGAGAGGTAAGTATACCATATAAATATCAAATTCCTGGGATTAAAGCCTCTTGGGACTCCACTCCTGTTATTACTTTGCTCCTCAGTATCTTTTACTTCCTACCCTCCCCTTTGTATCTATTGTCCTTTTTATTCTTGTCTAATTTGATTCAAGTGGATTCCTTATCTACCCATGTAGATGCCCAATTCCTGTGACTGGTTTCAGATTTACTTTTTATTGCATTGATAACTTGCTTTTATAGGAAGTCACCCCAGATTGTGAAACAGACATAATTATTAGAATTTAAGGTCCTTGAGAATAAGAATTATTTTATTCTTTGAAGTTGAATCCCCAGTTCTGCACATATATCAGATGTTTAATAAATACACGCTGACTTATTAACTGGACTCCTTCTCTTCTTGCCTTTTTTTCCTAGCTACTATTTCATCATTAAGATGCTTATAATCCACCAGGAATGGTTGACCTCTTACATACATTGCATGCAATTGGAGTCATTTATTGCTTTCAGTGAAATGGAGAAGTATCCGACCATGTCATTTGCCCTGCAAATAAATCTTAAGGTTCTCCAATTCCTACTATGGATTCTGCCTCTATATCCTCCAAATGCCAGACTCAGTCAGTTGCTTTACTGATGTATTCCAAGGACCTCTAGGTCTTGCCATCTGTAGCTCCAAATCCTTTAGACTTTAGGGCCTTTCCATATTTTCTGAAGTAGAACTTTATTTTATATGTTTACTTTCGTGATTAAAATATGAACATTTTGAGGGCAAGAATTTTTTTGGCTTTTTTATTTGTATCTCTGAAATTTTGCACCATGTTTGATCTATAATTAAATGTATCCTTCTTTCCTCTTTTCTTTCTTTCCTCTTTTTCTTTCTCTCTCCCTCTCTTCCTGTCTCCCTTTTTTCCTCCTTCCATTTTTCTTTGTTTCTCTCTTTCTTGTGCATTATAGGCAAAAGTATGAATATATGGAGAGAATGTACATGAAGGATGTATATTCTAGGAATAGAAAGTAGTAAGATTTTGCAGACATTAGAAGTGCTATGGAGAAGAATAATAGAACATAGTGCCAGAATAATAGTTTGATCCCACATTTTGCAAAACCTTGTATTAGGTTAAAGTGTTTGGAATTTATTTGAGAGAAAATAGGGAGCCATTGAGGATATCTGAGGAGAGGAATAATATACCAAAAGCATTATTGTAATAACACAAGTTGGGTAATTTTATGTAGAAGGCACTGGATGTAAAGGGAGGTAAAGCCTATTTATTGGATGCTACCTCAACTTCAGATGTGCTCTTTAGGTACTCATACATGTATAGTAATTCCTAGGTACACACACCCACATTTCTGGATAGAGAATAGTAAAAAGCAGACATTGTGTTCTAAGCATGTGTTTAGTTTTAATGGTGGATTTATTATTTTCAGGGGGCAAAGAGGCCTTGGCAAAGTGTTCAGAAATTGAGCTGATGAATAGATAAATATACTGTATAAGTCCATAAGGAATGATTCCTATTCAGCAGTATTTGGTGCATTAGATTTATCTTCTTAAAGATACATGATTTTCTCAATACTGATGTATGTATGAAATGCAAAATCATCCTCAGGGAAAGGGGGTTTTCAATAGGGTGAGCTTCCCAATCTGTTTTGTAATGCAAATGCATTAATGAGCTCAGGTATATCCTCTGAACAGCCATATAATGTAAAGATAAATGCAGTAAATGTATTCTGTGCCCCTTCAAAAATGTAGGACCTTGAAACTTATACCTAGATTCAAGGCACATTTCGAGAAAGCCTTTACTTAAAAGGAAAACTAATAAGCCCCCACTTATGTTTCTCTTTTGCTAGATCAAAGCAGGGGACTCATTAATTCAAAGCAAAAGATAATTTAATTAAGATGTAAGGTCAAGGTAAATAACAATGAAAATAAAGGGATTGAAAAAACAACCCATCTGGCATTGCTGGGAGAGGGACTGTCCTTGGCCAAGGAACACATAGGAAGAGAAAATGACCTGTCCAGTAGTCTCTATAACATGCTCTTAGGTTTAGGTCCCTACTGAAGGAACACATAGGAAGAGAAAATGACCTGTCCAGTAGTCTCTATAACATGCTCTTAGGTTTAGGTCCCTACTGAAACGCTTCCTTTCTGTATCTACTGTCAGCTAATGTCATTATCTAGATTGTGTTAAGTTTCAAAGCGGTTCCTTTTCTGGACTGTGAACTGTTGGTTATATCTTCTGACTATATTACCATTTGTTGCTATTCTGTTTCCTACAAGCTTTTGTTTTGTTTTGTACCACTTGTTGCTATTCTGTTTCCTTAAGTTTTTGTTGTGTTTTATTTTGTTTGTTTTTGAATTAGCCCTTCGTCAAGGCTTATTTCATCTCTTCTAAGAGTCAGACTCTACAGCTGGATCCAACTAGACAGCATAAACTCTTTCATCAAATAGTTTTTCATTTGAACTGCTTTGTTTCTACCTCAGTAACCACCCTAGTCTTATTTATTATTTGGCTTGGTTGAAAAAGTTCATTTCTATTTTCATCACATTTTGAAGCTGTTGCTGGCCATATAGGTTATCAGTGGTTTCAGTAGAGAAGTGAAGGAGGAGAGCCTGCCTTCAAGGTGGTGTGAAATGGGATAAATGAATAGTCCATGGGTTTGTGCTTCAGCCTCCAACTTTCTGTCTTTTCTGGCCTCTGAATGAACCAAGCTGAGTTTGTCCAAGCTTAAATGCTCTCTTTTCATAGGTGTGAATGTTGTAGAATTAGGTCTTGGAGTAACACCCCTCAAAACTTAGTACATGCTCCTTTAATAAGGTTTTATGTTTTTTATGTTTTTTTTTAATTGCCACAGTTGTTAGTGACTCTTTCCCCCACAAATAATATTTACTTATTGGTAGATGTTTTATATCTGATTATCTGTATACATGTTATTTCCCTCCCAGAAGAACGCACCCTTCTGAAATTTTCTTTTTGAATTTGTACTGCCAGCATCTAATAGAGGGACAGATACTTGGTATGTATCAAGAAAATGGTTGCTGATTTTAATTGCATTAGATTCCTAGCTATGTGACTAGTCACTTAACTCGTGTCACTTAACTTAGTTAAATGGAGATAATAACATGTAAGTACTACTCAGCAAACATTCAAATACTATATGATTGTGAGTCATTATGTTCTCTCCCTTCCCATCTCCTTTTCTGTTTTTCTAACCTGGAGTTAACCTATAGAGATGTCCTAGAAGGGATGACTTCTATAATGCTTGTGGTAGACTATTGATGAAGAATTATTATTTTTTTTAACCAAAAATGTTCTGAATTGATATGTGTAGCTTGGACAGGTGAGCAGGTGAAAGGCTGACTAACTAAAACAGGTGAATGGCAAGAGTTTGGTCAGGAAGGCTTGGGGGGGGGTCAAGACTAAGAAATTCTAAACAAAGATGAATTTAAGTAGACAATAGCATTAAATAATGGGCATATGAGATGGGAATGTTGTTGCTGGGAAGCCAGGTTAATTTATACAGGAAGATACAAGGTTGAGAGACTATTGAAAAGACTAGAAGAGAGGCAAATCAAAATTAAGAAGGCTGTGGGGTATAACTCCCAATGGGACAAGTTTAGTCCCATCAAATACCCATTTTTAAAGGATTGACCTACCAGGATGAATATGTGGGACAAAGACTAGTTATTTCATTTCAAGAATCCTTTGAGTCAGAAAACAATCTGATGTCCTTTGGGAAGAAAGGTTTATAAATCTCCAAATTCCCATCATCATCAAGGTCCGCTTCTTCAGGATTCATATCCTCAAAATCATGGAATAGCAGAATTTTAGGGGATGCAAGAAACTTTAGAGATCCTCTAATCCAATTTTTTTTTGCTTTTGCAGATGAGATAACTGAGCCCAGGAAAGAAAAGTACCTGGCCTAAAATCACATAGTAAATAGAAGGCCTGAAATCGAACTCAAGTCTTATCAGTTCAAATCTAGAGATGTCCCATGTACTTGCCAGGAACCCTGTGAGCCAGGTCCCTACCTCTAAATGGTCATTTGGCATCACAGAATAAGCACTGGCTTAGAAGTTGGTTTCTAGCACAGGTCTATTACTGAAAGACTGTGTGTGACCTTAAGTATTTCAACTTATTAAATCTCATTTTCTCTAGATGCAAAATGATGAAATGATGTTTCAGAGCCCTTCAGCCCTCAAAAGTCTGATTTCCACTTTCTTTGTTTTGGCCACTTCTCATCTCCAATTCTAAAGACTTCTAGTTCTTAACCTCCTTTCCCATAGGCAACTGACTTCTTAATGACTTCCAATTGACTCCCATAGTCCTCTAATTTTCTCTTTGCGGTTTTAAGCTCTAAAAATTACTTTTCATTTCAGAAATATAAGTGTTCACTCTGAAAATTTACCAATCTTTATTAAGCTGGCTCCAGTACACTCTTGGGATTCCTTGACTACAAGTTTAGCTTGTTATCCACCATACCATTTCTGTTGTCATTATTGTTATTGTTTAGTTATGCCCAATTTTCTGTGACCCTACCTGGGATTTTCTTGGCAACGATACTGGAGTGGTGTGCCAGTACCTTCTCATGTGCCCAGGTCACACACTAGGAAGTGTCTGAGGCTAGATTTGAACCTAAGAAGATGAATTTTCCTGACTTTGGTCCCACTCCTCTATCTGCTGTGCCATCTGATTGCCCATGCTATATCACCTAGTTATTCCTATTTGTAACTGTCTCTGGCTTGAGTTTTCTAATTAATTCATATTAATCTTGAAATGCTAAAAATGATACAATACTCATTTTTTTCAGTATTAATATTCTAGTGAGAAGAAGGCATATTATCCTGCATAAAGAGCTGGTATCAGGGGCAGAAAAATCTGTATTTAAGTCTTGCCTTTAATAGATAGAAATAGGCTAAGTCATTAACTAGATGGTGCAGGGACTAGAAGTGCCAAGCCTAGAGTTAGGAAGACTCTCATCTTCCTTAATTCAAATATTGTCTCAGATACTTACTAGCCATGTGACCCTGGGCAAGTCACTTAACCTGCTTGCCTCAGTTTCCTCACCTATAAAATTAGTTGTAGAAGGAAATGGCAAGCTGTTCCAATATCTTTGCCAAGAAAACACCAAATGGGATCATGAAGATTGAGAACCACTGAACAACAATCAAGGCATTTTACTTCTTATTGATGTCCTAGATGAGGTGCAGTGGCAAAACAAATTTTCTCGCTGTCAATATCTATACCAATAAAATTTCAAGTCTGATCATCTCATCACTTCTTCCCTCCAAAATTGTTCTCTATTACAGAATTGACATTTGAAATTCTTTATAAAACAAACTGGATACTGGGTATATACTTTAACTTGGATTTTAACATCTTAACAAGAAACACTTTCCATTGAAGCAGTTCAGAACATCCAAGTCCTGTGCATTTTCATTTTTATGACTACTTCCTAACTCAACCCTCCCTTCTCACCCTCTCTCAGTTATGAAGCTAAGAGTTTTTAGAGTGTTCTGAGATCAGTTTCCTGCTGAGCTTGGTTTTTCTCTTCTTTCCCTCTGAGATTTGATGGTAAAAGTTATACTAATTATAGTAATTTGCATGAATGACTCATGATATATAACTAATTAACATGCAACTCAATAATGGTTATTGTGCTTTTCACTAAATATGTGTCAGACTGATTTTGTTGTAAGTTTTCTTTTATTTCAACACTAACTCTGTCTACATTTAGTTACCTAGTCTGTTGCTCATAGAATATGGACATGTACATATATTTTTCTATCTATATATATATATATATATATACACACATACAAACATATATATCCTTTATGTATATGTGTGTGTGCATATATGTATAAACAAATACAAATGTGTATCTATGTGTATGTGCTTATGTGTAGAACATGGTTAGAATGTAGAACAGAAATAAATATGAGAATAAATTATAAAAAAATATAAACCAGAAATCAGAGAAAGTATAATTTGAAAATATATATGAGACAATAGACATTGAAAGAGCTCTCTTATTGGGTGTGAGGTAATTCAACTTGACCAAAAAAATTAATCCCACTTCTCACCCCAAGATGAAATTCCCAGAAGTCTACAGGGTAGCAATCTGAGAATAAGGACATGAATGAAGTTCAATATATTGGCTTCTTCCCAACATCTTTCTCCCTTTATGACTCTGAAGAAAAGTTGGAATTCCCTATGTTTTTCCTTTTGATGCGGGAGGTCAGAAGAAGTTGAAGAGACTCAAGGGACTGGATTTCTTTTTTCCATCCTTCTCTTTTCTATTTTTTCTTCCCTTATCTCATTCCTTAAGCATTTTCAAGGCAATGATCTCCACTAGTAAGGACAGAGTATCCTACTAATGGGTTTGGGGGTTAGTTTACAAGTATTTTGTATGATCTTTCATAATTGACAAATGTAGTAACTTCTGGAGGCATCAGTTTCTTCATCTGTAAAATGAGAAGATTGGATGAGATAATCTCTAAAATCTATTTCAGTTCTGCATATATTATTGCATGATCCTCTTAGAAATCCTGTGATGCATAGATAGCATAATTATCACCATTTTGCAGTTAAAGAAACTTAGTGGTTATATAGCTTAGACAGACTTAAAACAAAAAATAAACATTTTTTAAATTTGAAATGTTTTAATTCCAAAATCCTCTTTCCAAAGCATTGTGTTGTATTTGCTGAGTGTCTTCTATAAGCCCAACATTGTATGTGATACTGTTTTCTTAAAGAGGAAGGTTGTCTATAAAAATGGAATAAATCATTCTGACCACAAAGGTTATTGCAAGCAATAGGAGATAAATTCACCACATTTCTCTTATAATTTTCCTTGTGTTCTTAAAAGCTCACTTAATCCTTATATAATGATAACTAGAATGGTACATATGACCTCCCTGGTTTTAATTCCTTTTAACATGAAGGGATAATTTAAAATACCATTTGCAATACCCAGAGCTCCCATTCCATTTAACCCTGTATGCTAAACCATTTTCTTCACCACAACAAAGTAATAACTCCAAATCATAGATTTTTTTAGAGGCGGAAGGAAATTATTTAAACAGTAGCTAGTCCAACTGCCCTCATTCATTTTACAGAGAAAGAAATGGAGGCTTAGATGGGTGAAGGGACAATGTTGACGCCAGAGTTGAGGTTCTAAGATCTGCTCCAATAATTTTTATATTGCACAATGTTGTCACTCACAATTTAGCACATAAAATGAAAATGTATTTTTGTATCTCTGTTGTTACATATTTTGGTGGACAAAAATTACAGATCACTTTTCTTTTCAACAATTAGAATTAGAGAGGGAAGGATTCTTTACCTTTACTTTACAAATAAAAAAAAATAAATCTTGGAAAACTTACATAAATCAACCAAAATCACACAATTAGTAGGTCTTGCTACTAGATTCAAACTCCCTTCATTTAATTCTAAGACTAAAGTCTTCTTCCTTTACCATTCTTCTATTGTTAGACCTCTATGCTGTGTGTATATATCTTGAACTTCAAGGCAATCCCAATAAACTTTGAATAGAAAACACCATCTGCATCCAGAAGAAGAACCATGAGGATTGAATGTAAATCAATATGCTATGTTCTCTCCTTTTTTCTGTTTGTTTTTTTTTTTTTTACTCTCTTCTGGTTTTTCCCTTTTGTTCTAATTTTTCTCTCCCAACATGATTTATAAAGAAAAAATAAATAAAATGAAATAAATTTACTTTGGAAATGTCAGAGTATGTATGATTCAGTTTCCTAGTAATATATCAAGTTATTAGACCTTGGACAAAGAGTACACCTGAAGAGTATTAACAAATAATGTGCTTCTTAGCTCTTCCTACTCACTGAGATGTTTTAATTACTGAGGAAGCAGATACTCTGAGAATGAGAATAATTTTCTATTTTTGTCTGTTTTGTGTGTTGTTATGGTCATCACTAGGTGACTAGAATCTCTGTAGTCATCTAGGCTTGTCCACAAATAGGCAAGCACAGTATATCCCTGACTAAGCTCAAGGCTTTTACAATTTGCTAAAACTGCAAAAGCTTGAATACAATGGCATGATATTCAATAACCAAGGGTTCCATTCTACATGAAAAATCAGGAGAGTTCTTCTGTAATAATCAATTACAAATATTTACTAAATGATGATGGTTGCTATAGGGAAGACTGTAATAGAGCAGACATTTGCCTAATGGCTGTTGATTACAATCTTTGTAATTGGCAATTGTAATTGCTTGGGAAGTACTCCTTTGCTCATAGCATAGTAGAGCTCAATAGGAGATAGAGTTGACTAGTGTCATGAATGTGATATAGATCTATATACCTTGTCCAAAGCCTGTTCAGTCACACTTTTCCATCTTTAGAATGTTCTCTGCTTTACTTGCATCTCTTAGCATCTCCAATTTCCTTTAAAACTGAATTCAGCTCCCACTTTCTATAGGTCTTTGCCAGTTTCTTCTCCCCCATATCAGGACTTCCTCTTTGAAATAATCTTCTGTTCATTCTATATGTACCATATATATTCCAAACTATTTGTTTGTTGCTTCCCCATTAGAATGTGAGGTCTTTGAAAGCAATGGCCTTTGTTATCCTTGGTGCTTAGTTTTTTGCCTGGCACATAATAACTGTTGTTATTATTCAACTACTTTAGTTTTTCTGGCTCAGTGATCCTATATGGGGTTTTCTTGACAGACTGGAATTTTTTTTTCCATTATTTTCTCCAGCTCATTTTATATAGTAGAGGAAACTGAAGCAAAAAAAATCATATAGCTAAAATGTATCTGAGTCTGAATTTGAACTAAGTTCTTCCTGACTCTGAACTTTGAGCTCTATATACTGCACCACCTACCTGCCCCTGGCACATAATAATATCTAGCATTTATTTATATATTGTTTTAAAGTTTATAAAGTGCTTTGCAAATATTATCCTATTTGATCTTCACAAGCCTGTACAGAGTAGATGATATGATTTATATTTTACTCATGAGATATGGAGGCAGACAGTTTTCATTCATTCATCCATATATTTATTTGTTTGCTTCATTCATTCATGTATTTGCTTTAGTCAAGGTCACACACTGAGGTAGCATTCAAACTCAGGCTTTCTTGACTCCTAGACTAGCACTCTATCCGAATTACTCTAATGGTTTAATAAATTCTTGTTGACGAAAAGGCCTATTAAGTAACTGAATCTAAAAAATAATCAATATAGCATAACTACTATATTTTATATCATAAAATCTCACTCTGTGTGCCTATTTATTTTCTTTCTCTAACTCAAATACATATAAACCTTTCTAGCAAATTTCTTTAAAAAATAGTGAGGTCTTTTGTTTCTATATCACCTTTATTTCTGAGCAAGCCCATCCCATCCACTTAACCATCTCTTGTGATAACCTACTAAAACATAGTCTAATAATTTGAATTGTATTACAATTTTGTATTGTATTACAATTACATTTGTATTACAATTGTATTACAATTGCATTGTATTACAATTGTATTACAATTTTGAATTATAATTTGAATTGTATTTTGCTATTTTTTCCAAGCAGTATCATATCTTAGAGTGAGGAAGACTTAAGTTCAAATTCAGCCTTTTAGATTTACTGATTGTGTGACCCTGAACAAATCATTTGGCCTCTCTCTTTCTTAGTTTTCTCAAATATAAAGTAACAATAATAATAGTATTTACCACCAAGGATTATTGTAAGGCTCAAAATAAATTACGTTTGTCAAGCACTTAATGTAGTGCCTGACACATAGTAGGTATTTGATGGATACTTTTTCACTTTCCATTCTCTCTACTCCTGGACTGAGCTTTTTGAATATTATTTTTACAGGAAGATCATTTTCAATTTTATATTCTTTTCATTTTCATTATTGTTAACATTAAAAACCCCAACTATTTGGTCCATCAATTTTCTTTGTTCCCATCAACATTTACTACCATTATTGGAAATTATCGTAGGTATTAGTCAATAGACCTGGTATAATTCTCTATTCCATCACTCCTAGCAGTTTGGATGAACTGAGAGTCACGCAACATGAAAGTTAGTCTCCCTGGCCCTTAGTTTCATTTTTTCTGAATGAAAATTGGTAACTGAGGGTAACAGTATCTGCTTTACAGGGTTGTCAAGGGTAATATAAAGATGTGTAGTACGTGAGATTAGGATAGAGCATATTATTGATTATGACTTATAGAAGAGATGTAGCATAATGTTCAACATGTATGAGCCCAAAAAAAGAAAGATAAATGATAGAAAGGTGGAATATTACCATAATATTCAAGATGTAGTAAAATGCCCCAAGAAAGTCCTCTGAAGTTTTGAGTAGATGTTCTACAGTAGATTTTTGGAAAAGTATGGGCAAAAATCCCTCTGGATGGGAGAAGTGAGATTGGTTGTAATTTGTACTTGTGAAAGGACTCAAAATAAAGAGGACCAAAAAGGTCCTAATTACAAATGACATTTACTTAGGCCTATAAATTTTGCAAAGTACTTTATAAATATTGTCTGATTTGAATCTCATACTGTATACACTGTAAGTGTTATTATCATCCCTTTTATGGATAAAGAAACAGTCTTAGGAATTTTAGGTCACTCAGGTAATAAATGGAAGGTGGTTTTGAACCCTGATTATATAATTATATAATAAAATCCTGGATCTCAGAGGATCATAGCATCATAGATTTAAAGGAATAGGACCTTAGGGACATTTACTCTAATGCTCTAATATAACAGATAAGGAAACAGATCCAGATGGAACTGATTTGTCCCAAATCACATAGGTGACAGTCAGAGGCAGTTGAGATTTTAAACCTGGTGTTCTGATTCTATATAGATCCAGTGCTCTTTACACAATACACTAAAAACTTCTGAGGTCCAAGTCTATCATTTTATGTCTCATATTATATTCTTCTCTATAGGCTATAGAAAGAAACCACCATATTTCTTTCACTGTATTTCAAAATAGGTACTCCTCTTTAAAGCATTGTGTCTTTCTTTAAGTAGAGGTCAGAGGTCTGTCCCTCTTTGCCAATCACTCCCCTACTCCTAGCATCATGTAGGCAGCTCCATCCAGTCTGCTTGTCTCCAAGGCAGAATCTGTGAATGAGCCAGCTTCCCACTTATTATTCTCTTCATGCTTTCCATCTTTGGGTATATTTACAGGGCTTCAGGCTGCTGAATAACATGCAAGATTGTGCTTTGAAAGCACATTGATAGTTTAGCAGAAAAAAATAGCATACCGGGAGCTTCCCCACCTCCAGAGCATCTGTGTGAGGAAAATGAAGATGACAGTGCATTTCCCAAGCTCTAGTCTTCCCACAGTGCTCCCTCCCACCCAACACAATTCTGAGTATTCAGGAGTGGAGACTTCTTATAAACCCACTGATAAATATATTTCTTTTTTACATATCCCACATGAGCAGTGTTCTGAGAAGGGCTATTTTAACTGTAGGCAGAAACAAAAGTGCAAACCTTTATTATAAATATATATATATTTTTCCAGTACTAGAGGGAGTACAGACAGCCTCAGTTTTATATTCTTTAATTTTTCTGTCAAATCCTCTCTCAACCTCACAGAACTCTGGAGCCATTTAATCCTCTGTTTATTTTTTATATTTTCCTTTTCTCATTCAGGTGTCTATTCAGATATATCCTCTCAGAAGCCGGAGTTTTAACCAAGGCTCTTAATTGATCTGCTCCTTGAAGCCTCAGGAGGCAACAACTGAAGCAAACCAGCATCTCTCTATTTGCATTTTGTGGATGTCAGCAGAAGGATCCATTGTCCCAATGGCTTCACAATGATAAAGCAAATGTGAATGTAAATGGATACCACTGCAGTGCACAGCCTATGGCTAAGAACACAAAGCACATACATAAGAGGCTACTTATATCCTACATGTTCATCTTTCTCAGTGCTTATCAAATCTTAGGGTTCCCTCTCCATGGGGAGAATGATCGTCCCCTCTATGCTAGAATTGTGAAGCTCATAAGAGCCTATTCTATTTCTGAATAACACCAAATGCTAGGAAGTTCTTCAATTATTTTGAGTTCTTACTCAGTATAAACTTTAAGCAAACTAGAAAAAGAGATGGCTTGAAGGTCTCACAGAACCTTGTTCAAGTTCTGACTCCGTTGTGTATGGGCTGGACAAATTATTTAATCTCTTAGTGAAGCAAACTGTCTACGATAATAAATTAAGAGAAGGTGCTACCCTGCTTTACAAAAGGGAATTTCCTTATCTTGGAGTTCTCATTAATAATCAATCATATATAGAATTCTTATTTGGGCTATTTTACATATATATATATATATATATATATATTTTTTTTTCTACTTTCCAGATATGTGAGCATCTCAAATTGTCTAACTTCTGTAGGTCTCCATTTGCCATGTGTAAAAAAAAATATTTTAGTACATAATCTTGAGGATCTCTTCTAATGTTATATACTATGATGCTATGACTTGGACTTTTATTGTTTCCTACTGGTACTAGTTCTGGTCCCTAGAAATTCACAGAATAAACCTGACTATTCTTTCCCATGACAAGCTTTCAAACTATTTTAATACACTATTCATGTTCAGTTAGTCATAAGTCTTTTTTCCTATTAAAAAATTTATGGCTTTTTAGAAAATGCAAGAGCCATTTCCCATTCTCCCCCTTATCCTCTGATATCCTCCACTTTTATCTCTGATAAGAATAATAACACACACATACACATGCATAATTAAACAAAAACTATCTGTCCATAGCAAACATGTCTGAAAGCATGTTTCATTTTCTGTACCCAGAGTTCCATCTCTCTATCAAGGGAGAAATTTATTTCATCACTTATTCTTTAGGATCACAATTGTTCATTATGTTTAAGTTCAAGTGGGTACCAGTTTCAAGAAATGTTAAATAAGTTCAGTCCATTTGATCTTGAGTTGCATTCAGGGCTGACATAGCTTTTAGGAATAAGAAACTTATAGTTTAATTATACTCTGCCCTACTTAGCCCTTATCTGGCATACTAAGTTCGGTTCTGAGCACCACAGTTTTAGAAGAACAGATGATCTGGAGACTATATAGAAGAGGACAATGAGGATGGTATAGGGCCTTAAGTCAATGTCATAGGCATTTTATTAAAAGAACTGAAGAAGAATAAAATAGAAGAATCAGTATGGAACATGTTAGCTCTTTTCAAATAAAATTTTAAAAGTTGTTATACAGAAGAGGAATTTGTTTTCTGTGTGGCCCCAGATTGCCAATCTAATAGATATGCTTGAGAGTTGCAAAGAGATAAATTTTGGCTTTATGTCAGTGACAAAAAAATTATTAATAATTAGAGTTGTCCAAAACAGAATGGAAAGTTTCCCTTTATTTGGAAGTTATTATAGCAGAGAATAAAACCTAGTGTGTGAGGGGAACATTTGTTCTAAGCAAGTGAAGACTTCTCTAGCACAATGGATGGATGAGAACAATTTGTTACAAAATGAATATGAAGGTAACTGAAGCAGACACTGATCAAGCACTTGAAGTAGACACTAATCAAGCACTTAAAGCTTTCAGACATCGAAGAAATCAGGGTTATCCACTCCATCTTTGCCATCACCAGCCATCTTGACTTGTCCTGCCACTAGCCTTCCATGACTGTGGAAGAAAGAGTGATGCTGATGACTTTGTGCAATTCTGCCTCACTTAAATCTAGCTCAGGTGCAAATTAAAACATCACCCAATGGTCCTCTTCAAAAACAAAGGACAAAGAAAAACAGAAAAAGAATGGTTGTATATGAGGTGGGCTATAGTTTAGAATCCTTGTGGATTCATGTTGAAATAGGTAACTGTTGAAGTCTCTTAGAGCTTTAAAAATCTGTGCTTCTTTGGTCTATTGCAAAGGATAAAGAAATTAAAAAAAAAAAACTTATGAAGAACTTGATATTCCAAGTCAAACTAGTATTTATGTTCATGTTTAGTGTATTCAAAGCAAAGATGGAAACAAGACAGAGTTCAAAAAATGAACAATTAGAGGCTTTATACATATGCATCCTGAATATTTTTTCAAGAATGAACATGCAAATATGAATTATTATCATAAAAAATAAGGTTGATTCTGTCTTAAAATATAGTAAATTATAGGTAACTACTTTGTAAATAGTTTTCTGTGGGTAACCAGATCTTTGATTGTTTAGAACAAAAATGAAGGTCAATACTAAATTAAAAGAAATTAAAAAGGTCACAAGAAGATACTATATGAAATTACTGAATAACTTAGTCAAAAAGAAGTTTGAATTTGGAGTCAGAAATTTGGGTTTCACTCCTTTCTCAGACACTTTAAAAAATTGCACTCATGGCTCTATTCACCATCTCTTTTGCTTCCCAGATAAAAAACATTCTTTCTTTAGCCAACATTCCTTAAATGTGTTGCCTCCTCCATTTGAATATAAGCTTCTAGAGGGCAGGGGATGTCTCCTATTTTGCATTTTCAATATTTATATAGTATTTGGCACATAATAAGGATTTAAAAAGCTATTTATTCATTTATCCATTCATTAGTGAGTGTGTATATGTGTGTGTGTGTATATATATATATATATAGTGACCTACACAGTCACTGGCCTTGGAGTTTGAAAAAACTTCTCAACGTATACTTCTCTGTCATAGAGATAATCAATTAACCAACTGACCAGCAGATTGGAGGATCAGGGAT
Source organism: Sarcophilus harrisii (assembly GCF_902635505.1). Classification (NCBI taxonomy): domain Eukaryota; kingdom Metazoa; phylum Chordata; class Mammalia; order Dasyuromorphia; family Dasyuridae; genus Sarcophilus; species Sarcophilus harrisii. Next base: position 615,412,246 of record NC_045426.1, on the reverse strand, counting down.
TACAAGTTTAAATTAGGGTTTAGACACTCAATAGTTGTGTGACACTAGACAAGCTGTCTAATTCTGCTGCCTTATTTTTTCATCATAAAATGGGAAGAATGATAGTTTCCACTTAAATGAGGGAGAGATCATGGAGGTATATACAAGATACATATACAGCAGAAATAAAATAACCTTAGAGGTAAAGAGAGTAGTAATTAGAAGGATTAAGAAAGTTTTCCTGCAGATAATGACATTCAAGCTGAACACTGCATTAATATATCATAATATATATCAAGTTGCATTGTCCTAATATAGCATAATTTATTCAGCCATCATTTAATTTTTTCTCATGGGTGTGGCTTCCTATTTTTCTTGTTCCCAATATATCAGCCATAAAAATTTCTATGGTATGTTTTTATCTATCTATCATCATTCAATCCTGTCATCTATCCATCCATTTATCTATCTGTATCTGTTCTTCAAGTCCTGCTTCTAACACATATCACCTATATGACTATAAGCAAATCATTTATTCTCTTAATGCCAGAGACAACTCTCTATAACAATAAAGTACAGTAACCTTCAGTGAAGGAAATTTCAACCCTGTATAATTTCTATCTTGAAGAAAATCATGGATCAGAGTATCCTTTCTTGTTTTCAGAAAAAAAAAGGTAGGAGGAATTAACAAGATGGGATGTTGCTTACCTTGATTTGCAGTTTTCTATTTACTAAATCTTTATGATCTTTTCATGTGATTATAGTTTGTAGTTCTTTCTTCATGTCTTTGAATGTTGCTCCATTGAGAAATGTGCATTGTTTATTTTATAATAATGCATCTATCCATCCCTTATACGATCTGAATGGAAGAACTTTATCAGACACATTTGCTTAAAATATTTTCTTCAATTTGGCTCTTTTCTTTTAATTTGAAAAAGAATGCTTTTTGTTTGGAACATCATTTTACCTTTATGTAACTAACTCCATCATTTTGTCTTATCAATTTCTTCCATTTGTTTAATGTATAAAAATCTTCCTTTCCTAAAAAGATAAACATAAGACATTATATATTTTTTTCTGGAAGTAATTTGTGTGAATTGGATTTAAGTGAGGCAGAGACAATTTTCTAAAATTGTCATATGTACATAAGAGACGTATAAAGTGCTTTACAACATTCAAAAAAGGAAAATTCTTTTAGCCATTTCCCCTTTTCTATATCCAATTTAGATGATGACTTCATCCACAATGCGGATCAAGGAAGCCTTCTTGTATTCAACTCATTATTTAAATATGTAGCAATAATGTGACCCTGGGCAAGTCTTTTTTTTTTTTTTTTTTTTAACCTTTGTAGTGTTAGCTTCCATGTCTCTAGAATGGACCAACAAATAGTATCTATATCATAGTGTTGAAAGTCAAGATAACATATAAAAATATTTTATTAACCTTACAGGACTATATAAAAGTTAGTTATTATTTTTAGAGCCCCCAGCAGGGAGTGCATGTATGTTTATCCTCATCTTGCAACAAAGGGAACTGAGACTTAAGAGTATTTACTTGTCCAAGAGCACATGCAAAAGTATCATACTAATAACCCATATATGTATGGCACCAACATTCTTTTACTCATATGTAACAAAAACCATTGGGAACCACTGATAGGAATCAATCATTTCCCTCTCTTCATTTCCATTTTGGATTATGACTTTATTCATGAAGATAGATGATAATATAGGTCAGATTGATGGCCAAGTTCCTTTTATTATTTTCCCTAATTCCAGTTTTGTCCTAATCTATGATCTTAGGGACTTTTCTCATTGAGCTCTTGGCAGAAACACCAACCATTTATTTCTTTTTAATATTTTTTTAATTCTTCAATTCATGGAAATGAATCAGGATTGTAGTGGCGTCATCCAAAAGAGAAAGCTAATTAACAAGGTCCTTCTTCCTTCCTTTCATAGACCTTGCCATGGTTTCTGCATGTAGTAGCCACAAGCCTGGAAGAAAGTCGTAAGCTTTACTGGGAAAGGAAATGCTGGGGTCAGCTGCTACTTGTAAGCCTATTGTGTGATTGGGCCAAAATCTTGATCTCTTGTCTTCATGTCTATACACTTGGATAATAATAATACCTTGCATATGTATAGTGTGTAATACTTGCCAAAGCATTTTTATTTCCATCATCTGCTTATGGTGGTATGGGATAGGAATTCAGGAGAGAGATTAGAGCTCCATATATAGAATGGGAGTATCTACATGAAGATGGATGATACTTGAACCCATAGGAACAGATGAGCTCATCAAAATCCTCTGTGCTCTTCCCTGGTCAGACCATATTTGGAATATTATGTTCAATTCTATGTACCATATTATGGGAAAGACAATATTAAGTTGGACAGAATCCAGAGGAAGACAATGAAGGAGGTAAAGAACCTTATAATCATAACGTAAGAGGTCAGTCAAAGGAATTGTTGATGCCATGAGGAGAAAAGAAGACTTAATAGGAACATCTAACTATCTATCACTTGGAAGTGAGCTTGAGCTTGGCTTTGTGCTATTTCTTTCAATACAGCTAACTTGGAGTGACAGGTAGGAGATACAAAAAAAAGTTTGGCTTCATACGGAAAATATAGAGCACATGAACACAATACTTTTATCAAGTATTTATTATATGACAGGCACTGTGCTAGGGGCAGAGAATACCAAAAAATTTAAAAATTTCATTCAGGGAACCTTTTGGGGAAGGGGAGACAATTTGTATACATGTAACTATTTATAATCTCTCTACATGTACAGCTATGTATATTTATGCATATATAAATAAATTATAAGGTAATTTTGGTGGGAAGACACTAGTAGTTAGCTGGTCAAGAATGAGTAAAGGCCTCCTGTGCAAGACAAGGTCTGAGTTTAGCTTCAAAGGAAACCAGAAATCTAAGAGGCAGAATGAGGAGGGAATTTATCCCAGCTTTGGGAGCCGTGTATAAAGATATGGAAATGAGAGAGAGAATACTCTTTGTGAGAACCAACAGAAAGGGTTTTTCAATGGGAAAAATAAGAATGTATGAATGATTATAAGGTATAACAGTCCTGGGAAGGAATTGTTTGCATTGAGATGTAGTGGCTTGCTTCTAACTTGTTGATCTCTCACCATAAGGGGTGATTACAGGTTTTGCACAATCCTGTCCACCTCAGCTTCTATTATCTCATTTGACCCTCACAACATCCTTGTTTGGTTCATGGTATCCTTCCTTTGCAGATAAGGAAACAAGAGGCGTGGAAAAGCTTAAACCCCTTAACCAAGGTCATAGCTAATGAATGACAGAGCCAGGATTGCAGAATTGACTAATACCAGAGCTAAACATGATTTTGGAGGGAACATGGGATTAGTATCTGGAGGACTGAGTTCAAGTTCTGGGTCCATAATTTACTTGCTGCTTGACTGTGAATCTCATTTTACCCTTCATTCTCTCAGGGTCTTCAATTGCCAGATATGATAATACTTGACCTTATGAGAACAGAGCTTTGTAAACACTAATGAGCTATGAAAATGAGTCATTTTTACTATCATTTGAGAAATCATTTAGTTCAACCTTTTTGCTGTAGAGGTGAAAACACTGAAGCCCAGAAAAAGACTTGTCTGACTTGCTTAAAGTGACTCAGATATTTTAATGGCAATACTTGGGTCCACATTTCCCAACTCCTTGATAGGGACACCGTTTTTTCTATAATCTACAGTTCTATACTGAAATGCTAACTCATAAACGGGTTTGATTTCACCCATATATGAAAAGTGATTTCAAAAGTTCAAAAGTAACATGAGCCTTATGATGTGAAGGTTTTACCATTGGTTTTTGTTTGCACAAGCCCTTTCTCCTTCAATTAAATACTTTAAACTTCTTAAGAGGACAGGGATCATATTCTTGTTCTTCCTTCCCTTTCATGTTTAGTTTAGTGTCTTGCATTTAACTCTTGAGAGGCTGATAAATACTTATAAATCAACTGAAGAGATATCATTGTGGAACAAAAAAAAAAAAAAAAAAAAGAGCTGGTCTTCAAGCCAGGAGGATGATCCTACTGGTGACACTTGTAAACTTGGGTTCTTAATGTCCATTAGATAATTCTCTAAAAATGTAAATTTCAGAGAAAGTACCAACTTGCATTGGTAGAAAGAGTTCAATCCTCTGAGAATTTACTGATCACAGGTCTAATAATTATTCAAACCTATGGACAGGTCTTAGCTCCCCTATCGGACTAAAACTGCATTAAAAGAAGACCACATCTCATCTAAATTGTGTATGACCTCACACCATACTAATGAAATCTAAGGCCCAGTCTCCATAACCTATTTCCAATTGATTGGAAATCGATTTGCCAATAGAAAATGACTGAAAATGATTTCAGATTAGAATTACTTGCAGAAAATTTGTACTGATGGAGGCCACAAAGTTGATGGGGCATATAAAATGCATATAACTCAATAGGAAGAATCTTATTATTTTCAAGATAGTTTTTTTTAATTGACTAATTGGTTCTTGCGTTGTTTCAAACTGGCTTTGTGTTCTTTCTTAATACCACAGTTGACTAAAGGGTAGCTAGGTAGAGAATGGGTAGAGTGTTGAGCTTGTAGTCAGAAAGAAAGATTGAGTTAAAATTTAGTCTCATATACATACTGTCTTGGTGCCCTGGGCAAATCACTTCACCCTGTCTACCACAGTTTTCCCATCTGTAAAATGAGCTAAAGAAAGAAATCATAAACCACTCCAATATCTTTGCCAAGAAAACCTCAAATGGGGTCATGAAGAGTTGTACAAGACTAATAACAATCACTAACTAGTATCAGTGTTCAGACAGGACAACTTGATGAGTTTCTTTTTCCACTGATTTTACACCAAAACCAGGTCCAAGGCAGCAGTTTGAGGACCCCAATTGTCTGCTAATGCTCAAATAACTGGTAATAGCAAGATAATGGACATTACTAAATCCTCTGATTAGAGCTTTAGAGGTAACTAGCAAGTACTCTGAGGTTTTGCTCTCTCAGGTGCTTGTGTGGGGTTATGACTGATTCTGATTGAGATTTCTAATTCTTAGGCTTAGGATAGGAGGATAGGAAATGCAAGAAAAAACTTTTTCTCCTTGTTCTTATAATTATATCTGACTGGATCTTCAATATAATTAGTATGATTGACTAAAAAAAGGGCAAGAATTACGTTCTTCTGAGAGTAACTGAGTCAAACCAAAGAACCCATACATAGGTGGAGGATATAGGGCTTCTCAGCTATTTAAGCTATGGATAGAACATGGACCTGGAGTCAGGAAAATCTTAATTTCAAATCTGACCTCAGATACTTAGTAGCTGTGGGACTTTGAACAAATCAATTAGATTTTGTACATTTCAGTTTCCTTAATTGTAAAATGAGGATATTAATAACACTTACCTCCCAGGATTGTTTTAGAGATCAAAAGAGATGCTATTTTAAAAAAAATAGTTACCACAGTGCCTGCACATAGTAGGTGCTTGTTCTCTTCCTTTCCTTTTAAGTAGTCTTTTCAAAGCCTGAAACTTCTTGGAAAAGGAATTCTCGGGATATCCCCAGATGACAGGGACAGATAAAAAAATAAGCTTAATTGGGATTCTTTGAACAGGTGAATAAGAAGAGCCCTATAATGTGTGGGAAGAAGAGTTTGAAGTTGGAGCCAGCATAGGAGAAGAAGGAGGAGTGTCCACTCATAAAATTTAAATTGTGTTACTCATAGTTTAAAACCATCAGGACATCATATGAGTGAGTAGATAATAGTTTGTGTGACAAATGTAATTAATGTTCTTTTTTGGTTTTCTGGAAGTTGAGGAGGAGCCTTCTTTTCAGTAGAGTAATCACCACAAGAATAGTGTTAAAGTCCAAATCCTTTATCATCGCCATCATAATCTAGTTTCCTTGCCAGGGGCCCTGGCCAGCTTTCTGGGGAGCCTTTTCAGAATAGCCTTGGTCTCAGTGGGAGAAGTACAGGAGGCCAGCCACCATGGTGATGGGAGATGAAGTGAATGAATCTGTCTCTCCTTGGCTCTGAGAGCTTGAGCTCCTGCCTCCAGTCCTCTAGTCTTCTCTAGCTCTGTCTCCAAGCCTCTCGATCCCCCAGGAGAGCCACCAAGAGCCTGACCAAAGATGAAATGAATGTGTCTCTGGGTCCCATCCAAGTCTGTGTCTGGCCCTTCTGAGTCTCTCTCCTAACCCTTCTGAGTCTGTCTCTGGCTCTGACAGGCCTTGGTCTCAGTGGGGAAAGTACAGGAGGCCAGACCAGCCACAGTACTGTGAGATAAAGTGAATGAATCTGGCTCTGAGTCTGAGTCCCAGCTTATATGCTTTACACTGAGTATAAACCAATCACATCACTAGGAAACCATTATTTGTTGTAAGATTAAATCAATCATACTGAACTTAGAGAACTACTAAGCACCATGCCAAACTAGATAACTATTGTCTCATCAATTCCACTGACTTAACACCTTATAAGAATCCTTGTTTCAGAGTTCTGGACCATAACAGACAAATATATGTAAGGTTCAGTAGAACTATGAGCTTGTCATAAGCCTATAAGGTGAAATGGAAGCCATAAAAAAGTGAAAAGAATATTTGGCTATATTAAAAGAAGCAATATGTTTAATATGAAGTAATCAATACTACATAAGTAGCCATCTTCCTGTATACTACCCTGACCATAACTCATCTGAAAATTGTGTTTGGTATTGAATGACAATGATTACAATAATGAATAAACAATTATAAAGCACCTACTATGTGACAGATAATTGTGTTAAATTATAACTTAAAAGATGAGAATTATATGCTAAATTATAACTTAAAAGACTGTTCCTGCTCTCAAGGAGTTCATATTCTAATGGACGAGGCAACGGGGAGGGGAATGGAGGAGGAATGAAAATTACTCAATGCAGGGACAGAAGCATGATAACTTCCCACAGTAGCTGTGGGAAATTTTCTGAAGAGATGTGAGTTTCAGAGCGGATTTCATTGTGCAGAAACATGATTTTCTGGAGGCAAGAAGTTGGGAAAAGCAGCAGATGGGAAGTGATAAAGAGAATTTCTCTCATACTCCCCTTAAATGATGGATGTTCAAAGTTTTGCTTCCCATATATGATTATTATTTATTAGTACCTTGCCATATATGATCAGTAGTACCTTAATGGTACCTTTATGGTAGCTAGAATACATGATTATTATCAGCTGTGACTTAGCTATGGTCATGTGACTATTGAATGTCAGAATGAGGATTTCTTGATTTATACCATTAGTGGACACTTACTCCAGGACTTTCCCTTTCTTCTCCCCTCCCCCATATGCTTTCTCCTCTTCCTTCTCATAATAAGCCCAATTAATTTGTTGTCTTCCCTACCCTAAGCCACCCTCACCACTTGGGATACTTTTCTTTATCGTAGCATTACTAATTAAAGAGCTAAGATAATAATAGTTTCTTATATCCCTATTGTGCTCTGAGACTTGCAAACTGTTTTGTATACATTATCTCATTTGTTCCTTATCAGAGCCCATTGAAGATTATACCTATGATTATACCTATTTTTACAGATGAGGAAACTGGGGCACAGAGAAGTGAAATGTCTTGTCCAGAATCACAGAGGTAGTAAGGTCTTCCTGGACCTGTATGCTAAACTCTATACATTAGACTTTGTTACTTCTGCAAAATGTTATACTTGGACTACTTCATGTATATTTTGGTATTTGACATAGTGCTAAGGCTTGAGCATGAACTCGTCTTTCTCTTCTTATTTCCAAGTATGAAAAGGTAGAAAGAAAACAAAAGAAGGAGGAAAAAACAAAATTGGCTTCCCCTTTCTCAGTTTGTATATTAATACTGGAACTTTCTGGTATTCTCTGGGATATCCTGTTGGCAGGAGCAGACTTCTCCAGACTACTAAATTTAGGTCACAGCTCAATGAAGAACAATTAGAAACCCTTAATATAGGCTAATTTGCCCAGTGACATGAAGCAGGACAGCTGTGCACACATTCTGATTAGATTGTCAGGGGTTATGGGCAGGAGGGGGATGAAGTGACAGAGACATATTCTTCTGACATTGGATCTCTTCAGTTGCTGATTTGCCTTTCAGCAGAAGCAGAGGAAGTTGTCATTGGTGACTGACCTCCACACAGGTGTGGTGTACAGGAAAAGGAAAATGATGGTCAGAACTGGGATTTGTAGCTCCCTTGGAAAAAATGAAGCAAAACAACAAAATATTAAGCTTCACTGTCCATAAAAATGTTTCCTGGATGGGAGAGAAGAGGTTGAGGAGAGAACAAGGAAAGAGAAATATGAGAAAGTATGATATCTCTAGGAGGAATCAGAATTTTAGGGTCTCCATTTCTTTTTCACAGTGATTTTTGCTGTGCAAGCAGCATAAAAATAGCCCTGGCATCAGAAGACCCAGCTTTCAACTTCATGATCTTTGGCAAATAATTTAACCTTCATGAACCTCAGTTTCCTCATCTGTGAAATGGTAGAAATATTGGCACTGCATGACTCATAAAGTGACTTTCAGGAGCAGCTGAAACAATGACTGTATGAAGCTAAATAGATGTGAACTAATTATCATTAGGGAATGAATGAATTAATTTTTCTTCTCTCTTCTTCCTCCTGTTTCATGGTAATTTTGGCTCTTTGAGATTTTGAAAATATGTCTTTGGAACTTCATGTTCTCCTTGATAATCCTGAATAGGAGATAAACAGTAATGTGAAAATGAGAAAGAGAAGTGAGAGGAAAAGTTGTAGTGTTTGTACACAGTCATATCTCCCTTTATAGATATAAATAAAATATGTATCTATATGGAGATAATTTTATGTAGAGTTATAATGTTCTTTTTGGTTTTCTGGAGGTCTTTGGGCAGCCTTCCTTTCAGCAGATTAATCACCACCAGAATAGCCAGGTGTTAAAGTCCAAATCCTTTATTGTCTCCTTTTCCTGGTACTCAGCTAGTTTTCTCCTGGCCCTCAGAGGGGACTTGGTTTCAGTGGAGAAAATGCAGGAGGCCAGGCCAGCCACCACAAGGCTGATGAAGATGGAAATGAATCTCTCTCTGCAGCCTTCCTGTCTTATATGCTCTATTATAAACCAATCATTATATCACTAGGAAATCATTATTTGTTGTAAGATTAAATCTATCATACTGGGCTTGGAGAACAATTAATCATCATGCTAAACTAGACAATCATTGTCTTTATCAATTCCACTGACTTAGCACCTTGTAAGAATCCTTGTTTCAAGTTCCATAACATCTCCCACTTTCTTTTGTTTTAGAACATAGGTGGTTATAGCCTCTCTGACTTCTCAAGGAGGTGAGAAACCCCCCTCCCCAAAAGGAGGTAATCACACCTTCCCTGACTCCTCAAAAAAGGGGTGAAAACACCAAAAAAGGAGGTGATCACGCCCTCCCTGACTTCTCAGGAAGGGAGATGAAAACACCAAAGAAAATGGGGAATTAAATCAGATTAACGGGTTTCTGAAGGATCTCACTTGAAACAGGTATACATAAATCCATCAACATGGGAGGTATTACACATAATTACATTACAAACAACATGAATCAACCTGAAGATTTATACATGTCCATAAATAGTCCAAAACCAATCTATTGTCCATTACTTCATGTGTCAGAGAATCCAATAATTTCTGACATTTTTGAAGTCCTGCAACAGTCTTATCAACAATTATTCATCTCAGGGAATCCAATGATTCCTGCTGTTTTTAAAGTCCTGCAACAGTCTCATTATCAGCCATGCTCTTTCAGTTTCAGATGTTTCTTAGGGCTTCTCCTTTGTTTTGAGGTTTTTCACTGTTTTCTGTCTCTCTCTGATGGACAAGGCAAATACGACTCATTGGCACCCATCTGATTCCTTCTCCATTTGTAGAAATACAAGCCCTTGTGGCATTTTGCACTCAGGATTTTGTGTTTTATTCTTTCACCCTGTCCTCTCACTCTATCTCTATGCCGACACTGAGCTTTCAGATGTCCTACTTTACCACACTGAAAGCACTGACAAGTCTCTCTGGAAGTCTCTTGCCAAGAGGGACCCTGTCTTCCCATGTTATGCATCATAGCCTGGGTATAAAAAACATTTGTGCCCACTGTGGCCCAGCATCTTATGATCTCCTCTAAAGGAGCATCCTTGTGTAGTCCCTATATAATTCTTCTACAAACCTCATTAGCATTTTCCTTAGCTAGTTATTTTATCATAATTCCTGTAGCTACATTTTCTCCAATTATTTGTATGACAGATATCTGCAAACATCTCATGAAATCAGCAAAAGGGTTCATTTGGGACCTTGCTCTATTTTCATGACAGTTTGCCCTCTATCTTTTCCTGGGAGAGAACCCCATGCTTTTATAGAGCAGCAGCAATTTGCTCATATGCTGCTATGGGATAATTAATCTGTGCTGAAGTGTCTGCATACTGACCTCTATCTGCTACTTGGTCAAAGGTGATTTGTATATTAACTCCAGTTTGCCTATTTCTTCCAGTAAAGCAGCCTGAGAAGAAGTGGCCAAACAAGTAGGAGGAGAACCAAGAAAGAGGAATTCTCACTAACTAATAACAAAGAGAATAGCTAGAAGAAGACTGAATAACAGCATCATAGACTACAAAGAAATAAAAAGAATGTGTATTGAGAAAGAGCTATCAGATTTTACAATTAAGAGATTTTTGGTAACTCCAGATACAGTAATTTCAATTGAATGGTAAGATCAAAAATCGAAATGCATAAGGTTTAGAAGACAGTGACAGAAGTAGCAATCAAGTCACAAGATGTAGACTTTTTTTTCAAGGATTAAAGCTGAGAAGAGAAAGAGAGATATAAGATGATTGCAGAATAGCTGGATCAAATAAGGATTTATTTTAATGGTGGAAAAGTCAGAGGTTCATAAGTAGAGGAGAAGGAGACAGTAGATGGGGGAAATTAAATAGAGAGAGAACAAGACAGAGAGAGAGAGACAGAGAGAGACAAAGAGGAAAAAGAGATAGAGAGACAGAAAGTAAAGAGAGACAGAGACAGAGAGACAGACAAAGAGGAGGAGAGAGATAGAGAGAGGAAAGAGAGACAGACAGAGAGAGACAGAGAGGAGAAAGAGAGACAGACAGAGAGATAGACAGGGAGCAAGATAGAGAGAGACAGAGAGACAGAAAAAGAGAGACAGGGAGAGAGGGTGAGATAGACAGAGAAAGAGACAGAGATAGAGACAAAGATCAAGACAGAAAGCCAGAGACACAGAGACAGAAAGAAATAGAGACAGAGAGAAAGAGAAAGAGGAAGAAAGAGAAAACCAAAACAGAAAAAAGAGACAGACAGAGACAAAAAATAGACAAAGAGAGGTGGAGACAGACAGTGACAGAGAAACAGAGACAAAGACAGAGAGAGAGAGAGAGAGAAGAGACAGAGATAGAGAGAGATGGGCAGAGAGACAAAGAGACAGACAGGTGGATGTCAGAGTCAAACTGATACAGAACCAGAGCCAAAGACAGACAGAGACAGAGAGAGACAAAGACAGAGACACAGAGAAAGATAGACAAGAGAGATACAGAGATAAAGATAGAGACAGAGAGACAGAAAGATAGAAAGTGAAAGAGGGTAGATAAAAAGAGACAGACAGAAACAGACAATGACAGAGAGATAGAAAGAGGGAGACAGAGAGAAAAAGACAGGCAGATGACAGAGACAATGGAAGCAAAAGGAAAAGAGAAAAAATAACAATAGGGACCATTGCTGGAGAAGATGAGAGGAGATTGGATCAAGGGAATGTGTAGAGTGTTGGCCTTGGCAAGGAAAAGAGGCATCTCTTGATTAGAGAATGGAATAAGGAAGGAGAAAATTATCTCTCTCAATTCAAGATTCAGTGGAACCCAGGATGATTTAGAATATAGGCCTGCTTGTGACAGCTCTGGCAGGCTGCGGACTAAATACTTATTTGGAAAGAATCCACTGATCTGCAGTAGGAATGCTCCTGTAGTGAAATCTTCCTTTCTGCAGAGGAGTTAATATAACCTGCATTGTGAATGGGAGGATTTTTCTTTTTTCACATTTGGCTGATCCAAGTCCTCCTTTTCCAAAGCAAATTAATGATAACCTTTTCTCTACAATGCACAGCAACATTCAAGCCCTGAAGACACTGTGCTGGAACAGATGGGTAATGTAATGCACTGCTATGTCGTAATGTGCTCAGAATGGAAAGCTGCACCCAGAAATTAAAACACGTCTGGAGGTGCCAAGTAGCAGAAAGGTTTTAAGTATATGTTCTAGAGAGAAAGCTGGAAAATTCTCCATGATCTGCCCCTCACCCCCACCCCTCACCCCGCCCAAGGAAGAAGAGAGAACTAATTTCAAGCAAATTCATTGACATATTTCCCACCCCCATCGCTCTCTTTCCAGTCTTCCCATAAATTCATAGAAGACTCTCCAACCTGATCGTGATCCTCTCTAAGCCCCTGAGCATTGTTTTATCCTGTTACAATGCAAAGCAGCCTCTCAGGGGGGAAAAGGAGAGAAGGGAATTTTGTATGAGTGAGGGAAAAGAAGGTCGCTACAAAGCATCTTCTAGATTTTTTTGTACCCCATTGTTTAGCCACTGGTCTGCTATCTAATGATAGGAAAAGTGTGGGTAAATATATCAGAGCAGCTTTTTCATACCAAGACAGAAGATTTTCTTTCTAGCTAAAGTAAATATGAGTCAATAACAACTCTGAAATTAATCATTGCTGTGACCCTGAGTAAGTCATGAACATGATTGAGCCTCATTTTCCTCACCTGAAACTGGAGAGATTTTGTGCTCCTGATAAGCAATTAAATAGATTAGCAATAAAATTAAACAGAGATGAAATAAGCATTATAACTCAGCAATGAGTTATTGGAAAAAATTAGATTTTTAACTTGAAGTATTACATAAATGTGTGTTATTATTATTATTATTATTATTACTAATTACATGGAAGTAGTAGTGGTTAGTTTTTAGTCATAATTTTAAAGATTTTTCTCTCATCTTATAGGTGAGAAGATTGAGACTTAGAGTAGAAAGAGTACTGACTTTGGGTTTTAAGGACCTGAATTCAGATGTAATCTCTATATGACCTTAACCATAAGTCTCAGTTTCCATATTTGTAAAATGAGGGGGAACTTTCCACCTTAGGATCTATAGATCTATTAAATGAGTTTTTCAAGATCACACAGTTCTTTTGTGGCAGAACTTAGATCTAGATATATTGGTTCCTCCCATTCAATACTTTTTGACTAATTAAAAATTGGACCATTCCTTCTTGAGTCTCTGTTTACTTGAAGGATTTCCAATCACAGTATTATATAATTACATAATAATATCAACTTGATCATCTATGGGATGACCCCATATCACATAACATCTCTCAACCTCAGGCTTATGATCTATAAAATAGAGGGATTGGATTCCATAAGTCATTAGTTCCCTTACATCTCTAAATTTATGATCCCATGATCCCCTATATCCCATAAAGCCTTCTATCCTTCATATTACTGGACTATTTAACTTTATGTGGGAAAATAGAACCAGGATATTAAGAATTAGAAATGATATTACCTACCCAGTTCCTAGACCTGCACCTGAGTTTGAGACTGTCTTTTGTCTTCCAGCGACCACTCCGAGTGAACAGAGACCTGATCCATGTACTTCTCCTCCCTCAATGTCCTCCTCTACAAAGCATATGGCAAAATCTGTTCATAAAAATGAAAACTTGATAATTGGATTTGAAGATAATGATCTGTCATTCCATACCTGAAAATCAAGTGTAGAAGAGAGGGGAAATCTGATCAAGTCATAACTCTAATCTGCCACTATTCTTCATTACCCATTTCATTGTAATTCTGGGCTCTATTATGATTATCTTTCCTGGATAGATGGTGACTCTCAAAGGTTGTGCATAAGCTTTTATATAGGGTCTTACCCAGGGGATCTTTAAGAATGGATCTAATAAGAAATTGCAGATCTTTGTCTAAGAACAAAACTGGTTAAGGATTTGGAACTCATCAAAGTTGATTACCAGGTGATGTAGTCTTTAGAAGCTCATGAAACAATGTGCAAACTTATAAAGTCAATGACACCTCTATTAACAATAGGTAGATGATTAATCCTCATATTATGGGATATTAGTGCCTGTTTGTCAAGCTACCAGCAATCTTATGTAATCAAGGATTTATTCAACTCTACAAAGTGGGTCTATGGTGATTGCTCATTTTTCCTGTTGGCTAGAAACCATTGCTCCTCTGGAGAAAACCAGTGGCCTGAGAGTGACATCCTCATGAAATACTTCTTTGGGGTGGATGAGGTTTGAGTATGAATAAGACACTCTTTCCCTTTCTCTCCTTTCTCCATTTTTTCTTGATTTGTAAAGTGGAACTACTAGTATTCCAGAAAAATTGCTGAACATCAGTAAAATTAGAAGACTTGTGTTCCAACTGCAGTTTTTGCATTTTAGCTGAATGCACCTTACTATACCATTTCATTTTTAATTTCCTTATCTGTAAAGCAGAATTAATAACTCTTGGACTACTTGTCTCATAGAGTTCCTTCAAGAAGGATATTTTTTTCAAACTTAAAGGCCTATGTAATTGAAAACCAAGTAAAAGATAAATTAAAAAAAAGTAATTGAAAATTAAGTAAAATTTTCATTTGCTTTTACTGGGTAGTTGATTAGGGACTAGACCAGGTTAACACTGCTAGACTAGACTTATGAAAAAGGGGATGGATATTCATTCAACCTTTTTCACAATAGTTTAAATTCTGAGGCAGTTAATGTATCATAAATTGAAAGTTGGAAGGGATCTTAGAGCCCATGCAATCTAATCATCTTATTTTAGAGATCAAGAAACTGAAATCGTTAGGATTAAGTGACTTGTTCAAGGTAACATGACTGATAAATTTCTAGGACAGTATTTAAAAACAGGGCTTTATGATTCTACATCTTGAACTTTTTTTTCTATTATTCTGATTTCTTTAGATTTTGATATAGAAGGAACCTTAGGGGTCAACGAATCCAAATTTCTTATTTTACAAGTGAGAAACTAAGGCCAAAAGAAACAAAACAAGTTTTTCAAGGTCCCCTATGTAGTAAATGATAAAGCTGAGATTTAAAACCAAGTTGTCTGACTTGAAATCCAATTTTTTTCTCATATATATATCTATAGTTATCAAAGTGATAAGTGATTTACCCAAGATTATAAAACCAGAACTAGGGCTTATTGCTTTACTGACTCCTAGTATTGAGATCTTTAGTCTATCCTACTTTGCTTTTCAATATCTAACTAAAGACTGACATTCTTCATGATGGTTTTCCCCTCAACTTTTCTTGTTTTTCATTTCCCCTAATCCTTTTGCTTAACACCAGCTCTTTTTGTATTAATGTATATGAGATTTCTCCAGAATGATTTTCTCCAAACAGGACCAATAAGAGCAATTTCCTAATGGCCAGAAACTAGGAACTTATCTTTATTGGTTTACTTGAACAGGAGGCTGAAGTCATATTTGGAAAGGGCTTTGCCAAAAAAAAAAAATGCTATGCAAATGCAAAGTCCATTTGTGACTTGTCTTCTCATTAGGAACATTAAGCAGTCACCTGCAAGCCCCTATTATGTTGAAGAAAAAAAACCTAGAGAGAAAGTCATGTAAGGGCTCAGGAAACTAAGAAATATGGCTTCTGCATCTTCCCATTTATAAGCAGAGGGCTTTAGAAGTATACTCATACATATATTAGAATCATCATTCTGGAGAGTTGGAAGGTAGGCAGAATGAATGAGTGCCTGAAAAGTGTAAGTATATGGAAATTGAGTGGATGCCCATCAATTGGAGAATGGCTGAATAAATTGTGATATATGAATATTATGGAATATTATTGTTCGGTAAGAAATGACCAGCAGGATGATTTCAGAAAGGCCTGGAGAAACTTACACAAACTCATTCTGAGTGAAATGAGCAGGCCAGGAGATCATTATATACTTCAATAACAACACTATATGATGATCAATTCTGATGGACCTGGCCATCTTCAGCAATGAGATGAACCAAATCAGTTCCAATGGATCAGTAATGAACTGAACCAGCTACACCCAGTGAAAGAACTCTGGGAGATGACTAAGAACCATTATATTGAATTCCCAATCCCTATATTTTTGCCTACCCTGCATTTTTTTATTTCCTTCACAGGCTAATTATACAATACTTCAGAGTCTGATTCTTTTTGTACAGCAAAATAACGGTTTGGACATGTAAACTTATTTTGTATTTTATTTATACTTTAATATATTTAACATGTACTGGTCATCCTGCCATCTAGGGGAGGGGGTAGGGGGAAGGAAGGGAAAAATTGGAACAAAAGCTTTAGCAATTGTCAATGCTGTAAAATTACCCATGCTATAACTTATAAATAAAAAGCTATAATAAAAAAAAGTCTAAGTATAGCAGCCTTCTGAGTAGGAAAACATTTCAGTTCTACCAAAATTCAGGAAGACATAACTGTCATAGAGAAGTTTAATTTTGGTCTTGGAAAGCTTCTGGCTACTTCTACCCTGACAGTGTTTCTCTCTTTTCCTTCTAAAACCCAATATTCTAGTATTCTTTCTTTTTATTTTCTTAGTAATATTTTTCCAATTACAAGTAAAGATAGTTTTCAACATTCATCTTTATAAGATTTTGAATTCCCTCCTTTTTTTCCCTCTCCCCTTCCCCAAAACAACAAAGAACCCAAACTAGCTTATATGTACAATTATATTAAACATATTTTCAATGAAACATGTCATGAAAGATGGTACAAAAAGTTAAAAATATATTCCATTGATCTACTAATATATTTCTTAGTACCAAAAAGTTTGATGATTGCCACTTTATAATCCAATTTTAGATGTGTTACAAGTAGGTCACTTTCCTTTGCATTTTCCCCATAAATTCCCTTTATATTGTTGACCTTTTGTCCTTCTAGATAAATTTTACTGTTTTTTAGATCTAGAAAATAATTTTGGTAGTTTAATTAGTATGACACTCAAATAAATTAATTTCAGGAGTATTGCCATTTTTGTTATATTAGCTTTGCTTACTCATGAGCAATTGATATTTTTTCAGTTGTTGAGATCTGACTTTATTTGTGTGAAAAGTATTTTATAATTTTGTTCATATAGTTCCTGGGTTTATCTTAGCAGGTAGACTCCCAAAGATTTTATATTGTCTACAATTATTTTAAATGGAATTTCTCTTTCCATCTTTTGCTGCTGGATAATATACAGAAATGCTGATGATTTTTGTGGGTTTATTTTGTCCTGCAACTTTGCTAAAATTGTTAATTGTTTCAAATAGTTTTCAAGTTGGTTCTCTAGAATTTTCTAAGAATATCATCATATCATTAACATAGAATGATAGTTTTGTTTTCTCCTTTAATTTCTTTTTATTCTCATTGCTACCCCTAACATTTCTAGCACAATATGGAATAATAGTGGTGATAATGGGCATCCTTGTTTCATCCCTGATCTTGTTGGAAATGCTTCTAGCTTACCCCTATTATGTTTAGTGCTTGCTTATGGTTTTAGATAGATATTGCTTATCATTTTAAGGAAAACTCCATTTATTCTTAGGTTAGTGTTTTAAATAGGAATGGGTGCTTTTACTTTTTAAGTTTTGTTTATAGGTAGAGTTTTCAGGAGTACCAAGTACTTTGTCATTATCCAACCTCATTTGGAGAATGGTAGAATTTGAAAAAGAGTATCATATGAAGGAGAGATACTTGATGCTTTTACTCCATCAATTGAAATAGTCATGATTTCTGTTTGTTGTTATTGATGTGATCAATTAATCTGATAGTTTTCCTAATATTAATAGTCCTTGAATGCTGGTTGTAAATCTGACTTGGTTACAGTGTATTATACTTGTGATAAATTGCTGTAATCTCTGTTAATATTCTATTTAAAATTTTTGCACTGATATTCATTAGAGAAATTGGGCTAAAATTTTCTTTCACTGTTTTGGCTCTTTTGGGGTTAGGTCTTAATCCCATATTTGTGTCATATGCTGTTCTTACCATAACTTAAGATTGCATTACCTTTCTCTTTCTTCCTTCCTTTCTTCTGAGGCAATTGGGGTTAAGTGACTTGCCCAGGGTCATATATCTAGGAAGTGAGGCCAGATTTGTACTCAGATCCTCCTGACTTCAGGGCAGGTCTATCCACTGTGCCACCTAGCTGCCCTCACCAGATATTTTTCAAAGGATTGACTATCTAGATATCATTTATAATGTGTTATAGATTTATTTTCTATATATATAATGTCATGTGTTATATATGTTATATATAATATATAGAGAGATATGTTATATATCCATGATAACATCAAAACTGAAATGAGACTTTATATTTATAGCTATTAAATTTCATTTCATTAGATTTGGTGAACATCCATAGAATCATAGAATATGAGAATTGGGAGGAACCCAGCCCATCAAGTTTAATGAATATGCTAAAAAAATTCCTTTAAGTATATACTGTGATATATTTAATAAATTTGCCCAGTTTCTGCTTGAAGATCTCCTAGAAGGGGAATTCATCACTTGTCAAGGCAGCACATTTACACATTTGCACATTCACTATTACATTTCCTCTGATATTTAGCCTCAATTTTTATTTTTGTAACTTTCACCTGTTGCTTTTAGTTCCGTTCTCTAGGGCCAAGAAGAACAAGTCTAATTTCTCCTTCATATGATGCTCTTCTTCAAATTCTACCATTCTCTAAATGAGGTTGGAGAATGACAGAGTACTTGGTACTCTTGAAAACTCTTCCTATAAACAAAACTTAAAATTACATCACCATCTTTTGTTGTTTTATCATAATGCAGATTTGCACTGAACATACAATCCCTTAAAACACCAAAATCCTTTTCTTCTAAGTTAAGGTAAACTTTATGGATACTGACTGTGAATCAGTCAATTAATAGGTATTCATTAAATGCCTACTATGTACCAGGAATTGTGTTAAGCACTGGATACAAGTAAAGGCAAAAACAGTCATTGTTTTTGAAAAGTTCACAAACTAATGATGGAGACAACATGCAAACAACTCTGAACAAACAAGTTATATACAAAATAAACTGAATTTAATCAACAGAAGAAAAGTATTAGCATTGAGGGGGATTGGAAGATACTCCTTTTTTTCCTCTTTTTTTTTTTTTATTATAGTAACTTTTTATTGACAGAACCCATGCCAGGGTAATTGTTTTTACAACATTATCCCTTGCACTCACTTCTGTTCCGATTTTTTCCTCCCACCCTCCACCCCCTCCCCTAGATGGCAAGCAGTCCTATATATGTTGAATATGTCATAGTATATCCTAGATACAATGTATGTGTGCAGATCCAAACAGTTTTCTTGTTGCACAGGGAGAATTGGATTCAGAAGGTAAAAATAACCCGGGAAGAAAAACAAAAATGCAAACAGTTTACATTCATTTCCCAGTGTTTTTTCTTTGGGTGTAGCTGCTTCTGTCCATCTTTGATCAATTGAAACTGAATTAGGTCTTTTTGTCAAAGAAATACACTGGAAGATACTCCTTATAGAAAAATAGTATTGTAGTTGGGATTTAAAGGAAATGATACAGAGATGAGGAGGAAGATAATCCTAGGCATGGAGAAATATCCTATGAAAATATGCAGAAACTATATTATACTAAAACTTAGTTGCTCCAAATGCCTTTGCATACAAATTCTTAAAAAAGATATTATTTATTTTACAAGTCACCAATGCAGTAGTGACTAGATATTAAAGTTTTTTTCCTTCTTCCCTCTGGTTTTGTTTTTGTTTTTCTCCTTCCTTCCTTCCTTCCTTCCTTCCTTCCTTCCTTCCTTCCTTCCTTCCTTCCTTCTTTCATTTCTTCCTTCATCCTTCCTTCCCTACCTCCCTCCTTTCCTTCCTTTCTTCCTTCCTTCTTGCCTCCCCTTCCTTCCTTCCTTCCTTCTTTCCTTCCTTCCCTCCTTCCTTCTTTCTTTCTTCCCTCCCTCCTTCTTTCTCTCCCTCCCTTCCTTCTCTTTCCCCTTTTCTCCATCCCTCCCTTCTTCCCTTAATCTCTCTCTCTCAGATATATATATATAAGGAAAAAAAGCAAAAAGAAAAATTTAGAACTGAATGAATTGCTAAACTAGAGCTAAAAGACTCGTGGTATCTTCTAAATGATACTGAAAATGTTTATGTAATTTCAGCATTACATGGAACTTCCATAAAAATCGATCATGTTTTAGGACACAAAGATATAGTGAACAAATGTAAAAAAAATCCATTAAATTCTTTAAGGATCATAACTCAATGAAAATAATTATCAGTTCAGGACCTACAAATAAAAAAAATAGACACCCAAAAGGAGACAGCAATTAAATTCCAAATAATGAATGTGTGAAAGAACAAATTATGCAAATGGCCAATAATTATGTGAAAGGATCTTAGTGATGAAACAACATACCACAGTATTTGGGATTTAGTAAAAATAGTCATCTAAGAAGAAAATCATGCCCTAAACATTCACTAACATTCACTAACAAAATGGAAGAAGAAATATGTTAGGAAGTCAACAATAAACCTAAAATAAGTAGAAGAGATGAGATATCCAAAATTACAGGAAAAATAAATTGTAAAAAGAATTGAAGTGATAAATAAATATAAAAGTTATTTCTTTTAGTTAATTGGCAATGCCAATAAAAATAATGCATAACAAATGAGTAAAGTGAAAATAGAACTAGAAGAAATCAAAATATGTTATTGGAACCTCTGATGCAGTTATATGTTAACAAGTATGAAAACACAAAAGAGATGCTGGAAAACCTTTAGAAATACAAAATATCTTAACTGACAGATCAAAAAGAAATCTTAATCGAGTCTCAGAAAAGGAATTAAAACTAAGTATAAAGAAACAAAGGGGAAAAACCTCACATGGTCTTAAAGGATTCACAGGAATATTTTATCAAAGTTTTAAAGAAACTTTAGTACTGATATTTGACAATTTATTCTAAAAAAATGAGAAAGAAAGCACTCTACCAGAATTATTTTATGAGACAAATATAGTTTTAATACTTAGGCTGTAGAAAAACAAAATAAAAGAAAAATATGGACTAATATCATAAGAAATATTCATTTAAATTTTTAAATCAAATCTTGTCAAATAGATTTACATATATTTTATTCAAGACATCATTCATTATGACTAAGTTGGATTTATGCCATCGAGGAAAATAATCAAAATAATTAATCATATTAAAAACTAAAACATTCCAAACCAAATAATTATTTCAATATATGTAAAAAAAAAATTCTTTGACAAGGTACAACACGTTTATGCTAAAAAAAAAATATGCTGCTAAGTATGGGCATAGAGGGATTTTGCAAAAATATCATCAAAAATCATCTATCTAAAGCCAAAAGTAGGCAGTGTTCACAATGGAGGTACACAAGAACCTTTCCCAATAAATACAGGTATAAAGAAAGGAAACCCACTCTCCCACTATAATTTGATATAAAGTTTTGGACAAGAGAAAAGAAATAAAAGCACAGAAATATAAAGGCATAAAGAGGAGCTAAAACTATCACTATTTTCTGATGAAGATATAGTTGGAAAATCACAAAGAAGAGAATAGTCAAAACAATAGCATTAGCAGAATTATAGGCTATTAAAAAAACTTCAAAATCAACTGCATTTCTATATAATAAGAACATGTAAAAGGGAATAATAGAAAGGAAAAACCCATTCCACAAAGCTATAAAATCCATAAAATATCTTGAGATCAACCTAGGGAAAATGGACAAAAATTGGATAGATTCAGCCACAAAGTGCTCCTTAAAGAAATCAAGAACAATTAAAATGATTGGAAGAATATTCAATGTCAGCAACTGAACCATCTTAATATAATATAAATGAAATACCACCAAATATTTTGGTATATGTAAAATATGTAACTAATTAACATTGGCAAATGTAATTTGTGTAAAATATATAACTAATTAACAAATCTCTCTCTCTTTTTCTCTCTCTGTTCCCTCTCTTCCTCCTCCCTCTCCCTCTTTTCTCTTTATTTCTTCAGTAGTCATTCTAAATAAAGTAGTAAAAGAATAGGAAAAAAAGTGCAAAAGTTCTTTTTTTCCCCAATAATATTTTTTTCCAAATACATGTAAAGATAGTTTTAAACATTCATTTTTATAAAACTTTTGTGTTCTCAATTTTTCTGTCTCTCTTCCTTACTTCCCCCTTCCCTAAGACAGCAAGAAATCTGATATAGATTAAATATGTGCAATCCTTTTAAATATGTTTCCCTATTAGTCATGTTGTGCAAGAAATTTCAGACCAAAAGGAAAACCCCCACAACAAACAAACAAAAAGGTGAAAATACTATGCTTTGATCCACATTCAGTCTCCATAGTTCTTTCTCTGGATGTGATAAAGTCAAACAGTTCTCAAAAGAAAAACTGCAAAATATCAACAACTACATGAAAAACTGCTCTAAATCAGGGCTTTTTAAATTTTTCAACTTGCAACTCCTTTTCACCAAAAAATTTTGTGATCCCAAATATATAGATCAATTGGTATAAAAATCAAACATTTACTGATAATAAATCATAATTTTTTGGCTTACATTAAGTTACAAGTCCCCATATGGAACTATGAACCACAGTTTAACAAGCTTGGCTCTAAATCACTATTAAAAAGAAAGTATATATCACAACACTCCAATTTTCACATCATACCCTGGAAATTTACAAAGATGACAAAAACAGCAAAAGTTGGTGTTGGAGGAGTGGTCTAAGATTGGGGTACTGATGCATTATTGATGGAGCTATAAATTGGTTCAAACATTTTGGAATGAATTTTTCATTTCAAAACTGTGACAAAAATATCCATATCTGGGGGTGGAGCCAAGATGGTGGAGAGGAGATGTGTCTTTTTTCTGAGTTCTTCCCATGTCCCTCAAATTGACAGCAAATCCAGCCTCTGAACTGGTTTTGGAGTGACAGAACCCACAGATATTTGGTGTGCAACAAATTTCCTGCAGAAGATAATTTAGAAGATCTACAGAAAAGGACTGTTTCAAATGGGCACCAAGGAAGGCAGGCCGAGCACAGGTGGGCAAATGCAGGTGGCCAAGCACAAGAAACCCAACAGAGGCAGTGTGTAGACCTGGGAAGGTGTGGGTTCTGCAGCACCTGAGAATTTATTGGAAGGAATTTACAGCAGTGTTGGCTACTCTTTCCTGGTTGTAAGCCATTAGATCAGGGGTCCTCAAACTATGGCCTGTGGACCAGATGTGGCAGCTGAGGATGATTATCACCCTCACCCAGGGCTATGAAGTTTCTTTATTTAAAGGCCCATAAAACAAAGTTTTTGTTTTTACTATTGTCTAGCCCTTCAACAGTCTGAGGGACAGTGAACTGACCCCCTAGTTAAAAAGTTTGAGGACTCCTGCATTAGATTATCAGATTAGCTGTAAGACATTCAACTCAAATACAAAAGGCAAATAGTGAGCCCTCCAAATCCCAGAATATCACGAGCTCTGGCCATGATCACCTAGCACTGGAAGTTAGTCAGCAGTGATCCAACACACTGTCACCTGTAAAGGAAGCTTGGATAACCTTCCATTTGCCCTAAAAGCAGACCTCCACCTTTAAAAAGTAAGCAAAAAACCCAAAAAGAACTCTGACCATAAACAGTTTTTGTGGAGAAAGAGAAGAACAGATTTCAAAACCTGAGGATACTAAAAGTAGATTGTCTTCAGATCAAGTCCCAAAGGATGATAAGAATTGGTTCCCATCTTACAAGGCTCTCTTGGAAGAATTCAAAAAGAATCTTAAAAGAGACTTATAAGAAAAATGGGGAAAGGAAATAAAAACTTTGCAAGAGGGCTTGGAAAAGGAAATACAGAAATTATCTGAAGAAAACTCCTTACAAAATAGATTTAGTTAAATGGAAAAAGCATGTAATATCTAACTCCTTACATAACAGATTTGACAAAATGGAAAAAGAAAACAACTCTTTGACAAACAGAATTTTTGAAATGGAAAAAAAATCCATAGAACAAAACAACTCATTTAAGAATTCAATTGACCAAATTCAAAAGGAACTAAAAAAGGTAATTAAAGAAAATAAGTCACTAAAAATTAGAACTGAACAAATGTTAATGAATGACTGGACCTCTTGAGAACTATATCTCTGTTATGGGTATACTTAGAGAGTGCAGGTATAATCTGATTTTACTGTGATAATATAAAAAAAGAAACTAGAGATGGAAAGGGAATTGGAGTGGAAAAAGAGGAAAATGGAGGTAAAATGAGGGCAATTACATCCCATGAAGAGGCAAAGAAGAGCTATTATAATGGGGGAAAGAAGGGAGAGGGATGAACATTGTGTGAATCTTACTTTCATCAGATATGGCTCAAAGAGAAAATATTAGACATATTTAGTTTCACATAGAAACTTGTCTCACCTTATAAAGAAGTGGGATGAGAAAGAAGAAAGGAAAGGAGAAGGCTAATATAAGAGAAAACGGAAGTAGTAGGAGAAAGATATAAGAAAAGGAGAAGGGCTATAAAGGGGTAGGGAAATAGTGGTCAGAAGCAAAATACTGGAGAGGAAGGAAAGGGGGAAAGGAAAGACAAAAGCATAATTTGGGGTAAATAAGATGGCAGAAAATATTGAGTCATTTTAACTGTGAATGTGAATAGAATAAACTTTCCCATAAAATGGAAGCAGATAGCAGACTGGATTAAAAGTCAGAATCCTACAATATGTTGTTTACACAGTTGTTTACAAGAAACACATTTAAAGCAGAAAGATACATTCAGAGTAAAGGTAAAAGGCTGAGGCAGAATCTATTATGCTTTAGGTGAAGTAAAAAAAGCAGAGGTAGCAATCCTGATCTCAGATCAAGTTAAAGCAAAGATAGATCTAATTAAAAGACATAAAGAATGAAACTATATCTTGCTGAAGTATACCATCGATAATCAAATAACATCAATACTAAACATGTATGCATCAAGTGGTGTAGCATCTAAATTCCTAAAGGAGAAGTTGAGGGCTTCAAAAAGAAATAGATAGCAAAACTATAATAGTGGGAGATCTCAACCTTGCTCTCTCAGAACTAGATAAATCAAATCACAAAATAAATAAAAAAGAAATTAAGGAGGTAAATAGAATTTTAGAAAAGTTAGATATGATAGATCTTTGGAGAAAATTGAATGAAGACAGAAAGGTTATACTTTTTTCTCAGTAGTTTATGGAACCTATAAAAATTTGACCATATATTAGGGCATAAAGACCTCAAAATCAAATGAAGAAAGGCAGAAATAGTAAATGCACTTTTTCCAGATTATGATGCAATAAAAATCACATGCAATAAAAAGCCAGGGGAAAAATAGACCAACAATTAAGTGGAAACTAAATAATCTAATCCTAAAGAATGAATGGGTAAAACAGCAAATCATAGACACAATAAAAATTTCATAAAAGAAAATGACAATAATGAGACAACATACCAAAATTTGTGGGATGCAGCTAAAGTGGTAATTAGGGGAAATTTTATATCTCAAATGCTTACTTACATAAAATAGAGACAGAGAAGATCAATGAATTGGTCTTGTAACTAAAAAGGCTAGAAAAAGAACAAATAAAAAACATCTAATTAAATACCAAATTTTAAATTCTAAAAACAAAAGGGCAGATCAATAAAACTGAAAGCAAGAAAACTATTGAATTAATAAATAAAACTAAGAATTGGTTTTATGAAAAAAAAAACAAAATAAACCTTTAGTTAATTTGATTAGCAAAATGAAAGAAGATAATCAAATTGTTATTTTCAAAAATGAAAACCAATTCCACCAATGAAGAGGAAATTGGAGCAATAATTAGGAGTTATTTTGCCCAACTACATGTCAATAAATTTGATGATCTAAGTGAAATGGAGGAATTCCTACCAAACAATATAGATTTCCCAGGTTAACAGAAGAGGAAATAAGTTATTTAAACAGTCCCATTTTAGAAAAAGAAATAGAACAAGCTATCAATCAATTCCTTAAGAAAAATAATTTCCAGGATCAGGTGGATTTACATGTGAATTCTACCAAACCTTTAAAGAACAATTAATTCCAATACTATACAAACTATTTGAAAAAATAGGGAAAGAAGGAGTCCTACCAAATATCTTTTATGACACAGATATGGTGTTGATAACTAAACCATGTAGGATGAAAACAGAGAAAGAAAATTATATTCCAATTTCTCTAATGAATATTGATGCAAATATATTAAATAAAATATTAGCAAAGAGATTAC
The DNA here is from genome assembly GCF_902635505.1 of Sarcophilus harrisii. Lineage (NCBI taxonomy): Eukaryota > Metazoa > Chordata > Mammalia > Dasyuromorphia > Dasyuridae > Sarcophilus > Sarcophilus harrisii. The sequence continues at coordinate 615,385,892 of NC_045426.1, read as the reverse complement.
AGAAAGTCATCCCCAGAATAATACATCACAACCAAATAGGATTTATACCAGGAATGCAGGACTGGTTCAATATTAGGAAAACTATTAGCATAATTGACTATATCAATAGCCAAACTAACAAAAAGGATATTATCTGAATAGATGCAGAAAAATCATTCTATAAAATACAACACTCCTTCCTATTAAAAACACAAGAGAGTATAGGAATAAATGGAGTTTTCCTTAAAATGACCAGTAGCACTGGGCTTATATCCCAAAGAGATACTAAAGAAGGGAAAGGGACCTGTATGTGCCAAAATGTTTGTGGCAGCTCTGTTTGTAGTGGCTAGAAACTGGAAAATGAATGGATGTCCATAAATTGGAGAATGGTTGGGTAAATTGTGGTATATGAATGTTATGGAATATTATTGTTCTGTAAAAAATGACCAGCAAGATGGATACAGACACGCTAGGAGAGACTTACATAAACTGATGCTAAGTGAAATGAGCAGAACCAGGAGATCATTATATACTTCAACAACGATGCTGTATGAGGAGGTATTCTGATGGAAGTGGATATCTTAGACAAAGAACTCTAACTCAGTTTCAATTGATCAAGGATGGACAGAAGCAGCTACACCCAAAGAAAGAACACTGGGAAATGAATGTAAACTGTTTGCATTTTTGTTTTTCTTCCCAGGTTATTTTTACCTTCTGAATCCAATTCTTTCTGTGCAACAAAAGAACTATTTGGTTCTGCACACATATATTGTATCTAGGATATACTGTGATATATTTAGCATGTATAGGACTGCTTGCTATCTGGGAGAGGGAATGGAAGGAGGGAGGGGAAAAGTCAGAACAGAAGTGAATGCAAGGGATAATGTGGTAAAAAAATTACCCAGGCATGGGTTCTGTCAATAAAAAGTTATAATTATTTTAAAAATGACCAGTAGCATTTATATAAAACCACCAGTAAGCATCAAATGTAATGGAGACAAACTAGAATCAGTCCCAATAAAATCAGGGGTGAAACAAGGTTTCCTACTATCACCATTACTATTCAATATTATATTAGAAATGTTGGCTTCGCAATAAGAAAAGAAAAAGAGATTAAAGGAATTAGACTAGGTAATGAAGAAACCGATTTGTCACTCTTTGCAGATAATATGATGGCATTCTTAGAGAATTCTAGAAAAGCAACTAAAAAGCTAGTAGAAACAATTCACAACTTTAGCAAAGTTGCAGGATATAAAATAAATCCACATAAATCATCAGCATTTTTATATATTACCAACAAAGTCCAGCAGCAAAAGAAACAAAGAGAAATTCCATTTAAAATAATTGTCAATAGTATAAAATATTTTGAAATCTATCTGCCAAGGGAAAATTGGGAATTATATGAACACAACTACAAAACACTTTCCACACATATAATCAGTTGGAAAAATATCCAATGCTCATGGGTAAGCCAAGTTAATATAATAAAAATTACAATACTTCCTAAATTATTCTATTTATTTAGTGCTATACCAATCAAATTTCCAAGAAATTATTTTACAGCTTTAGAAAAAAAGAATAATGAAGTTCATCTGGAAAATTTCAAGAGAATTAATGAAAAAAAATGCCAATGAGGGTGGCCAAATCTAAAACTATATCATAAAACAACATTCATCAAAATCATTTGGTACTGACTAAGAAATAGAGTAGTCAATCAGTGGAATAAGTTAGGTTCAGAGGACAAAATTGTCAATGAGTATAGCAATCTAGTGTTTGACAAATCCAAAGACCCTAGCTTTCGGGATAAGAACTCACTATTTGACAAAAATTACTGGGAAAATTGGAAACAAATATGGCAGAAACTAGGCATTGACCCACACTTAACACCATATACCAAGATAAGGTCAAAATCGGTTCATGATTTAGACATAAAAACTGATATTATAAGCAAATTAGAAGAACACAGGATAGTTTACTTCTCATTTCTGTTGAGAAGGAAGAAAACTGTGACAAAAGAAGAAGTAGAAACACCAAATAGAAAATTCTGATTAAATGAAGTTAAAAAGTTTTTGTACAAACAAAACTAATGCAGACATTAGAAGGAAAATAAATTGGGAAAACATTTTTATATTCAAGGATTCTGATAAAAGCCTCATTTCTAAAATATACAGAGAATTTAGAGCCATTCTCCAATTGATAAATGGTCAAAGGATATGAACAGACAATTTTCAGATGAAGAAATTGAAATCATTTCTAGTCATATGAAAAGGTGCTCTAAATCATTATTGATCAGAGAAATGCAAATTAAGACAACTCTCAAGTACCTAAGGTCACAGGAAAAGATGACAAATATTGGAAAGCAATTTGGAATTATGCTCACAAGGTTGTCAAATCTTGAATACTATTTAATCCAGCAGTGTTTCTACTGGGCTTACCTCCCAAAGAGATCTTAAAGGAGAAAAGGGATCCACATGTGTAAAAAATGTTTGTGGCAGCCCTTTTTGTAGCAGCAAAAAAACTGGAAACTGAGTGGATGCCCATCAGTTGGACAATGGCTGAATAAATTATGATATACGGAATGTTAGGGAATATTATTGTTCTATAAGAAACAATCAGCAGAATGATTTCAGAGAGACCTAGAGAGACTTACAGGAACTGATGCTAAGTGAAATGAACAGAACCAGGAGATCATTGTGCATGAAAACAGCAAAATTATATGATGATCAATTCTAATGAGCATGGTTCTTCTCAAGCATGAGACAATTCCTGCCAGTTACAAATATCTTATGATGATAAGAGCCATCTATACCCAGAGAGAGGTCTGTGGCAACTGAATGTGGATCACAACATAACACTTTCAACTCTTTTGTTGTTGTTTCCTTGAATTTTCTTTTCTTTCTCATTTTTTTCCTTTTTGATCTGATTTTTCTTGTGTAACAAGATAATTGTATAAATATGTATACCTACATTGGATTTACATATATTTTATCATGTTTAACATATATTGGATTACTTGTCATCTAGAGTAGGAAGTAGGGGGAAAGAGGGAAATTGGAACAGAAGGTTTTGCAAGGGTCAGTGTTGAAAAATTATCCTTGCATATGTTTTGAAAATAAAAAGCTTCAGTTAAAAAATATCCATACATTTTGATTCAATTCATTACTTGGCTTATACTCCAAGCAAGCCATGTATATGTGAAGAAATCCTCACGAACACCAAAATATTTATAGCACTACTTTTTGTATTAATAAATAATTAGAAACAAAGTAAATAACAATCAATTAGGGATGGATAAAATTCAATATATGAATGAAATGATATATTCTTATGTGGTAAGAAATAGAAGTCAGCTAAGTAGTGTAGTGGACAGATACATTGGCCCTTGAATCAGGGGAACCTGAGTGTAACTCTGACCTTAGGCATTTACTAGATGTGTGATTCTAAGCAAGTCACTTAACCCTGTTTGCCTTGGTTTCCTCATCTGTAAAAAGAGCTGGAATCCCAAATATGATCACAAATACTTGAGTATGTCTTATCAATTAAACAACAACAAAGAAATGATGAATGTAGAAAGCTCTATAGGAATTGGTGAGGACTAAAGTAAGAAAAATTCCAAAAACTAAATAAAAACCCAATACACATGATAATGTAAATAGAATACACTGAAAAATTAAAAATAAATAATGCTGATTTTCAGATTTTTACAGTATATAAATTGCATGTGCCAATTTTCTCTTCTCTATTTTTTATTTAAAAGATTTTATTTGTAATATGATAAGGCTCTCTGGGGAGGGCAATGAGAAAAATACTGGGGAAATCTATGATAATATAAAGAAGAAAATACATCATTAAAGTTTATCTTAAAAAGAAATGAAAAGAAAACTCAGAATTGGGAAATAGAATTTCTTCTTTGAAGAATATGAATTAGTCCAATTGTCATTAAATTTCAGAGTACATTAATGAGAAAAATACTTAAGAAGACTGCTAGCATCTTGTGATGCATTGGGTCATTTGATCAAGTAGTAGTAATTCACGTTTGTCTAGTACTTTACAATTAAGAAAGCATTTTTCCCACAACTGTCCTTGATGCTTTGTACATGATCACATGTGTAGCAAATCTGAGTTTGAAAGCTAAGTCTTCTAAGTCTGAATCTTGTGCTCCTACTAATGCTCCTTAACGTCTCTGCTAACTATGTTGGCCTTCTGGGAGAGTTTAGATATTAAGAGATGACTACTGGAAATGTGAACCTTTAATCCAAATGAATGAAAATACAATAATAGTGTCATTACAGACAATTTAGACACAGTAAAAATAATATTTGTCACAGAGTTTCTTAGCATGACTTTAGGCAATTGTGTGGCACAGAGGACAAAATGCTCAGTCTGGAGTTGGGAAGCCCTAAATTCAAATGTGATTGTAGATACTTAGTAGATATGTGATTGTGGCAAATAATTTAACAGTTATGGGTTTCTTCAACTGCAAAAATGAAGATAACAATAGCATCTAAGTTTTAGAGTTCTTATGAGAATTAAATGAGATAATATTTGTAAATTGTTTAGCACATAGTAGGTACTCAAAAAATGTTTGTTCCCTCTCCTCTTTCCTTGAATAATGACATGTAAATTGCTGCTCCAATAATAATCTGGGATGCTTCAAACACAATAAAACCTTGATAATATAAAATGCAAGGAACCAGAAAGAGAAATGAACATTCAATTAAATCTCTGATTATCTATTTGTCTCAAAGAACAACAGTAGGTCATCCATTCATCTGAATTGTAACTGTCACTTTAAATTATGCCCTTGTTTTAATAAACTGATACAAGTTAATGAGATTTCTTTAAACAATTAGTTTTCTCTCTAGACTAAATAATTCAGATTCCTATAACACTTCTTCATGAAATAACTTTTCTTGGCATCTAATTGCTTTATTTTCCCTTGAAAATATCCTTGAAAAACAGGATAAAGACTTTTCCAAGTATTAAATATCCCAAATATAATTGGAAGTTTTAAATGTATGGAACTATAAACTACTTGAAAGCAGGATTTTTTCATTTTTGTATTTAAATATTCAGTATTTAGCATAGTGGGTAATACATATGGGTGCTTCATAAATGCCTATTGATTTCTATATATATATGTATATATTATGTACTGATTTGTTTATATATTTATATATACCAATAATATTTTCTTTTCCTTTTTGACAAAGCATTGTATTACTATGTCATTGATTTATCCTTGGCAATTCTTTTTAATTTTTAGGGTTTTTAGCTCTTTTACACCCTTCTCAGAATATTTTTCCAATTATCTTCTTGTCTATGCAGCAATTTTCCACCCTAAACTCATAGTGGAGAATTTCATGCTGTCAGTTGAATTGAATTGTCCAAATTCATGCAACTAGTTAGTAGCAGAGATGAGGCTAGAATATAAATATTCAATTGTTTTATTAAGCAAGATAGTATATTTTGGCCTTAACTGGACACTATCCATCTGCATGTCTACCAGAAGGAGAAAATAGCTTCCAACCATGCCATATATCTGGACATGCTCTTTTTTGCTTCCAAGAATTGAATGAACTTGCCTCTTTCTTTTGGATCTGGAAATATGTGATAATGATTTTCAAGTCAACATTAAACAAAAGTGTGAAGCAAATGACACCCAGATTTCAAACGACCTAAATGGTCAATATAAGGATGACCAAGCATTTAGAGTAAATAAAATCATTTTCACTTTTCACCCTAATTTTTTTACATTGTATTATAAAAAGATAAAAATTGAAATAACTGAAAATACTTTGAGGAAAAACATGGCTCATATCATTGTGTACATAACGATTAACATAGGAAGATTATTTGGTATTCTCGTATCACAACATAATTATCCTCCATCTAAATTCTATTCAAGGACCTCATCATAATGTGGAGGTGACCCTGGGTCCTAAAAGTTTATATCCATGCAACATAAACTCTATTAATTTCAATTAAGTCAATTAAGTTGGAAAGATTTTATATGTGAGGCCAGGGAAAAGCCTGGGAATGTGTTATCCAAAGTCCATCTTTTTAACTGTTTGAAGAAACTCATCCCTACCAGGTTAGCTTCAGGATCAAGGATTTCTTACACCATAATTCCTCATGAAGATTATCTTTAAAGCTATAGATTGCCCATGATTTATTGTTTTCCAAGAACCTTGCATGTATTGTCTCATTTGAACTTCACAACGGCCTTGTAAAGTAGGTACTCCTTGTATAGGGTATTCCACAAGTCTTAGTGTAGTTTTAAACTTCTGGGTCTCCCTGCATTATGCCAATTTTACAGATGTGAAAATTTTGGTTGATAGAGCCTGACTTCCCTTTGTTCATATAGCTATTAAGTATCAATGGTAATATTTAACTAAAGTTTTTCTGACTTCATACTCTTCAGTATGCTAAATTGTCTTTCTATAATGCATAGCTATATAATGTTTCTATATGCATACAAATATACATAAAAATAGGGTATATTTTATAGACTTAGGTATAGCTGTGTATGTGTGTTATTCTTATAATCCAAAGTATAGCTCAAACGCCATATTTGCCAGGGAATTTTTTGGAAAACTTTAATGAGAAAGTGATATTTTGCTCACTGACCTCATAATAAATTTTTTATTCTTGTATACATGTATCATATTATCTATATCATTTTCATATATATATATGTATATATTTCAGTTCACTCAGATTATAAACAGTTCCAGGGAAGGACTAGATCTTCTTTATTTCATAGTTCCCTCAGAATATAACATAGTTTCTTTAAACAGTATATATATATTTGTATAATGAATGAATACAACTTTTTCTTGTGGAAGTTCTCTCCTCCCCAACATGAAACATTAATCAACTATAGCCCTGCCTATCAAAAGGGTCAGAGAAAGAAAAACAATATAAACAAAGACTTTGAAAGAAAAAGAAATTACTATTTTCAAACTCACCATGGTGTTTAAAAGATGAATTCCTGGCAGTAGTGTGGAATATCAACAACCTACCAATCTTATGAAATTTTCCCCAAGCATGTTTCCAAGGTGTTTGATATTTTGAAGGAAAAATATTGATGTTTTGTTTTCAATAGTGTGTGTTTATCTCTCTGATTAATTTAAAATATTACCATATGCTAAGAATATAAGCATAGACAGCTGCTGCAACTAGGGCAGGGCATTGAGGCTTTGTTTAGTGTGCTGAAATTTATTTAGATAGTATTTGTACTCTTATAACTGATAGAAAAACAAAACAAAACAAAACAAAAAACCCTTTACTTTGCATATAATTAGCATAAATAATTATTTGAAATAAGAAGCTACCCGACTGTGCTTTTGTTTTTCTGTAGTGGTTTTACTCCAGGTGAATTCTTCTGAAAGACATCCTTGAAGTGTCTCATTCTTCTGGATGATGTCATACACTTTTAGGTTCTCTCCATGGAGGGATGTTTTGAGATATCTTCCTTTATAGGGGCTTGTATCCCAAAATCCAGAGTCTTTCCCTGCCTAAGTTTCTTGACCTTCCCTTCTCAACAGCTTGCTGTAGGAATGTTTTATGATGCTGGTCCTAAGTACCAGAATTCCTGGTACTTGGTTCATTCAGTACTTCAAATACAGGACTAGCTTGATACAACTTGATAATAAATTTCTAGACCAGGAATTAGAAGACCTCAGTTTTAGTTCTAGTTCTGCCACTAACAAAAGCAAGCAATACATTTTCATAACCTTTTTTATTGTTCTTTCCCTCCCATTTATTTATCTTTAAATTTATTGAATAAAACAAGCATTTCCATAACATAGTATAATAAAAATGATGATTGCACACGGAAAAGCAAATCCATTATGTACAACTTGCTATTTTTTAAAAATATTATAATAAAGTCATCATATAAATTCCCCACCTTTATTCTTTCCTCTCTCACTATCTTATAAACAGCTACCATTAAACACAATAGGTATACATGTATTTATACATATATATGTAAAATCGTTCTATACATATTTCTATTTCTTAGTTCTTTCTCCGAATACAGATAGCATCTTTGTTCACATATACTTCAGAGTTAATTCTTCTATTTATAATAGTCAATATGACTTATTCACTCAATCATTCTTAATTTTTTAAATTGAACTAAACACAAAATAAGAAAAAACATAGAATAGAAAAAGAAAGAGAAAAAGAAAAGCAAAGAAAACACTATCATGTGCCTAGCATCAAGGAGAATTCAAAAATGATAACAATAAATTTCCATTTCAAGAAAGCACATGTAATAATAGAAGAAATTACATTCATATGTCCATCTTTTCTTTGCTTCCTTATAGGTTATTATTTTGTTCTCTGCTGTGTAATTTTTACTTTATTCTTTTTTCCCTTTCATTTCCTTCACACATACCCCAAGTCAATTACAGTAAAAGCACAGATATAAATATATACATATGCATTCACACCCATCCACAGACCTATACACATACATATATCAATATACACACCCATATAAACCTATATGCATACCTACTCACATATACTCATACATACTATGTGAACAATGCATATATAAACATACATATACATTTATTCATGTGTAAATATGCATCTAAAATAATATCAATATGTAGATTTCTATAATATAGGTTTCTCTCTTGATTGAATCTTTTTGGCTTTATCTAAGTTCAATGAATGTGAACCTAAGTTTTTTGCTAATAAATTCTATTCCTGATCTTTGTTGTAGTGCTTGTGAGTATCTCTTATCTTTTATGCTACTAATTCTCCTATTAATTCTGCTCCTTAACTAGCCTTGCTATTATTTAACCTCCTTCACCCATGGATCACTTCTTTATGTCCTCCCTCTGCCCTCTTTTTTTATCTCTTTCCCATTACTCTATATATATTCTTTTATACCCTACCTCATCTTGTATTCCTTGGCCATTAATCTACACACCTTGTCCCACTGCCAAAAATGTACACATTCTTCTATACTACCACCTTATTCTATTCCCTTTCCCCTTATTTTTATAGATTTCGAAGGGTGCTATATCCTTCATGGTATATATGTAAATACTGTTACATTTTTTAGCCCATTCCTGATGTGAGTAGGTTTTCAGAACTATAAGCCCTTCTACCACATCTAATGCTTCTGTATCAGTTCTTCCTTTTACCTCATTTGTTTAATATAATACCCTATTGGTATTTTTACCCTTTCTTAGAAAGGGTATTCTTAGAAAGTATTGCTTTTTAGAATGAGATCATATTCAACTCTGCCCCAATCATTTTTTGAGGTAACCAATTACTGATGTCAATCTTAAATATATAGTATGCATTTCCATGTATGATACATAAATGATTTGTCCATGTTGAGTTCCTTGAAATTAATCTTTGATATTGGCTCTTATATATTAAATTTTCTATGAAGTTTATCTCTCTGATTTGAGGAAGAGGAAGAAATCTGTGACTGGAAGATCATTATGGATCACAAATAAATAATTTTGATTATATTGTTAAAAAGTTTTTGTACAAACAAAACTAGTCCAGACAAGATTAGAAGAGAACCAATAAATTGGGAAAACATTTTTACAGTCAAAGGTTCTTATAAAGACCTTATTTCTAAAATATATGGAAAATTGACTCAAATTTACATGAATTCAAGCCATTCTCCAAATGATAAATGGTCCAAAGGATATGAATAGAAAATTTTCAGATGAAGAAATTGAAACTGTTTCTAGTCATATGAAAAGGTGCTATAAATCAATATTGATCAGAGAGATAAAAATTAAGACAACTCTGAGATACCATTACACACCTCAGATTGGCTAAGATAACAGGAAAAGATAATGATAAAACTTGGAGGGGATGTGGGAAAACTGGGACACTAATACATTGTTGGTGGAACTGTGAATGGATCCACCTATTTTGGAGAGCAATTTGGAACTATGCTCAAAAAGTTATCAAACTGTGGATACCTTTTGATCCAGCAGTGTTACTACTGGGCTTTTATCCCAAAGAGATTTTAAAGGAGGAAAAGGAACCCACATGTGCAAAAATGTAAGAAACTGGAAACTGAATGAATGCCTCAATTGGAGAATGACTGAATAAATTATGGTATATAAATGTTATGGAATATTATTGCTCTGTAAGAAATGACCAACAGGATGATTTCAGAGAAGCCTGAAGAGACTGACATGAACTGATGCTAAGTGAAATGAGCAGAACCAGGAAATCATTAGACACAACAACAAAAAGATTATATGATGATCAATTCTGATATGGCTCTCTTCAACAATGAGATGATTCAAACCAGTTCCAATTGTTCAGTGATGAAGAGAGCCATCTACACCCAGAGAGAGGACTGTAGGAACTGAGTGTGGTTCACAACATAACATTTTCACTCTTTTTGTTGTTTGCTTACATTTTATTTTGCTTCTTTTTGTAAAAAAAAAATTACTGAGTTTGATTTGATTTTTCTTGTGTGGCATGATAATTGTATAAATATGTCTGCATGTATTGGATCTAATATGTATTTCTATCATGTTTAACATGTATTGGATTACTTGCCATCTTGGGGAGGGCATGGGGAAAAAGGGAAGAAATTGGAACAAAGGTTTTGCAAGAGCTGATGTTGAAGAATTGTCCATGCATATGTTTTGAAAACTAAAAAGCTTTAATAATTTAAAAAATTCTATCAAATTAGGATTTGGTTCAGACAAAATCCTTAAAATCTTCACTTTTGTTAAATGTCCATTTTTTGGTTCAATATTATGAATAATTTTGCTAGATATGACAGTCTTTTGGCTACAGGGCCTATCATATCTAGCAAAATTCTTTTGATTGCCAGAATGTATTAGTAACAGGTATTCCAGGCCCTGCAGTCTTTAGGGTGCTACTAAGTCCTAAAATTCTAAATGTAGTTCCAATATATTTGAATTGGTTTTTTGTTTATTTGTTTCTGGAAAAATTTTTCTTTGACCTGGTTTTCAAAATTTGGCAATAATATTCTGATGTGTTTTCCATAAAAGTTCTCTTTGAAGTGATGATGAGTGGATTTTCTCTATATCTACTTTTCTCTCATGTTCTATTACTCCAAGACAATTTTCTTGGATTATTTCTTGTATTATTATGTCAAGGTTCATTTTTTTTTTTGGTCACAATTTTCAGGCAGTCCAATTATTCTTGTATTTTCTCTTCTTGATCTATTCTTCAGATCTGTCGTTTTTCTTATAAGATGTTTAACATTCGATTCTATTTTTCCATTCTTTATATTGTTTTGTTGTTTATTGGTCTCTTGTAGCTTCACTGGCTCCTCCTAGCCCAGTTCTAGTTTTCAAAGAATTCTTTCCTTCTTTAAGACTCTTATCTCTTTTTCTAATTGGTTAACTTCCCCCCCCCCCCCCATAATCTTGTTTTCTTAGATGGTTTCTATTTATTTGTTTGTTTCTTTTAATTTTTCCTCAATCTCTCTCCTTTGATTTTTAAAATCTTTTTTGACTTCTATAAATTCTTTCTGGGTATGTAATGTTACTCTTTGAGAAAGAAGAGGCTTTTATAACTTTACTATTCTCTGAAGATGAACTGGTCTTCCGTGTTTCCAGAATAAGTTTCAATTATTTAATTCTTTCTTCTTTGCTTCTTCATTTTTTAAATGAGAACTGTTAGTGTAAGCACCTCTAACTGTGGTGTGGTAACCATTTAGGAATGGTGCCTGTAATTTCACTCAGCTCTCTCTCTGACCTGGATCCCAAACCAAAAGCTACACCTTCCTGCAAATGCCTACAGCCAGCAGCATCCCAGCAGCACTCACCCGGGGCGCTGGTTTCTTTTTGCCCATGACTGCATCTCAGCAGCACATTTGGGTCTGGCATTCCCAGTCAGTAGAAGTTAGCCCAATCTTCCTGGATTCAGGCCCCAACTCCCCACACAGTACAGGAACAGAAAGTTCCTGTGGTTTCTGCTAATGTTCCAACCAAAGCTAGCTCATCCCAGGGGTTCCCCCGTGGCATTTCTGTGGAATTAGCTGGAGGTGTTTGTACTTTAACAATGTAAAGTCTATCCCCACCCTGAGTTCTTTTGGGGTTATCCCAGGAGGACCCTTGCTCTGCTCTAAGTCTTTTTGGTTTTTCACCAGTCTCTGTTCACCCTGAGGAGCAAAATTCTATTTGTGAGAGAAATCTGGAGAGCTTGAATTTACTGATTTACTCCACCATCTTCCCAGAATACCCCTGCTCAAAATTATTCCTAAAACAATATTGCTGTTACTGTATACAATGTTCTCTTGGTTCTACTAGTTTCTCCATTAGTTCATGCAAGTCTTTTCAGAGTTTTTTAGATCGTTGAGTTTGTCATTTCTTAAAATGTAGTAATATTCCACCACAATCATATACCACAATTTGTTCAGCTATTCTCCAATTGATGTACATCCCTGCAATTTCCAGTTCTTTGCCAATACAAAGAGAATTCCCATAAACATATTAGAACACATAAATTCCTTAATCCTTTTCTTTAATCATTTGGAAATAGACCTCATGGTGATATTGCTGGGTCAAAGGGTAAAATCAATTTAATAACATTTTAAGATTTGCAAGTTGCTTTCTCTATACTCACATTGTGAGTTAGGAAAGGCAAATATTCCTGAAACCATTTTACAACAAGCAAACTGAAGCTCAGCTGAAATAAATTGAGCAAAACTAAAATTTGGAATTCTTGACTACAATTCTAGCATTCTTTTAACCACAATGTACCATTCATTGTTGTCTACAGTGATGTGTGGCTTTGGATAAGTTACAGCTTTGCCTCAATAGAGGGTCTTGGGCAAGATAAATGATATCATGTTCCTTTAAAACAATATTCTATATACTACATAACCAAAGGTCATTTAAATTAAACAAACTAAGACAACTGAGTAATCATTATTTTTAAAACTTCAACTAATACTGGAAAGTTATTGAAAGGCAAGATTAATTTTGAGATAGAAGATAAATTGACTACTCTTTCCTCTGTCTGTCATGTTATTTTCTTGTCATTCTTATGCTCAATTCAAGAGGAACATTTCCCCTCCTATCTTTCTACTATGTTTTGATGTGGTACTATTAAAAGACAAGTAAAGAATGAGGGTAAATGAAGAAAAGGGAGAAAGATTAGACAAGGGATTAGTATTAGAAATCGTGGATGTAAGAAAATAATTATTTTCATGATAGTTTGCTCCAGCAGGAATCTTGCCAGGGTTGTAGAAAGAAATTATATCTTAATGAGCCCCTGGAAATAGTAATTGGGCCCATAAATATGTAAATAATTGGTTCATGTGGAAATGTGCAGAAGAAACTTTCAGTTTGTTCTCACATATCCCCAAATGAGCAATTAGGCAATACTCTCCAGTGACATGGTGTGCTCCCAACTCTAGTTAAAATATATTTGACATATGAAGTACAACTCTACTGTTCTGTTTACTATTTTTAACTGTTCTGAATAAAAGAATGGATGGCATGCTTATCAAATTTACAGATGAGACAAAGCTAATGTGTGGGATGAATTTGGAATCCCAAAAGATCTTGATGAGTTAAAAGAATGAGCTGAATCAAGTACAAAGAAATTTAAGATGTAAATGTAAAGTTCTACACGTGGATTAATGTATCAACTTCACAAGCACTAGAAGAGTAAGATGAAGCTAGACAACACTTCATATGGAAAAGTCTTGGGGGAGGTTAATTGAAATTCAAGATAAATAATAATCAACAGTATGGCATATCAAAGCTAATTCAATCTTTACCTTGATAGACATAGTGTTTAGAGCATGAGAAGTGATAGTCCCACTCTACTCTGTCTTAAGGGAAAGAGAGGTTATGAATCATTTTTGTGGTATTGACCCTTGGCAGAATAATTAGAAGAAAATAATTTAAAAACATGCTAAATTTAAGTTAGAAATTCGAGACAAAAATGGATTTTCTCCCATTCAAGTGAATAGACCCCTTAAAATCTAGCTATAATTGTGATGTAGAGTAATGTATTCATCTTGGTTACCACATTTCATGAAGGACATTAATAAGCTAAAAAGCATTACAAGAATGACCAAGAACATGATGAAGAATGTTAAAATCATGTCATATTAGAATCACTTGAAGGAACAGGGCTTAAATTTCCCCAAATTGTAAGCAAGATGTACTAGCACATCCTAGGGGAGAACATCCAACTTGTCCTTTTTTCATCACAAAATAGACCAATGAGAAAGCTCCTTCAGGCTACAAGAGTAGACTTGATTCATACTCGATGCATTCTTTATGCATGTCTTATAGAATAAGTTTTTAGACAGGAGAAGGGAAGACTCAGGGGAACATATCAACTTTTATATGAAGGGATGCAATGTAGAAGATAAATTAGTTTTATTTTTATTGTTCCCAGGGGCAAGAACTAGAAACAGTATAAAAGTTGCAGAAAGATTTAAATTTGTTATAAGAAAAAAAAATCTTCACTACTAATTGAGCTATCCAAAGGTAGAATGGTATTCTTTGGAAGGCAGTGGATTATCTTTTATTGAAAGTCTTCTGGTGACTATTAGATGACTGTGGTATATATTGTCAAAAAGAGCATTTCTCATGTATGACTTGTAATCTCTAGCTTCTGAGTCAATCTATGACTTATATTTATACAGCTATTAAAATAAAGCATTATAAGAATCTCTCATAGTATAATTATGATATGGTTCTACTAATATGCAATTTTGAGACATGTACTTATATAATATTAGGCACACCTGCAGAATGAAAAGCATAGTCAAAAAAAAAAAAAAAAAGAAGCACTAAAGAATCCAAAAAGAGTATGGCCAGTCATTAGCAGTACCAAAAGGGGTAGGGAACTCAAGGATACAAAAAATATTCACAGATTATTATATAATTTAATAGTTAAGGTATCACTGCAGATAGCTTTGCAGAGTGTTGTCTTTGTAAAATAGGGACTTAGATGGTGAAATGCTAAAAAGAGATTAAATGGCAAACAAATGTCCCACTTTATAGTAGAAGGCTGAGTCTTGACCCTAGAGCAGGCTAATTATTCCAAGACTAACTTTTTAAAAATTTGTAAATAAATTTTATTGTATTTTAAAATATTTTATAAAAAACTCCTAATTCCGTGATTGTACAAAATTAGGCTTCTAGCCAGATTTGGTTCACCTGAATTAGACAATTCTATGTCTGTTAAGCATTACCAGAAACATTATAGAGAATTGTTTTTGTAGAATTGAGGAGATTGAAAGAATTTATCCACTTAAAAATATTATTCTGAGGAATTCATGGGCATCAATAAATGAGCAAATTCTTCCAAACTGGCAGCTTTTCAGAGAGTTGTGTTTTTGTAGAATGAGGGAGGGGATCGGGGGCAAGGGCTTTAAAAGTAGATTGTAAGGATAGAGAGGATGATGAAGAAGTGGGAACAATGAGTGTAGATTATTCTAGGAGTTGGTTGATGGGAGAAGGAATATAGAACAATAACTAGATAGCATGGAAGAACTATATGATAGTTTTTTTTAAAAGGGGGTAGATCTGATCATGTTAATTGACATGAAATATTTGCTGACAAATATTATTCTCTTTCTATAAATGGACACCAGTTGTGAGAAAATGTGAGCTTTGTAAACTGAGGTGTAAACTGACATTTATATAGAACTTTAAGGTTTGCAAAGCTCTTTGTAAATATTTTTTCTTTTATATTCATACAATTCTGGAAGGTAGGTGCAATTGTCACTCTCATTTTACATATGAGGACACCTAACAATTGAAAGACTAAATGACTTCTCCAGAATCATTTAGAGAGTGAGCATCTGAATTTGGATTTGAATTCAGGACTTCCTGCCTTCAAGTCTAATATTTAATCCACTCTATCTAGCTGACTCAGATACTCTTACTAGGGCTATTTAAGTAAAATGCTCAGCAAGTCAAGGAGTTCTCAGAAAATGACTTTTGTTATTTAATCAAAGCACAGATTGTGAAATACTTGACAGTTGTCAGGATCTGAGTTTGGAAATGAAGATGTCAAATTAAAAACCAAAAGGCATCCATGAGAAGCCAGTTTTCTAAGTATGCAATTAAGAAGGACATGAGATCAATAGCACATGCCTTTGAAAGAGTAACAGAATCAATGTATTCTGCTGATTAAATGGGTCTCAACTGGCAACAAATTAGCTAGAAAACTTTCTGGGCCATTGTCAAAATGAATACTGAAACTATCCAGAAGAAAAAGTCTCCAAGACTTTCTTCCTAAATCTGATGATAAAGCAAATATAAGATCCAAGTAGAAATGGGAAAATACTGCTCCAAACAAAATGTCTGTCTGTATTTTGATATTAAATTGATTAAGACATCTTGTAGGGAGAAACAGGGAAAAAATTTGTCTTAAAAATATGAATCTCACTTTAGAAATGAGAAGTTTATATAGAGACTGAATGTGGATTAAAGCATAGTTTTTTTCACCTTTTTTTGGTATTGCTGTTTGCTAGTTTTCCCCCTCTTTCTTATTTTATCCACTCCTTCTGATCTGATTTTTCCTGTGCAACATGACAAATATGGAAATATGTTTAGAAGAATCGCATGTTTAACCTGTAGTGGATTGCTTGCTATTTAGGAAAGCGGGGAGGAAGGGAAGAAGAGAGAAAAACTTGGAACACAAAGTTTTGCAAAGGTGAATGTTGAAAACTATCTTTGCATGTATTTGGAAAAATAGAAAAAAATTTAAAAAGAAATGAGTTTATTTTTCAGCATTCTCAGTAATCATTATAATCAAAGATTTAAAAAGAATCTCAGAAAACATTCAGTCCAACTGCCTATCTGATTAATAAAATTAATAACAGCTCAAATTTCTATGATGTTTTAAATTTTACAAAGTATTTTGTTCTACAATCTTGTTATATACAAGTATTATTACCTCTTTTTTATAGATGAGGACACTAAATACAGAGAATTTTAATGAGTTGCTTAGTGTTATACAATTTAGTGTTGGAACTAGAAATGTGACGTTCAGTAACAACAAACCATCCAATTTATTACCTAATGTATTTGTAGTGATGAACAATATTTGCATGAGAGTTGGGCAGTGTACTAAATATATTTATATATAGTATGAGCCAAAGGACCTGTGTTCTAGTCTTTTGACTTAGGAAAAGTCAGTCTCTGGATCTCAGTTTCCTTATATTTCAAATGATAGTTTTGAACAAGATTTTAATTTTTCCTATTCTTTCCAGACCTAATTTCTGATTTTAGCATACTATGAAATGAGGGGATTTCTGGGTAAGGCTTCAGAGCTGGAAGGATGCTTGAGTTTCCTAATACTAGAACAATAAGAAGTTTTGTAATATTCAACAATATCCCTTTGACCTTTACAATTATCAAAATCTTATGAAATAGGGAGTCAAATTGGAACAAGCTTCTGGACAGCTTGTGTCGCCCTTAGGCTAAGTCGGCCAGTTCTGAAGGTGAAAGGCCATTTCAAGCATCACACAAATTTAATTGCCCTTTCTGTTCATATAGGCTAAATGAGGAGAGCCAATTTGTACCAAGGGAGTTGTAATTTCTGAAAAGTGGATATTGGATCTAAGATAGAAATCAGTCTCTATTAGGGTTCCTATTACAGCTAAGTTCCTAAGAGATGTGACAGAAAGGAAGCTCCAGGCAAAACCACAATCTTTATTCCTGGACTGAGTTTTCTGACCTGAATTCCAAGACATTCTCATGTGCCAGTGAACTGGACATTAAAGCCTATAAGGATTTCTGCATGTTTCTTATCTCTCCCTTGAGTCTGGAAGATGTTCTAATCAATTAGATTTTGTCTCTGCAAAGGTCCCCTTATGCCCCTCCCCAATGCTACCCAAAATATTTCTTCAGCTCTTTTAATTTTAAAATTTCCTCATCTTCCATAACTTTGTAATACCTATACTTAACTACTTAACATGGGGAAATGAATAAAGGAAAAAAGAAGAGATGTTGTATGATCTCTCCTAGATTTTTTGAACACCTCCCATTTTTCCTACCTCCATAACATCTCTCAAATCTATTCCCTTCTCTATCCACACAAAACTCTAACGCAGTTCAGACACTAATCTCCTCTCTTTTCAAATAGTCATAATATCCTAATTGATCTGCCTGTCTTTGAAGTGTTCACATAGAGTGAACACTTAAAATGTTTTGCTGAATTGAATTATATTTTTCCTCTCTCTGAAACATTTTGTTGATCACCTGCTAAACATGGGAACATTTTTACAATTCACTTAACAAAGATTTATGAATATACTCTATGAAACACTCTGGTGGGCACTGGTCATGTAAAAATCAATAAAGTATAGTCATTACACTAAAGCAGTTTATGGCCCACTAGGGTATAGAGCATGGATGCAAATAAGTAAAATGAAGATCAGATTGTAGACTTAAGAACTCCAATCAATGAAAGATCAATGATGGTTCTAGGAAACCCAGAGTAAAGCAAGATACACATCTCCTGACAGAGAAGTGATGGATGTAAGTTAAAGAATTTGATGTAGACATTGAGTTATATGGTAGCAGGTAGGCTGTCTTTTGCCTTCTTGATACCTTCAGTGTACTGTGACCAACTCTTAATAGACACTTACTGGTTGACTCCTGTGTGGGTGGGTGGGTGGGTGTGGGTGTGCTATGAGAGGGAGAGGAAATAAAAATGGGAGAGAAACAAAAAATAATTAATTGAATTCAATGATCATTTAATTTAAAATAGCCTTAGCTGGGAGAAATCATGGAGTAGATATTCCATGATAGCAAAGGCACTGGGAGGAGGGCAGGATGAAATCAAGAAAGAACATGTAAGTTCATTTGATTTTACTATAAAATGAGGGGCTGGCAGCATGAGATAAAGTAAAAAGATAGGTTGGAAATAGACAGTGGGAGGCCTTGAATGTCAAGTTAAGGATTTTGTGCTTTATTCCATGAGAAATGGGAAATTACTAAAGCTTTTGGATGGAAAAGATATAATCATGCATTACACTAGAAAGCTATGTGCAGAATGGATTGGAATATGGAAACTAAAGAGCCAGAATAGCCAATTTTATGATAAGCAATGGAGAAACTAAAAATTTCTCAATAGGAGAGTGATATGATTAAAGGTGTGCATTGGGAAGATTACTATAGCAACAGCATGTAAAGAAAATTAGACTGGGAAGATACTAAAGGCAGAAAGCCCAGATACACTAAAATCAGAAAACAGAACTATTGGTTTCCATTCCTTTATTGATGGGGGAAAACAAGGTGGTTTCTTCTTAGTGTGGGAGTTGTCTATCCTAATCTGAGGAGTCTCTGAGAAATGAACTTCTGTAAACACCTGTGGAATTTATTTCTCATATTTTCCTAGGCAGGATATTGTGACCCATTGACCTGCGTGAGCTTCCCCCTCCTCAGAATCAAATTGCTGGCACTGACTTCAGAGGGATGCTTCCTAAGGGATATGGAAGAGGATTAAAATGAACCTAATACTGTAAACATAGAGGGCTCTTTGAATAAGAATGATCAAGATCAAGCATGAATTGCTAAAACAAAGAGCTAGAAAAAGCAACATGATAAATGTCATTGGCACTGGAATCAGAGAATCTGGACTCAAATTCCAGCCCTGTTACTCATTACCTGTGTGACTTTGGAAAAGTACTTTTCCCTCTTTAACCTTCATCTTCCTCATCAATAAAACTAAGGCATTGGTCTAAGTTATTTAAAGTCTCTTAGCTCTATCTACTGAGAACTGCCCTTTGGAAGAAATGTTTTTGTTAAAATTTTCACTAAAATATTATTACCCAGGTCCAAATTCTGGAAACCATAAGTTCTGTATAGAGTGCCCCTCAACTTGGGATATTACTTTAAACTCTATGAATTACAGTCACAATATGGGAAAGACCATCCTGTCAGAGTCTTGGTATCTAGAAAGCATCATATTTATGCCTTATTTAGAGTCTTGGTATCTAGAAAGCATCATATTTATGCCTTATTTTTGTTATTTATTGCTTTTGTTCAGTTGTTCAATTGGGTCCAAATCTTTATGACTATATGGACAATAGCACTTCTGGATCTTTTATCTTCTATTTTCTCATATTTGTTTACACGTTTCCAAGTTCATGTTTGTCTTTCCATCTCATTCACTGCCATCCCATTTTTTTTGTCTTTCAATCTAAGGTGACCACAATTTCTTGATTTTTAAAATTTACTGCAATGTTTTTGAAATAAATTTCATTGATGGTTTTGCTTTTATGTCACTTATATTTCTTACTGTGGCACTTGTTCCATTCATTTCCAGAGAGCCAACTTTTATAACAAAAACCAAAAAAGAGAGAAAACGATTTCAGCAAAACTAACAGGAATGATGATAGTATCAGGAATGTTCCACACCCAAAGGCCTCCCACCTCTGGGAAGAAGTAGCCATCTTTTTTTTCCCCTCTGAAATCAATCTTGATCATTTGCATTTCACAACATTCTATTTCCATTAGTTGTTATAATTGCCCCTTTTTATGTTGCTGTAGTCATTGTGTATATTGTTTGCCTGATTCTCTTTATTTTATCTCACATTAATTTATGTGTCTTTTCATATTTATTTTTATTATATTAATAATTTATTATTGCTGAGGTGTTCAGAGAAATGTGAGAGTCTGCTGAGCCCTTTTTAGAGCTACTTATCTACCTATATCTAACTCTCACCTATGGCTCCCAAAAGCTGCAGTGTACACAGAGGCTGCATTCTGGTAAATTGTCTTAACAGCCAGGCTAAAAACCATGCCAAAGACAATTGACAGGGCTCATGAATGAGTTAAAGGGTTGTATATCCCAAGCATGTGAAGACCTCTCCCAGTGGAATGAATGAATAAGGACAATTTGTTCCAACAGCCACGAATATAGCTGAAATAAGCACTATGGGGTACTTAGCTTGGTCAGACATAAGACACCAAGGTCACTCACTTAGTTCCAGGCCATCACCAGTATCTTGACTTTTGTCCTGTCGTTGGTCTTTGAAGATTTTAGAATAGAGAGAGAAGCTGAGGACTTTGTGCAATTCTGCCTCACTTAAATATAATCCCATCATTTCATTATGTCATTGGTTCTCTCCTGAAATGAAAGATGAACATGAACATAATTTCTTATTGCTACATAATGGTCCATTATATGTATATATAACAACTTATTTGTTTAGCTATTTCCCAGTTGTTGGGCTTCAATTTTGGTTTTGTTTTTTTCTACTATAAAAAGAATTGACAAAAACTATTTTGGAGTAAAAAGAATCTTTATTTTTGTCATTGACCTTTTTAATTTATATGCCCAGCACTGGGATCTATGAGGCAATGAGACAGACAGCTAGGTGACAGTGGGTAGAGTGCTAGATCTGAGTTGAAATAATATTTGAAGCACTTGTTGTGTTACTCTGGGTAAATCATCTAAACCCAGTTTAATTATCTGCAAAGGGGTATAATTGTAGGATTTACTTCACAGGATTTTTGTGAAGATCAAATGAGGAAATAAATATAGTATATACATATTATTATTATTATTTACATTTTAACCATTTTATTTGTGCACAATTCTTAATTGATTTGCACAATGGTTGGACCAATTCATGGTCCCACTAATGTTGCATTAGTACTAGTTCATGTTTTCTTGGACTTAGAAGTAAGGATATGATGTTAAAGGATGCTCTGGCATATTTCCATTACAAACTTGACTTCAAAGGAAAATGTGACAAAGCATTTTACTGTCCGATTCAAAACAGGGGTGTGTCTTCCAAACATGGAAAGAAAACATGAATGTAGGGCAGACTATTATGGTTTAAAGCAATAAACAAGAAACAACTCAATGAAAGGAAAAGGAAGAAAGAAAGAGAAACTCAACAAGCAGTGAGGGAGTAGAGGAAGTAGGCTAAGATGAGAAGGATCTAAATATGACATAATCCTATCATATATGAGATAAAATAGATGAAAAACATAAGAGAAAATATCTGGCCATCATAAATCTTTCATTTAATTCTGGAAATAGAAAAAAATGTAAGTGGGTCTTAGGTTGTTTTCCTTAGGAGCCAACTCATCATGAAGCCTCCAAGAGATTGTGGAACGTGACTTCCTTCCTTGTCTCTCTCTTGCATTGGGGATACTCCAAAGCAGTCTCAAAGGCATCCCTCTGGTCCAAGCTACCACATGCCTTAACTGATGAACTTTGCAATCTGTCACTTCAGTGTCTGTTTCCAAATGTCCTGGGCTCTTGCCCAGCAGTGCAGGAGTTAGTCCTGATAAATTGTTCTCCTCATGCTGGGAGGCAGCTTGAGATAGGGGACAGAGAGCAATCAGTTTTGGATTCAAGACCGGGGTTCCAATTCCAGTTTCAGTGGCAGTCTGATGCCTACATTCTGATCATCAGAATAATCTTATAGTTTCCTCAGCTTCAGTTTCCTTATCAGTAAAATGAAGAGAACAATATCTTCAGTATATGTCCCACAGGATTGTGGGAGAAATCCTGAGTAAAACCTGAAGTGCTATGAGAAAAGAGGGTATGATGTAGAACTTGGTAGGTTATTGGTTTCCTTGACACTTTTATAGATGTCAAGGACCACAAAGAACTGGGTTAGCATGGTTTCCTTTTCTCCGTTTGAGAACCAGTTCTCCTAACAAGAAGAGTTCCTGATCTCTTATGGAATACTAGTTGCCTGAAAGATCACACTCATATTCCTTGCTAGACAGATCTGCCTTACTGGAAAAACACCATTCTACATTTTACCCTCTGTCCTTATCCAAATTTCCCTATACTGTGTTCATTTCCTTAGGGAGGCTCCTTTCTGATTTCCAAGGTGTCAACTAATAATCTAATAAGCAAATCTATACTAATGCATTTAGTATGAACTAATAGATGTTATTCCTCCTCCTCAATAAAATAGATTTTAAAGGGAAATTCTAGGAAACCAGCTCATGCCCAATAAATTGTGAAAAGTACAGACATCAAAGCAGCTAAGTGTAAGGTGGTGTGAGATGGAATATAATGAGATAATTGGGAATAGTGGGCAAGGAATTCTCCATAGTCTCTTTAAATCACATTGAATTGACAGCAGCTTTTTCTATCAATTTTTTTTTTTCCTATGGGAAAGAGAATGTTGTGAAAAAGCACAGGACTTGGAAAACCTGAATCCAAATCCTAATTCTGTCACTTACTAGCCATGTGACCAAGAACAAGCCACTTAATTTCTCTCTTTAGTTTTCTCATCTGTTAATGGAACTTTCTGACTACCACTAATTAGAGGTATAACAGAGAAAGATTTATCGTTTTTCTGTACCCCAGTTTAGAATCACAGGAACATACAATTACAGCTAGAAGTCCAACTTCCTCATTTTGCAGTAAAGAAATAAAGTTTCTTAGTTTCTTTATTAGTAAAATGTGAGTTTTTGATAAGTGATCTCTAAAGTCCCTTCAAGCTCAGATGTATGATCCCATAATTAAGTGAGATAATATAAATCAATTGTGTATGACTAGAAAGGCCTATGCAAATGCTTAGCAGGTGGGTGGTCTATTATATAGAGTTGGAAAATGAGTCAAGAAGACCTGAATTCATATATCCTTTCAGACATTTTATCTTGAGCAAATCACTTAATCCATCTCAACCTCAATTTCCTTATCTGAAAAATGGGGACAATAATAGCATCTATCTCCCGAAGTTTCTGTGGGGTCTAGTATGTAAAGCATTCTGCAAACCTTAAAGCACTATGTAAATATTAGATGTTATTATTGCTGCTGCTATTGTTATTATTAGGGAAACTGATTTGTTCAAGGTCACATAGGCAGTGTATTTCCATTGGGAGAGATGACCCAATATTTACATTTGATAATTCTATATATATAAAGTCTTTAAGCCATATTCATATCTTAAAGGAATGGTAGAAGCTATATAACTTGAACATAGTTTCATTTACTTTACTAATACATGACAACTTCAGTATCTCTTATTGACGCAGGTTCTTTATTCCTCAGAACACACAAAAATCTTAAATAATTAAAGATGCATAGTTACTACATTTAAATGCAAAAGTAATGTCTTTCAAAGGCAGCTCTTTCCTCAGTATTTTTTGAAGGTCTGAAAATTGACCTGATAAAACTGGCAACTTATACTCTATCTAAATAATCTGCTTTATATTCCATAACACTGCTCCAATTATTCATCCTTTCAATAAATTTAATCTATCGATTTGGAGGTTGTGGTCCATTCCATACTGTCTCCTGACTGAAAAGAAACTTTCATCAAGCTCAGAGTGAATCGTAAATAGGCTGAAAATGTTTAGGGAACTTTCTGGTGATTTTTTCCCCCTTGACCACCAATCCAGATGATATGATAAAGAAGGATAAATGGTTATTTTTCCCATGAATGAACTGTAAGTGTAAGAAATTGACATGGATAGGTTTTGTTTATTGATTGATTCATGTTTGTGCACTAGACTTTGAATGCATAATTTTTTTTTTTATTGCCTGGGAAGAAGTAGGAAATGTGTTGCTGAGTATTTTCACTCATTCTCTCAGGGCAGGGTTTAATTTGGTTTTGAACAAAACCAAGCTGTGTGCTCTTTTTTTAATAGGGAGCATCATGAAAACACAAACTCAGGGGTGATTCTGGGGCCATTGAAGCTGACTCCTACCTAAACTGAAGTAGGACATTAAACACAAGGAGAAAGTAATTTAGGGTAGCATTACAATAACTACAGCAACAATAACAACAACAGCTCAGATTTATATAGTTCTTTACAATTTTGAAAAATATTACACATGTTAATTTGTTTAATTCTTTCAAAAACCCTGGAAAAAAATCAAGAGGACTGATAATAAGGCAAGCTATGCTCCTTCTATACAAAAGTGATAGACCCAAGGTGTTAAATGGGACATAAAGGTTGATTTTCAGAAAGTGAATTTTTCTCCTGTAACTTCTTTCTTTTATTTTGTCTGTTTTAAAGTATATTGTTTAACAAGAAAAAAATTAGTCAGGTACTGTGAATGAGTATAGCAATGTTTCTTTAATCTCTTGGACACACTTATAGAGAATACCTGAACATATCATTTTGTAATGTATTTTTCAAGCATTCTTCTTTATTTTGTTTGCTTATTTGTTTTTCTTTATTTTGTTATGTCACTTTTAACTTTAATTACTTAGGAATTAAAAAAAAACAACAACAATTTGAAATTGAATTAAAGAAAGAAGGATCTTTACTGACTCCTAGGCCAAGAAAACTGGGAGACTAGAGTGCTTGACAGAAAAATTATATATTCGCATACCTGGAATGTGAGGTTTATCAAAGAAGGAAACCCTCACAGCAAAGTTGTGGGAGTTCATGTTAACCTTTTTTCTCACTGACATGTTCCTTTCCAAAATTCTATACATAATACGTGCTCTGGAAAGGAACAGTGATATAAAGAGAAGAGCTCATTCAATGGAGTCTTGAGATTTTAGGGGTAGTGTGGGATGGCATGGGAAAGAAACTCAGGGATTCTAGAACTTTTTCCACTTGTACCCATGAAATTTTTATGTGATCCTGAAAACATACATATATAAAATAAGCATACCAATCAAACAATGATAATGGATTATAATTCTGTAACCGCCTCCCACATGCAATTACATGAACTCATATGGGATTACAACCCATGGTTTAAATGCAATCTCATTTTACAGATTAAGAAATTGAGGCCTGTAGACTTGAAGTGATTTGCCAAAAGTTTGCACAGATAAAATTAAATGCTAGATTTGAACCTTGAGTCAGTGTTCTTTCCTGTGGACAATACTGAGTCAAAGGACATAAGTTCTAAATCTCAGCTTTGCTACTTACCACATATATGACTCAGACAAATCATTTGCTTTCTCTCCAAACCCCCCTTTTCAATTTCATTATTTATGAAAAAAAGGGGGTTGAATGAAAATGTATCTAATATCCTTTCCAGCTCTTGATGGAATCATTCTCTCTGCTTTCTCATGACTTACAGAATTCCAGGAAGTTGAAATTGGAAAAGGCCTTAAAATTTATCGAGTCTAAAACATTCATTTTAGGGATGAGAAAATGTAATTTAGAGACTTTTTTATTTCTACTTTCTGGCTCAGTGCCTTTCATATGGCTCTTGATTAAGAAATGTTTGTGGAATGAACCAATCTGATAGGAAGTGAAATGATTTTGTTCTCTCTCTCCCTTTTACTGAGGGATGGGATGCTGGCCCAAGATCGCATGGTTCATAAGTGGCAAAGGTAGAATTTGGACTCAGATCCTCTAGCTCCAGAGCTGACTTCTGGTATTAATGAGACCAGAATTACGTATTAGGGGCAGCTAGATGATAAAGAGATAGAGCTCTGGCCCTGAAGATCTAGTCATAAAACTAATTAATTCTTAGAGGCAGAACTCAAATCCAGGCCCTCTGATCCTATCTCCTATTCTTTTCCCATTGGACCACATTTTTTTTCCTTCTGAATCACAGAGAGATAAAGGACTTTGGAAATTGCTCAAGTCCAACCTATACCTAATTTTTACCCATCCCACCCCATTAACAAGGTCTCCATGAAATGATCACCCAATCTTTCCTTGAAAACTTTGTGTGAGGGATAATCCATTGCCTCCAAGGGGTAATCATTGCCTTGATAGAGATTTTCAATTGTTAGAAGCATGGCAGGGTGTTCTGTCATTAGGAGTCCCAGGCATTTAAAGGGTGAGGCACCTTATTGTGGTTTCCATGTTTCCTTTTGCTTTTTCCTTTATCCTGGGGAGAATATTTATTATATTGCAGCAGCCAGCATGAACCAAACAGAATTGGTTTTCATAA
This sequence comes from Sarcophilus harrisii, assembly GCF_902635505.1. Taxonomy (NCBI): domain Eukaryota; kingdom Metazoa; phylum Chordata; class Mammalia; order Dasyuromorphia; family Dasyuridae; genus Sarcophilus; species Sarcophilus harrisii. The sequence continues at coordinate 615,359,102 of NC_045426.1, read as the reverse complement.
TAAACCTATTCATCATCGAGCATGTCAGAAAATTCTCCAATTGATACTTATAATAAATATGATTAATAACATATTGTATTTCAGTTGTTGCTGTAAAATAATTGGGAACAAATAGCACATTGTGATGTTGACAGCATTAGGCCCGTCCATGCCAAATGGCAGGCGCAGCCAACTGTATTTCATTAGTAGCTACATTGCTACAATGTTATTAACTTTTTCATAATCCCTTTACTCAGGTTTATCATTCATTATGTTGGACAAATTCTCACAACAATCAAGCTGGAAGTAAATCTGCCAAGGACAATCCATGCACAGCAGTATCTTGCAGAGATGTTAGGCACTGGCCTGTGAAATACGTCCTGCAGTTACTCCTCTTGTCTAATGACTAGGGGTAGGGTTACCCATGTAAAAAAGGCCCGCACTATCTCTGGAATAATTGGTGCAAATGTGTCTCAGTGGCAGACTGAACAGAAGGCAGCAACACTGCCTGTGCCCTGGGGCAAGTGAGAGTCACAGCATCTCAGAGCTATGAAGGACACCAGAGTCCACCTAATCCAATCCATATCTGAGCAGGAAACCTTACTATCAAGCCCCAGAAAGTGGTCATCCAGCCTCCTCTCGAGGTCCTCCAATGGAGGGGGAAGGCATCCTTCCCTTCAGGGTGGTCATTCTACTGATGGACAGGTCTAATTGTTTAGAAGTCTTTTTTTTTTTTGCGTTAAAGTCACTATTTTGTAAATTTAACCTGCCCCTCTCTATCAGGGCCCTTGATGGCCCATTAAATTATGATAACTCTCATCTCTTCCAAATATTCCTTTTTCCTTCACATTTCTGAAGATCAGTTTTTATATTTGTGGCATGGGGATAATTGCTGCAATATATAAATTTCTAACTTCCTTGTAATTTTAATGTTTTTTGACATTATTATATTAACAAGGGCTGGCCCAATAAGTAGCAAGGATTGGTGATTGTATATTCTATGTTTTGAGGGACACAGAAAGGCCTGCACAAAAGCAATGACCAATGGTCTTCCATGAATTCTATTATTACTGTTAATAGAATTACTCCCTTACATTAAGACATTGAAAGTCCTGAAGTTTCCCATGTGAATAATGCTGACACGTGTTATTTTACTGTGCTAGCAAGTAGTGACTTAAGAATACAGTAGACACAGAACAGGAAATCTTTTATGGGGTAGCTGGGAAAATAAATAGTGCAGAGTTTAGGGCAATACACGTGGAAGAATCCAGGTAGAGCACCTTAATGTCTGGGCATTTGGATAAGCAGCTATCACCTAGGGGAAAGATTGTTGGACCTGATGTCAAGAAATCTGGGCTCAGTTTGTAAATCTACCTTGAGATTTGAATCTGAATTTCACTGAGTCTCAGCTACTATTCTATCTGTAAACAGGGGAAATAATAATATTTGAACCACCTATACCTGATACAGTTGTTGTGGGAAAAGTTCTTTGTAAACTCTAAAATGCTTTAGAAATGTGACCTCTTATCAGATAAAGTGCTGAAAGAGGGTGTGGAATACAAATATAACAGTTTTGTATAGTGCTGGCCTTCTGAGCTCCTGATTTGTCACAGTGTTCCTTCCCTGTACCCCACATATATGGGGTACAACCTATATATGACTTAGCTGTCACTATTTCAAATATACCTGCCCTTCAGTGAAATTTAACTCTGATCCCAGACTTATTATTAATTATTTTCCTTTCTACTCTTTATGATGCATCAAAAATGATTTTCTTTTTCTGAAAAGGCTCCAAATTTCCCATCTCTACGATTTTATTCTTGCCAAATCCCATGCATGGAAAGCACCCCTCCCCTTACCTTGCCTCTTAGAAACCATTTCTCCTTTTAAGACACAAAACAAGCATGTTCCTTCTACACAATGCTCTTCCTGATCCTATCAACTGCTTGTATCCTCTCTTATTATCTTATACTTAATTTCCATGTGTTGATTTGTTTTTTATTTATTTAAAATAGATTTATAAACATACGTATTGACTTCTTCATTAACACATAAGCTCCTTAAGAATAATAATTATTTAATTTTTTATGTCTAAGGTTCTTTGTAGGCATATAGATAGATAGATAGTGCTATGCCGGGTATTCAATAGGTAACTAATAAATGTATATATATATTTATCTATTGATCTTACTTTTTCATCACCTTCCTTTTTTGCTAAGTACCTATCCTTGGTGCTTTACTAAGCTAGCTCTGTTGCCCTGACAATGTTTTTAAATTATTCAAGTCTTGATTTAGTCTTATTCTGCCCCATCTTCATTGAATGTCACCTTTTTTTGTTTCTTGCCCCCTCAGGTTCCTGTATACCTCACAGGTTTTACTTTGTGAGGCTATATTAAATGGTTTGAACATTACACTGATTTTTTTTATTCAGTTTTTATTCAGAAGACCTGGATGTACTGCTTACTTCTTGTATCATCTTAAACAAGTGATTTAGGCAGCAAAGTGACAAAGTAGATGGTGCATGACCTGGAGTAAGGAAAATTTGAATTCAAATCCAGCTTCATATTTTATAGCTGTGTGACTTAAACTCATTTTCCTTATTTGTCAAAAATGAAGATAATTATAATACCTTCCTTCCAGAGTTGTTCTGAGAATAAAATGAGATGATATTTACAAAGTGCTTTGAAGACTAAATCACTACACAAATGCTAGTTAATTGGCTAGTATTAATTCAGCTCTATGTCTCAGTTTCCTCATCTGTAATATATGATGGATTGCATGAGATCACTCTTGAATCCCTTTCTCCTCTACTATTCTATGAATATTTGAAATATTCTTTAGCACTGAGCACAGTGGAAAGCACATAATAGGCACCTAAGAGATGATTGTTTATTTATTGATGGATGCCTTAATTTTTAAACATTATTTCTATTGTATTCTATATGTCTATGTCATATGTTCTCAAATAGACCTTCAGTTTTTCAAGAGGAAGGATCTTGTCTCCCATTTCTATATATACTTTTTTGGTGTCTCATTCAATGCCTTGTATATAACACTTTGCGAACTATTTGCTTATTGCTTGATACTACATGGAGGCTTTCACAGTTTATGTTCATTCATTCAAACAATATTTATTGATAAATTATTATGTGCAAAGTATTTGGAGGAATATAAAGATGCAGATGATTCAGTCTCTGCCCTTAAGGATCTTATAGTATAACTACACTACAAGGGGGAATATGATGAATACCACAAAAAAGGTAAAAACAAAAAATAAAACATTGAGAAGAAGACTATATGAAAGATAATGTGGAGGTCAAAACAACAAGACTGATTCTTTGTATGAATAAGGAAAAGTGAGTAGATTATACTGCTAAAGTTACAAATCTAGTTGACAGAAATTAAAATTAGATAAAAATTAGATCCATGGGAGGTGATAATGTCACCAAGGAAATGAGATAGAGAAAGAAGAGAAGAAATCCCAGGATAGATTATACAGTTAAATGCACAGTTAAGGGGCATGTATGGTGGTCCAGCAAAGGAGACTACGAAGTAGCAGTTAATACAGGAACTAGGAGATCCAGGGAAGAGTGTTTCACAAGAACTGAAAGAAAAGAATTCTAGAAGTAGAGAGTAGTCAACAGTGTTAAATGCTACAGCAAAATCAAGGAAGATGAAGACTGAGAAAGACCATAAGAACTGGCAATTAGGGGATAAGTGGGAATTCTTCAAGAGAAACAACTACAGGCTAGAAACTGGAAACTGAATGGATGTCCATCAGTTGGAGAATGGCTGAATAAATTGTGGTATATGAATATTATAGAATATTACTGTTCTGTAAGAAATGACCAACAGGATGATTTCAGAAAGTCCTGGAGAGACTTACACAAACTGATGCTGAGTGAAATGGGCAGGACCAGGAGATCATTATATACTTCAACAACAATACTATATGATGACCAGTTCTGATGGACCAGGCCATCCTCAGCAACGAGATCAACCAAATCATTTCCAATGGAGCAGTAATGAACTGAACCAGCTATGCCCAGAAAAAGAACTCTGGGAGATGACTAAAAACCATTACATTGAATTCCCAATCCCTATATTTATGCACACCTGCATTTTTGATTTCCTTCACAAGCTAATTGTACAATATTTCAGAGTCTGATTCTTTTTGTACAGCAAAATAACGGTTTGGTCATGTATACTTATTGTGTATCTAATTTATATTTTAATGTATTTAACATCTACTGGTCATCCTGCCATCTGGGGGAGGGGGTGGGAGGTAAGAGGTGAAAAACTGGAACAAGAGGTTTGGCAATTATTAATGCTGTAAAGTTACCCATGCATATAACCTGTAAATAAAAGGCTATTAAATTAAAAAAAAAAGAGAGAGAAACAACTACTATTGAGTGATGAGACTGGAAACCAGAGTGAGAAAATAGTGAGAAGGGAGAAATTGAAAGCACATCAGGGATATAAATGGCTTTTTTCTAAGTTTCCTTGAGGAAGCAAGAAGAGCATATGAGATTATAACTCGAGGGGATGGTCTAGTGAAAGGTCCCTCCCCTTTATTTAATTGGGTTGTTAGAAGGTAGCAGAAATAAACCTGTAAACAGGAAGAAATAGAAAATTATGGAACAGAATGGATGATTATGGGGCCAATCTGCTTGTGAATGTGGGAGGTAATGGGATCAAGGACATATATTAAGAAATTGACGTTATAAAGGAGAAGGCATCTATTATTGAAAGCTGTTAATCTTTAGGCTGACAGAATAGGATGCTATATTAATATGTCAAATCTAATTGAAATGAAGGGTGGAGAGGTGGTGCTGTGAATGGCATACTGGCTCTGGAGCCAAGAAGTCCCGAGGCAAAATCTGCCTTCAGACATTTAGTAGCTATATCGCTCTAGGTTGTCACAATGCTGTTTGCCTCAGTTTCCTCATCTGTAAAATGAGCTAGAGAAGGAAATGGTAAACTACTCCAATATCTTTGTCAAAAACACCCCAAATAGTATCATGAATGTTTGAAAATGATTCAACAATAAAATTTGAAATGAAGAGAATATGATAGAGGGAACTCATGATAAATGGCCTCTATTTTCTTGGTAAAGTAAAAATGACCTTGCTTCTAAAGAAGGCCCAATTGAGGTCAGATTGCATATATTTGTAGTGGACTCAATCAGTTTAGTTGTAGGACTTCTTCCAATTTCATTTGACAGCACAGTACAAAAGTGGAAGGGGTGAGTGGTGTGTGCAACCCAGGGCTACGGTTTGACAAAGCATAAATGGTTATAAGACAAAGGAGTAAGACATTTTAAAATGGTAGGTTAATTACACTATCAAGATTGGAGAGGAAAGTGAAATTAGAGAAAGGGCTTAAAAAGTATTGAGGAAGTCATAATAAAGTGAAAGAATAGATCTAGAAAAATAAAGATACAGGAAAAATAGAATGATCGGAAGTTAAATTGTCAATGTGTCTGATCATGGCTGCAAAGGATGGTTATTGATGAGATAAAGGTATGCCCATCCCTATGTGGCTGAGTTGGAGTGGAAGAGTAGGTCATGAAATTAGAGATGATGGAATTTGGAAGTTAGAGTGATCAGGAGAGTCTGTCAGTTAATAAAAATTTATTAGTTCTTAATTGCCTACTATGTGCTAGGCACTGTGCAAAAGAAAGCCCCTGCTTTCAAGGAACTAACAGTCTAATATACACATATGCAAAATTCCATTATTTAAGGGCAGGAGTTGGGGAGAACATCCTTGAAAAAAAGATGGAGAAAAATGAGGATAAATTCCTCAGAATGAAGTAAAGTCCTCAGAGCATGGAGAAGTAGGAGAAGTAGTAGCTGCTGTTCATTCTTCATCCTCAAAGAAGTAGTTAGGAGATACATGAAGAGAGGAGAAACAGTTTGGAAAAGACCTTAAGGGGAGTATGAAAGAGAATCAATTTGGAAAGAATGACCTTGTGAGAGTGAGTGCCCAGGTGATGAGATTAGAGAACTTAAATTAGAAATGAAGCCAGATAATATGATTGAGTGCCTACTTCCAGCTCTGTTCAGCAGCAGGTGAGTAGGATCAAATGAGGTTGATGGTAGGAAGAATCCAGATTTGGGATCTGGAGTGGTATCAGTGGTGATAGGAAAAGGGACAAGAGATTTGTGAGCAGACCTTTACATAAGGATAAGTTAAAGGCTAAAGTATTCAACACTTTATTTTCCTTTTGCCTTCAACACTAAAATGGGTATACTTGTATTTTCCACAGATTGGGGCTGTTTTGAGAAAACTTTGCAAACCTTAAAGCCATTTACAAATGTAAGGTATTTATTAATCATTTCTCCCTGTTTAGGTATATGTTTCAAGTGACAAATCCAGCTTCCTGGATTTGCATCAGTCTACTGATGCAGAGAAGCAATAGGTCTGTATTGAGGAGTTGCTTGGGATATTAAGATCTAAAATGATTTGCCCAGTGACACACAGCTGATATATGACTGGAGCAAGGCTTCCTGATTACAAGACTAGCTTTTTGTCCATTACACCACACTGCTTCTCATTATCAAACATACAGTAACCCAACTGATTAATTGGTGATAGCTCACTTTGATGATCACCCTAATGCAACTCAATTTTATATAATTTGAACCAAATAGCTTACATTTACATATTAAAGTTTTTTTCCTCACACTAATCCTGTGCAAAGACATTACCACTTTGAGGATAAATTCAAATTTATTTAGCCCCAGGGAGGTTGTAATTTGCATTTTGGTCACAGAAATGAGAGATTTCAATCCAGGTCTCTGGGTTCTAAATCCATTGTTATTTTTACTGATAGCCATAGTCACAAAATTGGGATGGCTTATTGGAAAGAAAATGAGGAGGGGAAAATTCAGTGACATATATGGGAATGAGCCAGATTTTATGTTTTATGAATTGGGGGAGAATATTGCAGATTTCATTTATAAGATTTTGAGTTACACAATATTAGTGGAAAGGACCATTTTCAGTGATATGCTAGTAAATGTTTAACTAATGCTTTCTGGGGGAAGTATATTTAACCCAGTTCTAAATTTAATCTATTTTATTAACATTTTCTCCCTCATTTTCTGAAGGTTAGATAATCAGTAAAACATTATATCAAGCTCTGATTTATAGCACTTGCTGATTTTCAAATTGTAAATGCTAATGCTGAAAATTTGACAATTGGCTCTCATGAGTCTGCTGAAGCTGACTATAGCACACCTGTGGATCTTGGGAACCTCAGATATTATCAAATCCAAATCCTTCATTTTACAGAACATTAAACTGAGGTCTAAAGAAAGGAAATGGTTCACTCAAGTCCAACTGAGTAAATTGAAAGTCTGGAACACACCTAGGTTTTATGGCTTCTAATCCGGGGTTCTTTCCACTGTACAATGTTACCCCAAAGCATGAATTTCAAAAGATAAACACTTTGAGGCTATAAACATCATGACCACCAACAACCAAAGTTCCCATCTCATCTACAAAATGACTTTTATATGATTTAGAATTAACATCTAAATGACTTTGGATGACTTTGTTTTGTTTTGTGTCTATTTTATTGATTTTTTTTTCTTTTTTGAAGTAGAAACAATTGGCTTTGTTAAACCATTGGGACATTGTCTTAAGGAGTTTCCTCAACCTTTGAAAAAAGTCTCCAATAACCACTGTTGGCATCCCTCCCTCTGTGTTGCAAGCATGAGTTATGTTCATTCTAATGATGTCACCTAGTCCAGGAAATCTAGTTTCTTAACTCCAATTTGGTTCATTACAAAATACATTCATAGATGTACATTAGGAACCATGATCCCATTTCCATGGATTGCCTTGTGGGAGTTGAATTCTCTCTTAAACCAGTTGGCTAAATGTGATGTATCAATTTGAGAAATTGAGCTTTTATATCCTTTGGAGATCAGTTTGGACATCTGGCTCCAAACTTCAGTATGTCATGAAACAAATTTTATGTCCCAAATTCATTCATAATCTACTTCCCTCTGGAGGCCTCCTTAATCTCTCCATTTGAGTTAGCTAATTCAGGATCCTGTTGAATCTTTAGTGCTTTCAGGAAATAAGGGGGAGTTAAAGGAAGTATTTCCTGGGTTCCCTATAGACATGCTATAATCTTATAAACCTCAAAAAGTTGGATAGAAACTGATCTATTTTGCTTTTTGAGGAGTGTTGCAAATTTCCCTTTAATGGACATAAGTCTACTGTTTGCTAAATCTCTCCACTTTGATCCAGAAAATTTCTATTTTGTAAAAACAAAATGTTAGTGTATGTAGCATTGAACCCTCTGAGGCTTCTTATGGCAATTTATGCACTGAAGAATCAAGTCCCTAAGTACAAGGCTACATTTCCCCCATTGTGGTTCTAGAAGTATCCCTGAGGGGTTTGGCAGTGGTTGTTCTTCAATATTATTGACTCAAGCTCCTATCCCACTTCCCACTGGTTTCTATTGCCACAGTTTCATTTAACCAACTAGCACTGATAGCTTTTACAAAATTATTACAAAGTTATTGAAAAAGGATAGAAGTACAAATATTTCTCCCAAACATCTTGAGACAGATTTTCCTTTATTCTGTCCTGGTCCTTGGGTAAGGGGAACTCAAACTTAATGGGATTACTATAAACATTTATTCTTTCAGGATCACTTCCAAATGCAGCATAGTTGATCATTGCGTGAGTCTACACCTCTGCTTCTTCAGGGCTGAGTCAATTTGGTTGTACTTCAGCTTCTGACATATCTATGATCTGCTTTTTATAGGTTCCAGTGTGGACTCTGGCTCACACATTTTGGCATGTCACAAGGTCAAGGAAATTTATAATATTACTAATGAAGGATAAAAACAACAGAGAGAGACAAAACTGAGACCATGTATTCATGGACCACAGGGGTAACACAGTGGGAAAACAAAGGCATGAGGTCTCTCTCATCACTGGGGAAGCATAAAGCTATAACCAGATGTGTACTGATAAATATTTAACAACTGGCTTTCTGAAAAAAAACACATGAAAAATTTAAGTTTAATTGAATTATTAACATTTCTCTATCACTGCCTTATATTTAGAAATCAACAAAGCAATAAATAAAATGCTAATTTATAGTATTTTCCAATTTTTTGGATTTGAATACTCAAGTTGCAAATTTAAGAATAAGCTCTCCTGAGACTGTATTAACAAATTTCAGCAAGCCACTGCATATAACAGATCTTGCCTGGTTTTATTAACACAGCTAGTCAGGAAAGAGTAAAATAAGAGGCTCTCTTGGGGCTTTTGAATACATTCCAGGTCTGGCCCAGCAGCCAATCAACAGTTTATCTCTTCACTACATTGTTAGCAGTCTGGGACCAGTAACAGAATGTCTGCACATCCCCACATGGTACTTCCATTACATGTCATCATGACTTTCTAGAAACAGCCCTTCCTGGTCTGCCCCCATTCTCTTTCACATGGGCTAACAGCAAGCTAAGTACATTGTGCATGTTCTGGGAATGACACTTCATTGGTCAGATGTTTGTCACAGATATATTTATATGCTTCCAATAGGGTTTCCTTCTCACATTCAAATGTTATTGCTTTTCTTTTAACTTAGAAATGAGTTTGAGGAGACAAGAAAACCAAATTGCCTAGAACAAGTGCCATATGTCAAGTAAAAAAGAATGCAGGGCTAAAAATTGGGAAGCCTGAACTTTGCCTTAACTCATATGGATAGCCACCTACAATATTTCTAGTACTGAGAAAGGATGGCCTCATGTACATGAAACCTGATTTAGAAGGCTTGGCTTCATGTCCTAGCTCTAGGACACAAACAAATTCTCACGTCTCTCAGAATTTTACTTGCTTATGAGCAAATGGAACCAATTCTACTTTCTCTGCTTATCTCACAGGATTGATGTGAATATCAAGTTAGATAATGTATTCAATGATTTGTGAATTAAAAAATATATATGTATATTATATAAATCAGATAAAAGGTAGTGTGGAAGAAGGAAGAAATGGTGGAATGAAGGAAGGGAAAAAAAGGAAAGAAAAAAGGAAATAAATAAGAGAGGAAAGAAAGAAAGGAAGGGAAGAGGAGAAAATAAGGAAGAAAGAAAGGAACCAATGAAGGAAAGAAAGAAATAAGGAAGAAGAAAATGAAGGAAAGAAGAAAGGGGTAAAGGAAAGAAATAAAGAAGGAAGGAAGGAAATACGGAAGAAAGAAACAGGTACTTATTAAGCATCTTCAATGAGCTAAGCATTGTGCTAAGTGCTTTACAAATAGTTCATTTAATATAACAACTCTGGGAGATAGTAGGAAGTCACTGGTGTTTGTAAAGTTAGGTCTAACATGGCCAACAAGACCTGTACTTTAGGAAGACCACTTTGTGTGTCTTCCTAAATGTGTGGAAGATGAACTGAATTGGAAGAAATTTGTGACAGGGAGATCCATTAGAAGATTATTGCAATGTATATAAACTTGATGATTCTTGTTAGCTTTTAATAGATCCTAGGAACAAACAACTTTGTATCACCTCTAATTTTTATGCTTAGTCCATGACAGATTAGGATGATAATCTTGCTTCTGATATATTATACTAAACTACATCATCATGGGCATATCACTTAACCTCTATGCAACTGTAAAATGGACACAATAATACTTGTGGAATCTTTCTCACATTGTTGTGATAAGCACCAAATAAAACAATTTATAAATTGTTTTATAAATCATAAAACAATGAAAAATGATAGCTTTTCTTAGTAATTTTATGCTGGTGTATCCAATCATGATATTCAAAGAGTTGTTTAATTTATCTCCTACTGCATAGGCTTGTAGGAAGAATAGGAAAAATTTAAGGATGCAATATGTTGTAAGGTTTTAAAGTGAGGCGCTGATGCCCTTGTGTTAATTCAGACCCAGGTTGTTCTTTATAAATTGCTTCTTGGATAGTCCTATAGAGTGAGAATTGGCAGAGAGAATTGTTACTCTGAGACCATGTATGAACCTCAATTGTCAAAGATTCATCTATTAAAGTGAACCAATTCAGTTAAATGGAAGGATAGAATGGAATGGATTCCAATATTTGAATCAGAATTAATGCTTTCTAGTTTTGGAAACAACACTTACTTACATGAGTACTTGTGGGTAAGATACATAATCTCTCTATGTTTTGGTTTCTTATTCTGATAGCTGTGCTTCCAACTTCAGAGGATTATTAGAAGTATTATTATTTTCTTTCTACTTTCAATTTTGTTAATATACCCTCGGATTTATATTTTGGTGTTCAATTAGAGATTTAAATTTCTTCTTTTTCTAGTTGATTTTCTAAAAAGTTCATAAAGCACTATACAAATTAAATGAATATGAAGTAGTGGATAATGTGACCATTTGTAAAATGTTGTACATTGTTGTGGTCATTGTTAGTCCTTCATTCTCAAAGAGAACCAAGGACATGAGAAGATTGATACCTTAACTTTCAAATAAATTGGATTTAAGTGAGACAGAGCTGTGCAAAATCTTTAGCCCAACTCTCTCCTCCAGAGTCATCTAAATCCAATGACAAGACATAGGACAGAAAGACTGGGAGTGGGAGACTGGCTTTTTCAAGTTAAGGTCTTTCCTAGATCTCAATTTGTCTGAGACAACACCCATTCAAGAATTAAAGTCTATATCAGAATTAAGATAGAAAATAACTTAGTTTGTCTTCATGAAAGAATCATTCTGAGAAGAGAAGATCCTCAGAATTTGTAACCCTAATAGAAACACTATTTATACTCATCCTTATTCCATCCATATAATTCTTGAATGTGTTGTGACAGGTAGACTCCCAAGTATTTTATACTACCTGATGTTAATTTAAAGAAATTTATCTTTCTATCTCTTTCTACTGTTTTGCTAATAATTTATAGATATGTTGAGCTTTACCTTAGTTGTTTTTATATTATGCAACTTTATGCAAAAATTTATTAATTGTTAATTGTTTCAATTTTTTTAGTTGTTTCTTTTGGTTTCTCTAGATATACCATCAAATCATCTGTAAAAAGGGACAGTTTTAAGAGAACTGTTTGGCTCTGCACACATCTAGGATATACTGTGACATATTTAACATGTATAGGACTGCTTGCCATCTGGGGCCCCGGGAGTGGAGGGAAGGAGGGGAAAAGTCAGAACAGAAGTGAGTGCAAGGGATAATGTAAAAAAATTTCCCAGGAATGGGTTCTGTCAATAAAAAGTTATAATTATAAAAAAAAAGGGACAGTTTTTTTTCTCATTGAATATTTTCATTCCTTAAATTTATTTTTCTTTTCTTGTTGCCATAGCTATTATTTCAAATACAATATTGAATAGTAACAATAATAATGGGCATCCTTTCTTTAGCCTTGATCTTAGAAAAACTTTTAGTTTATTTCCATTATAGATAATATTTGCTCTTGATTTTAGATAGACGTTACTTATTTTAAAAAGGGTCCTTTTTTCTATTCTTTCTAGTGTTTTTACTAGATATTTTACTAAAAAAGTTTTCTGCATATATTGATGTAATCATTTTTTGTTGCTTTTGTTATTAATATGGTCAATTATGCTTATAATTTTCTTAATATTGGATAGGCCCTGCATTCCTTGTATAAATTCAACCTCATCACAATGTCTAATCTTTGGGATCTATAACTGTAATGTCCTTGCTAGTATTTTATTTATTTTTAATTTGCATACATTTTAATTCAGAAAATTAGTCTATAGTTTTCTTTCGCAGTTTTTGCTCTCCCTAACTTGGATATCAAAACTATATTTGTGTCATAGAAGGAATTTGTTAGGACTCCATTATCTAATTTTTCAAATAGTCAATATAGTATTGTAATTGTTCTTTCAGTGGTAGAATTCACTTGTAAATCCATCTGGTCCTGGAGATTTTTTTTGGGGGGGGAAGGCATTCATTTGTGGCTTTTTTCAATTTCGTTTTTTCTTCTTGTTGTTCAGTCATTTGGCTGTATTTGACTCTTTATGACTACATGGGCCTTACTATCCAGGTTTTTTGTTTTTGTTTTTGCAAAGATACTGGGGTGGTTTGCTATTTTCCTCTCCAGTGAACTAAGTCAAACAAAAGTTAAATTGTTTATCCGGGGTCATACAGTTAGTAAACATCTGAGGCCAAATTTGAAATCAGGTCTTCCTGATTTTAGCATTCTGTCTAATAAAGCATTGATCTACCTGTCTCTTCTATTTATTTTGTAGATAAGATTATTTAAATATTCTATTTCCCCTTTAGGTTCCTCTGTGTAATTTTATTTTTTGTAAATACACATTTCATTTAGATTGTCAGTTTTATTGTCATATAATGGGTAAAATTGTTCTTATTAATTGCTTTCTTTTTTTCTTAATTTTTATTTTTGATAGTGGTAATTTGATTTTCTTCTTTATAATCAAATTAAGCATTAGGTTATCTCTTTTATTGGGTTTTTCATAAATCCAGTTCCTAGTTTTTCTCAGTGTATTATTATTTTCTTTTTACTTTCAATGTTGTTAATCTACCCTTTGATTTTTCAGATTTATATTTTGGTGTTCAATTAGAAATTTAAATTTCTTCTTTTTCTAGTTGATTTTCTAAAAAATTCAATGTCCACTTTATTGATCTGTGTTTTTTTCTCTTTTATTGATGTTGAATATTTAAAGATATACATATTTATAAAAATTTAAAATATATAATAGAAATTTATTTTTATAATAATTAATATATTGTATGATATATAATATCATATAATATAAAATTTAAAAATATAAATAAAATGAATTTTTAAAACTGAGGGTACTAAGTCCTACTTTAGCTGTACTCTTGATCATTCATGTTTGTTAAAAGTTTTTTTTTCCTTCTATTTTTTTCTTCATTGGAAAGTGGTAAGTGGGAGTGAAAAAATATTTTAATGCAAAATGAATTTTAATTGTTAAAAGGAAATAAAGAAGACTTCTAGTAAGTTTAATCACAATAATGATTTTGAAGAACATAGACAAAAGTAGTACAGGATAGGTAAGCATGGATAGATTGCAATTTTTATTATTTGAGGGAACATCCAAATTAATGAGATTATGGATCCACTGGCATCAGAGTAAAGCTTATTATGGACCACTGTTATTTAATGTAGTGTCTTTCTTCTACACTCAGCATCTAACCCATAATTCACATTTAATTAATATTTGCTAAGTTGAATTCAATTGAATTGAACTAAAAAAATGTTGTCTAGTATCTTGTAAGAGTATGAAATACTAAGTACTTCAATGCTATACCCCAAAGTCCTACACTGTGTAAGGCTTAGAGCATTTGTCCAGGAGATACTAGATGTTAGCAGATGAGCTAAGTGTAGGTGGACCCATTGGCAAGTTGTTGAATCGTGTTTATTTTGGTGACCATGAAAACCCTTTACAAAGGCTTAGAAGAAATTGGCATCCTTATGGAGGGGGGCAAAGAGTGCCCAAACCAAACAACACATCCTTAAAACAAGGAAGCAGAGATGTATAGTTCATTTTCTAAGTCAAGAAAAACAGTCTTGTGGGGTTTAGGACAATCTCCAATACTGAAGAGCTCAAATTTTAAAAGTATTTCTACTTAAATTCAAGTGTCTGGCTAGTCCAGGTCCCTTTGAATTAATATTATGGTGCTGGTAATATTATGGGGCTAGTAAATCATGTGTCACAACTCCCCATTCTGTCAGTGGGACAAGAAGCCAAGCACTACCAAATTCATCTGGCAGGTACATAAATAGAAGAGCCCCCATCTGACAAGCCCATGCCAAAAAGGATATATACGAATGGATTCACCCTTGACACAACTTCCAAGTTAACCTCTAATCTAAGTTCATAGCCAGAGCTTATTAGAATGACTTCATTTCCTCCTTCTAAATTCTCTTTTCCTTTTTCATTTCACCTTTCTGAATAATTTCTCCAATCTCATTTTTTTTTTACTTTATTTCCTCTTTGACCATCCACTGTTTCCTTTTTCCTGTCTCAGACAAGCCTAGATCCAATTGTTGAAGTCAGAGAGGCAAATCATTATCCAGGAATAATTCATCCTTTGGATGAGTTAGCTCATGGGGTACATCACTAAACCCTATTTTCTCGCCTTTTCTACTATAATCATATACCTTTATTTAATAAGCCATGAAACCGAGCCACTGAGGAGGAACCTTATTCTTCAAAACCTACAGAGCAAGCCAGCTGCAAAGCTGAGATTAGAAATCAGATTTCCTGACTCCAAGCTCTTTGCCCTCCCTGCTAACACTATTTCCTGCTCTACCAAATAATTTTGCTCTTTTTTGCCTTCTCTTTCCCTTCTGTCAGTCTCTAATCTCCCACTCCCCTCTCCTTTCCTCCAAGGGGGTGGCTGTACATGGTTGTGGAGGGAGCTTGTGATTTAATGGAGAATAAACAGACTGACCCAAACTAGCTGAGACATGTTTACAGGGTGATTTGGAAAATGTTCAAATTGCAGGCCACTGACAAGCAACAGCCCCTCATTGGAGTAGAGCAAGCATTGTTTCTGGGCAAGAAGGCGTTTCTCCCTCATCAGCTGGTCTGTGCCTTCCACTGTAATAATGGAGTACAATCTAATTGGTGCTTCCTTTTCATCAATGGAAATAGGAGCATGAGACAAAGAAACCTGCCAGAATTTAAGTACAAGTGAGCTTCCAAGATCCATCATTTCAATGGCTTTGCAGTAATATTTAGAACATGCCTTAATAACTAAGACATATATCTTTGGGCGGGTCAGTTGCATGTAAAAGACATCTGGCATGTATTTTCTGGTCTAAAATTATAGCATTCCCCCTTAAGCGATTTATATTTCTAAGAAGAGGGAGAGGAGAAGAAGAAAAAAAAGAACATGATGAAGTACTATCCTGACAATTTATTTGTCATCAGACATAAAATAAAAATTAAAAGTCCAGAGCTGTTATTATGTTTTTTAAAAATGGAAGTAAAGGAATTTTGCCAGGATGTTAACTGGAGATTTGCTTATTTTCTTGTCACTCTAGGAAGTTATCTGAGATTGGAGAATGTTGCTCATGTCATATTTTATTAGAGGGGTGCCCAGGAGGTCCCAGAGTCACGTGGGCAATGGGAAACTCTAAACTTTCACCAGATATGTGATGTACAAGATTGTTCTCTATTTTCAATCATTAAAGAAAGCTGATTTTTGTAATGACTACTGAGTTTTTCTAGACGAGAACATGCAAATGTCAGTGAGGAGAACAGGCAGGCAGAGAAAAAGGAGAAAACCTCCAATGAGAAATTTCAAAAACACTGGTAGAAACTGGTAGAAACCATTCTTTTTTGGATCAAGCAATGGCCAATGGTTTTCACTTTTTAGGTAGAGAAAATGGGAGATGAGTAGTACCCTTTCTTACCAGCATGCAAAATATTAGATGTGTTGGGAAAAGGAGGAAAGAAAAATGGGATAATAAGTATTCTTCTAAATCCATATGCACTGATTCTATTTTCCTGAAAGAAAATAGAGTTATCTCTTCACATTGTAACTTTTCCCATCATGGTTTCAAAATATTATGGGCTGGCATAAGAAATTAAATGAGAATGTTTTGGAAGTTTTCTAAAAGCTGCAGATGACACGCTAAGGTCAACAGATGACGCAGAAAAAAATTCAACTCAAATTTTACAATATGATACCGTAAACACTCCATAAAAGAAAAAAGAACAATTCAGAAGTTTTCTCTTCATACTAGAGGGCCAAAAATTGTGCGTGGATTTTCCATATCACAGCAGTACTATGTCCTTAACCTCCATAATGTGGAAGGGATAATATGTTACCTGAGAAAAGGGGTTGTTGTTTTTCCTTTTTGCATTTGTATGAGCCAATGCCTAACATAGTACCTGGAATATAAAAGGTGCATACATTTATCGATCCATATCTTACATGCCTTTAGCTTTCTGGATTGCACACATGTAGTTCCAGAACGCAGAAAGGGTGACTGGAGCTTTGCCTCTAGGAACTGACATTTAGAGGCTCTTTACAATACTTATATCCCTTCAGCAGCAGCACCCAGTTAATAGTAATAACTGATGAAAATGGGCAACTAGGGGCAGCTAGGTGGCTAAGTAGATAGAGCACCAGCCCTGATGTCACGAGGACCTGAGTTCAAATTTGACCTCAGCCACTTAACACTTGCTAGCTGTGTGACCCTGGGCAAGTCACTTTACCCCAATTGCCTCAGCAAAATAAATAAACAAACAAACAAACAAATAAATAAAAGGAAAAGAAAAGATAATGGGAAACTAAAAGTAGCATGATTTTTTCCTTTAAAAGTGACTGTACTCTAGATGAGTTCATTCAGTCTGACTTTATGCTGTATTTTCTTACATATAGTGCCACACAGAATCTATGGCTTGTCCTAATACTGATATTAGTGTCAGTCCCATTTTTCATCAAGTCTCTTCTCCACATTGCCTCTATTCCAAGCATGATCTTTGCTATCACTATCTAACCCTCTCAGACACATTTCAGAACTGGACATGTCTTAAATTAGTGTTGCCTCTGATTCTAGAGATTATTTCTCTGATTCCTGTTTTCTGACATTCTGTATAAGGGGACAACATGTTTGCCCTATTCAGAACTCAGTGTGTCCTTTATTATTGTTTATGCTCTTGTGTAGTGTGTGTCCCTCAAAAAAGTATCCATCCTCAGACCAAAAAGATTTCCCTATTCCTTTTTCAACTTTCTAAGATATTTCATCAAAAGCACTAAGCAAGGAAAAAAATCTAATTAGAAAATCACCAGAATAGCATTAAGCTTAATAATAACATATTAACAATAAGAGTAGATAGCAAGAACATAAAAATAATATTGCATGAAGTACTAGTATCTAATAAAGTAGAATAGTCTCTTTATTTGTTAAATGAGCTGGTTAAATTAGATGATCTCTAAAGTCCTTGTGAATTCTTAGTCTTTGTTCTAATATTCTAGGTGCTAAGGCTTCTTCTACCTCAATTATTTTATGTTCCAACATTTTATCTTCTTAGATTCCTTCTAGCTTTAACGTTCTTTGTCTGAATATCTTATATTATAAAATACCTTCCAGTTCTAACATAATTTTAAAATCCCTTCTATCTCCCAAACTTTAAGATTTTAGAATCCTATCAGTAGTGAATAGATAATTTGGAAAAATGACATGATTGCTAACCCATGCTCTTTTATGCTCTCATATTCTCTCTTCCCAAACTTCCTGCCCCACATCTGGCTCATAGACCACATACCACATCCTTGCCATGATACCATCCAAACCAAACATCAATGTAGGATACATTAATAATAGCACAGAGTAAAACAATAGTAGTATAGATTACATGAGAGTAGCATAAAATCCAAAACTTGTAGGGTTTCAAATACAGTTCCAATGATGGCAAAACTTAAAATATCTCTAAACAATCAGATCAACAAGTGGAATCTAACTACTCATACATAGAAATATATGTTATATGTGCATTAAAATGTGTGTTCCACATATATGTTTCTGAGAAATAGGAAATCTAGCTCATTACAACCCATTTCACTATATGAGAAAAATAGGTTTTTGAGCATTTGACTCCACTGCTGATCAACAAGAATAGCAAATGACAGGTACAACTCAGTTAAAGAGTTAGTTCTGATAATTTTTTAAAATGCTACACATTTTATTTTCCTTACAATCAGAATGCCACAATCTCTTGTTATCTGAGTTGTTGCTAAAAGTTGCTTTGAACTACATATGTCTATTTTAGTGTTCTCAGAAACTGAGTCATTATTTTAGGGCACATTCTTCCTGACAAGCAGATAAAAGATTGATTGTTTTAGGATCTCATCATTATTAATAAATAGCTGTCTTTAATTAGAACTATTCAACTTGGCATTGTTTTTTCCTCAAGTACTCTACTCTAATACATGTCATTAAACTCCAATATATAGATTCCATATCAAATTACATTTAGCATATTTTTCTCAGTTCCTGATATTGCATTTTAGGAAGGATATTAACAAATAGGCTCATTCTGAGAGTGACAAGGGTAGTGAGAGGACTGTTGGACATACCAAATGAAAGTCAGTTAAAGTAAATAGAATGTTTAGCCTAGGCAGGAAAAAAGATTTTGGCAGTACAAGGTAAGTCTTTTCTAGCACTTTAAGGGAAGTCATATACAAGGAAAACTTTACATGGTCTGCTTGGTTCTAGAGAACAGAAATTGGAAGAATATGTATTACAAAAGGTAGATTTAGGTAAGAAAGTAAATTCTTTCTATCAGAGTGATCCAAAAATGGAACTGGATTTCTCTCTCTGAAGGTCTTTAAACAAAGGCTAGATGACCTCATACACGGATATTTTGCAGGAAATTCTTATTCATACATTGATAAATTGGCCTAGCAGACCTGTGAGGTCTCTTTTAAGTAAGATTCTGTGTGAAAAACCTCTGGATTAGTGTGAGATTTTTTTCACATGGGATTTTACACTTGGAGGATAAGTCAATCATCCTCAGCAAATGCCCTATTCACTAAGGAATGTTGAGCATCTAGGTTATGATCAAAATCATGCAGGTGGTAAGTAGCTTTCTAGGTAATTTACTTTCCATTTGCACATTCCCTTCATCACTTTCTTAAGGCAATAATAGGGACTTCAGGTCTTTTATTAGCCTCTCCATTAAGTTGTCTTTCTTTTTTGTGTGTGTGAGGGGAGACCAGACAATAAATCATTAGCAGGAGTTCTTCAGTTGTGGTCTAATTCTTTGGATGAATTGTAAGGGAGTTCATGTATTTGGAGGGGGATAACCTTTCACATTCTATTTTTCATTAATCTCTAACTGAAATTTAGCACTTCCTTCAATTACAAATATAGGCAACAAAAGGTTATTTTTAGAAGAGGTCCCTAAGCTTTACCAGACATGTACATATGCATGTGCACACACATACACTCACAGATACACACATGAGATTAAAAATCCTTCCCCTATAACATTTTTAACTATAAATGAAATTTTTAAAGTTGGGGTATTCCCATCTATTATTTTTGTCTGAGCTTTCTATCCTACAGAAATTGTCCTGTTCAATTTTTGCAGTATCTTTCGATCGTTCTACCTTTTCACCAGTTTTAGATTCTCTCCATTCCTGGTTTAGAAGGAGAATTCCAAGTGTCCTGATTCTAAATCCAACATTCATGATAAGTTTCCAGAAGTTGCCTCGTCCTGATATCTCTGATTTAGCCAGTTCATTCAGGTACATGTCATTCCACAGCATTTTCCTTTTGCCTGTGGGACAGCATCGGGTTTATAGGATCCATGGTAAACTGCCAATCATGTGATATCTGTATAGATGCTAAAAAAGATGCCATATACATGATATCTCTGCCTCTCCTGGAAAGTGATGCGTAAATAGTGGTGCTTAGTCTGTCCACCTTTATTTTAGATATCTATGCTTTACATGGGATATATTTTGATGTCACAATTGAGACTTGAATTGGACTCTTATCTTGGTAGTCTCTGATACTCCAAAAAATCAATTAACAAGCTTTTATCAGATACCTATTACATGCTGACTCTAAGGACTTAAATGCAAAAGTGAAAATACCCTTGCCTTTAAGGGGCTGACATTTTATCATATTTTGTTGTTGTTTTTTTTATCATCATTTCTTACTACCTCTAGGGACTGGAACAATACGAATTATTGGTCTGGAAATAATCATAATTTGATCTTTATTGCTATTTGAGTGGGCATAGTTTTAAAGATTTAGCACATTCCATAAAATTACCAATAGGGAGGTACCCATGCTCCTAATACTATTGAACTAAGGTTTCTAATACACTAAAGATTATCCATTGTGAAAATAGCTTTTGCTCTCTCCCTTTTCTGGGATCTTCCTTTAGTAGTCATTCTTTATCAAGCCCCAACTTTGTCCATAATTATATATACTGAAATATATCTTAATCCTCACTTTCCATCAACTCTCCTCAATTAATCTTGATTATCTCTTAGGTTTCCAAACCCATGAATTTCTTAGATTACATCTTACAGACCATAGGCTATATTTTATATTCTCTCCTTGATTTTAAATCTCCATAAAGTGAAGCTCTGTTCCCCAATCAAGGCTCAGTGAATATCCCATGTTCTCCATGAAATCTACCTGGACACCAAATAGCCATATTGTGCTTGTTATCAATCTTTCTTGTTTGAATTCTATATAACTTTTCCCTAGCTGTAGCTGAACATTGTAACCCTCCCTAATAATAGCACCCTTTGAAATCTTTCTCACTACCCTTTCCTTCCCCTCTTTTCTTCCCTCGGGGTCTTTCTATGAACTTGTTTCTTTCTCTTACTGTGAAAAATCTGTGGTTGCTTTCACAGAACTTGTGATAACAAGTAAATTCTTCTCTTGTCTGAGTAACTTGCTTTCTGTTTGCATATCCCTGAGACCACTTTCTTAAGACAGTAAGAGAGACTGAATGTTTTCCATTGGTTTATTCATTAACTTTTCTTTATTTTACTTTGAAAGACATGCTGGATGATCTGTAAGCAAGATATTAACCTGCTTGTGGATTTGAAAGACACAATTGTCAATGTCACTATTGATATTAGGAAAAAAGAATGATATGGATGAATGATATAAGGGAAAAATACTAACTTTGGAATCAAAGTGCAAATTTTGACAATCACTTGCAACCTGTGACCATGCACTAGTCATTTTGTCTCATTTCCTAATCAGTAAAATGAAAGTGTTTAACTAAATTCAGGTCCAAATTGAGCATCTAATGTAAAACAAGACTTTTCTTTGTTGTTTTACATTAATGTAACAATATTTTGGTATGGTTAATTTTTTCTGATTTTTTTTCCCTGCTGAATTATTGGAATTCAGGAAACATTTTCCTGAAGGAGAAAGTTATAGTCCTTCTTTATTTGGTGGACTCTTTGATTTTCTGTCTAAAAATTCTTCCTGGAGATTTTGCAACTTTATTAGGAAGGATTTTTGAGCTTTGTTTTCTATTTTAAGTTATCTAAAATAGTCTTTAACATGCCATTCCCCAAAAGTTAAAGATATCAAAAAACAGTAATTTTCATGAAAAAAAATTATTTACAATCACACAAGAAAAGCTCCAAATCACTAATTAGAAGAGGAATATAAAGCAAAACAACTTCATTCTATGCAAATTGGCAAAGATGAGAAATGATATAAAGAGTCAATATTAAGTCAGCAAACATTTATTAAACCTATACTACATGTCAAGTACTAAATGCTGGGAATATAAACACAAGCTGATCTCAAGGATTTTAGATTCTAATAAGGAGGATAATCATTACAAGGGAGTAGAAAAGGTACTGAGGAAATTAGGAAATGTCAAATTAGAGAAGAACAAAGGCGTGAATATAGATAGCTTACGTAATTTCTTTAAAATTATGGAAGAATTGATTATTCAGAAAAATGGGTGGCAAAGGGTGAAGTGATCTTCCAGGGTGAGAAGGCTTCTGGTGAAGAGAGTTCGATTGGAGAGGTTGTGTAGAAATAAAGACAATAATGTGCTAATTGCAGAATTATCTATCATTATCACTCTTCTGGAAAACAATTAAAATTATGCTAATAAAAAGTAAGTAAAACATAAATATCTATTCTCTGACACAAAGATCGTACTTTTGGAGATGTATTCCAAGGATATAAAAGACAAAGTAAGACATATAAATAAGAAAGGCCAAAATATTTATAGCTATACTTTTTGTTGTAATTAAAGGATTAGAAATGAAGTCTTTCCAATTGATAAATGGTCAAAGGATATGAACAGATGATTTTCAGATGAAGACATTAAAACCATGTCTAATTATATGAAAAAATGCTCTAAATTACTAGTGATCAGAGAAATGCAAGTTAAGACAACTCTGAGACACCACTACACACCTCTAAGATTGGCTAAGATGATAGAAAAAGATAATGATAAATGTTAGAGGGAATGTGGGAAAATTGGGGTACTAATACATTGTTGGTGGAACTGTGAATGAATTCAGCCATTCTGAAGAGCAATTTGGAACTATGCTCAGAAAGTTATCAAACTGTGCATACCCTTTGATCCAGCAGTGTTACTACTGGGCTTATATCCCAAAAAGATCTTAAAGGAGGGAAAGGGACCCACATGTGCAAAAATGTTTGTGGCAGCCCTTGTTGTAGTGGGAAAAGACTGGAAACTGAGTGAATGCCCATCAGATGGAAAATGGCTTAATCATTATGGTATATGAATGTAATGGAATATTATTGTTCTATAAAAAATGATCAATAAGATGATTTTAGAGAGGCCTGGAGAGACTTACATGAACTGATGCTAAGTGACATAAGCAGAACCAGGAAGGAGATCATTGTACCTGGCAACAACAAGATTATATGATGATCAGTTCTGATGTACGTGATCTTGTGATGAAGAGAGCCATCTACACCCAGAGAAAGGACTGTGGGAAATGAAGTCTTTGCCCATCAACTAGATAATGGCTAAACTAGTTTTAAAATATATGTATGGTGAAATATGCTCATGCTGTAAGAAATGACAAATATGATGAATATAGAAAAGCATCAAAAGAATTATATGAAGCATTATCAAATGTAACAACCACTTCCAGGAGATGACCACAGCAGTGTAAATGGAAAGAAACCCACAACAAAACAGTCAAACTGAATGCTCTGAAATTATACTAATCAAGTTGACTCCAAAGATGAAATATGGGGAAAGTATCTCTCCCACCTTTTTTGAAGAAGTGAGAAACTATAGATGTAGAACACAGAATATAATATCCAACTTGTTCAATGTGTTGGTTAACATTGATTGGCTTTTTTTTTTCCTTTTTAATTTTATTCCATTTTGGGGGGAAGAAAGGATTTGTTAATCAGAAAATGTTGGCAATGAAAAAAACAAATGTTATCAAGACAATTTTTAAAATGCCCTTTTACTTGAGTTGATCAGAATATCTTCTATATACAAACACATGTTCTCTTGCCAATATTTTCTAAATTCATGTTTTCTTTAAATGAACTGTATAAATTAGGAGAAATTAGGAGAAATAGGACTTGTTTTAAAATTGTAGAGCTAGGATTTTAATCCTAATGACTCCTATGTGAGGAGTATCTGTTTCTTCAAGTGCAAAATGGGTCAAATGTTCTCTTATGGCCCCATAAGCTGAAATCTAAAATCTTATGAATTTCTTCTTATATCTATAGTAACAAACTCATTCAATTATATTTATACTTTCTAATTTGCATCATATAGCATAAGGAGCCCTGGATTTATATATCTAGAAAATTTGGATTTTTACATCCTGCCTCTGCTACTTCTCAAAATTTGACCTCCAAAATATTAATAAAATATTAAATTCTTTTAGTCTCAGTTAAATTCTAATGGAACTCATATTTATGATTCAAGGAATTGAACATAATCACGACATGTGTGTTGGGACTCACTAGAGCTCACTGACCTGGGAACAACATCAAGAATGCCCTGAAAGATCATATGGTCAAGCCACAGGTAGCCTTACTACAAAATTTATCCCAGTATAAATATACGTGCAAAGGATAGTATTAGTGGAACATTGTGGAATTCTGAGAACACTAGGACCAGTCCAAGTAAGTGGTAAGTAAGTCCAAGTAAGACACCTCAGAAATTCTGCAGACAAGCCACAAGAACCCCAATGTTATTTTTTCCACTGTTCTTTCTGGTTTCCAACATTCTTTTATTTCTCTTACTCAGATTAGAATGTGACCCTTTCTCTACCACATAGCCTTATGACTTGGTTTTTGCATCAATTTTGTGGTAAAGTAAAAGATTCTGTACCTGAAATGGATGTTAACAATGAGAAACACATACACACACACAAACATACACACACACACATACACTCACGGAGAAACATGTTCTCAACTCAACCTTTATTCTCTGAAAATCATATTTTCCAGATAGGCAAAGGAATAGTTATTAAAATAGTACAAATAGCATAAATTCAAAGAAGACAAACCTTGAACTTCTTTTATTCTGAAAACCTGAGAAAGTGATGATGTTTTGTACAAAGAGCAGAATATGTCTTCCAAAGGCTTGGATTTAAATTGCAGGTCCAAGACTTTACTAGTTGAGTGATCATAAGCAAGTCACTCCTTTCTTTCTGTTTTCTCATCTGTAAAAAATCATGAAATTATATATTTAGAATGAGAGACTTTAGAGCAGGGGCATGTGGTGATCTTAAATTAAGATTCATGAATATTTATGCATTTTGACAACCATTTTGATATAATTGATTTCCTCTGTAATCATATGTATTTTATGTTATGCATTCTATAGGTTTTATTAGATTGCCAAAAAGATCCATAATGCATAGAAAAAATTATGAATTTCTGACTTAGTCATTTGATCTAACTTTTTCTTTAAAGAAGAAAAAATTAAAGCCCAGTGTGTTATTTGAAGGGAGGCAAGAATTGATCTGTACATATCTTTACATTTTTCTCCTCCTTTCCGTTCTCCAAGGAAGACTTTGATTCCTTCCAGGAGAGTTAGGAAATAAGAGATTGGAATGGTCACCAGCTACCCACTCTGCTTTCCTCAGTGAGGGGCTAGGATTATATCTTTCTACTCCCTTTTAGATGATATAATCTTTAGACTTAAGCTAAACTTCTGATCATCATTTCTAAAAGCATAAAAGAAGATCCAGATCTTTTTTATCCAAGATTTGATTTTTTTCACATCAAATGCTGTTTCCATGAAGAACACACAAAATAAATAGCAAAAAAAATTTACCCATTTATCCAGGTCAAAACAAAGTAGAACTTAGAGAAAATGTGCATGTGAGAATATATACTACACAATACAAATCGAATGATCTTTCACATTTGGAGCGAGATAAATCAATTCAATGAAAAGAGTTTTAGATCTCACTCAAAAAGGAAATTCCCTGAAGTTTCTTGTTTAGCAAAATGGGGATGGAGAAAGGATTTAAGTTGTCCATGTCAGCTTCTTCCCAGAATTTTTCTCTTATATCCCTAAAGGAAATTTGGAATTCTGCTCATTTCTTCTTCTTGATGCTGGAAGGGAGAAGACCCTGAAGAACTTCAGGAAATTGTATTACTTTTGTCTTTTCTCCTGCTCTCATCAACTCTTCTCTGTTCCTCACAAAGGGATGGGGCATTTATATCCACCAATAAAAAGGGTTTATCACACAATCAGTTTTTCAAGCCAGGATTAAATTGGCATGGCATGTTTTTTACAGCCTTTAGCATCTTTGTTGCCTCTCTCCAGGTACTCTCTGATTTTTATCAATGTCCTTCCTAAAAAGTAATATTGTTATCTGAATGCAATTCTGCATGTGGGGTCTGAACGGGACAAAACATTCACTATATTTATTCACTACCACATATAGAAATATTCCTATATGTGTACATATGTTGTATTTGATTAATAATTTGGAACCTCTCTTCCTCACACTATCCCTAGTTCAGAAGATACATAGTAAATATTAGTCATCATATTTACAAAGGTAAGAGAAAAAATGGATTTTCTGTGCACATTAATTAACACAATCAAGCTAATTTATTTGAACATATTCTGACCTTCATCCCATTTCAATTGAATACTCACATTTTACTGATAATGAATCAAAATCAAAGATAATCATTTCTAAAAGAGGCACTCATACATGTGTACATATTTGCATGACTATAGTAAAATCATTCTACAAATAACACAATACTATGGTTATATGGACTATCTAATTCCCATGAATAGACACTTTAACTCTTTCATCTCTCCAAGGACCTTAGTACCCTGATTGTTAATTTCCTCAGTGATCCATTATACATAAGTCACACTCCATGCATGATTCACTTAACTCCCCTGTCATTTCCTCTCAAATTGCCTTTGTACCTAGACCATAACTATGCCACAGAAGACTTAACCCTTTCATAGCCAGAACACCCTACTGTGGGGAGTCCACCTATATGAATTGGTGGTTATCTCATCCCCTCTTCCATACCCTTCAGCTTTTCAATTCTTGGTACATAATCTAATCAGCTTCTGAAAGGGGACATTTAGCACTTCACACAGTACTTAGCATACAGTAAGTATTTAAGAAATACTTTTTAAAATTAATTCATTCTTCTAGGTTTTGGTATTTAACAAAATTGTATTCTTTTCAATAGAATATGTATGTCTTTTAGTAGTCACCTAATTAGTATGCAAATTTCCATTGGTTTATTTTGTTACTGATATTCTTTTCCAAATATTGGTTGGAAATCTGCTATCGATTACAATATCCCATATAACCTATATACCTTATAATTCTCTCTCTGTTTCTTTCTCATTGTTCTTGTAGCAATTCCTCTACCAAACATCACAAATTGCCATCTCTAATAATGATTCTGGGAAACTTTCTATTAAGATCCTATATTAAGCTACATGTCTTTTCCATGTCGCTCTCTTCTGTTTCTTAAATGATTATAACAGCAATAAAATGTGTTTATTAACTGAAACTGACCATGATCCAAAATAATTCAGTTATAAAGATTCCCTAACCACTTAGAACATAGACTTCATTCAGTTCAATGAATTAGTTCACTGAATCAATTCAATGAACATTTTTAATACACCATGTATAAGATATGTTAAGAGCTGAGTAACAAAGAGATTTAAAAGCAATCAATCTATAAAGGATCTTCTAGTCAAATGGAATGTAATAATGGGTATGGAAATTATTGTGACACATGATTTGGATTTTAAAGGTAGGAATGGAGGTCCTTTAACAGATGAAAATCAGGCAGAGGAGTACTCATTCCAGGAATGGGGAATGGTTTTCATTCATTAAATGATCGTTTATCAAAAGCAACTTTTTGCCAAGCAACGTACTAAGCACTGAGGATAGAAATAAATATATAAAATCATTTTTGTTTCACTCAAGAGACTTGCATTTGTATTGAGAAGAAAGACAGGTATTGATATAAATATGGACAGTTCTTGCTTTACATAAGTGGATCATATGACAGACCTCTATGTAAAAAGATATGTATATGTGTGTATGTATGTATATATATGAATTTGCTTGTGGAAATGAGGAAGGGATAAAGGGAGAGAGGGAAGGAGAATAGTGGAGGGAAGGAGCTGGTTCAGGGTTCAAGGACACTTGGAGGATAGAGACAGACAGCAGGAAGAAGAACATGCAGGAGTCAGGGCTAGCCACATCGGAGCCTGACTTAGAGGAAGGACATGATGGGGATAGAGAGCAAACACATAGGAACCTGACATGGACACAGACAGGAAAGAATGGGAGAAATATGGGTGCCAGGGCCAGATACCCATTGTCTGAACATAGGCATGGTACCTAAGAACAGACAAAAGACAGAGATTCTGTGCAGGGTGGGGGGGGGGCTGCATGTAATGGGGAAAAAAGTCCCTTTTCTTGCTGCCAATCCTTCCCCTCCCCTCCAAAAAATCTGGAAGCAGTGGCAATGGCATTCTCCCTAGGTCCACTCTGATTTTACTTAGAGAGGCTTTGTTGGTTTGCTTTTATTCTTATTTATTTAGTTTTGTAAGGGGAGACGGGAGGCCTCTGAGCATCTGGTCAAGAGACAGGAATGGGAGAGAAAGCATAGTACAGTACAGTAAAATTAACATAGGTTTGGGGGGGTTTGTTTGTTTGATTTTGGAATGTGGATTTTTTTCAGAATTCTTCACATAAAATCAAACCTGAGTAATGAGAATTGATGTATTGTGAGAATTGTTTATAAACATAAAATATATAAAACATAAATAAAAAGGGATTTCCAGGGGTGAAGCCACGATGGTGGAGTAGAGAAATGAGCCAAGTCCTCCCATCATTTCTCTCCAAATAATTTTAAAATAATGCTTCTACTCTAGTTCTGGAGTGGCGAGCCAATAAAAGCTCAGGGTGAAGTTTTTTGTTTTTTCCCAGTCCAGTCTAAAGGCAACTTTAGAAGTCATAAGGAGAAGTCTGTGACATTAACATTGGGACTGGCCCATAGCCCAGGCAGCTATACCAGCTGTGAGTCATGGAGGCAACAGCGATAGCAGCTGTAGCTTTGTGAGCTTTTAAGCCAAAGATGGTGAGGGATTTTGGCAAGAAGGCAGAAAGAAAGGGAAGAAAGAAATTATGGGAACCCCCGTACTACCTCTGGAGGAAGGGCACTGTATGACAACTCCATTGCTTATACCCACTTCCTGATCAAAGTCCAGAATGATGAAGTGTTTATCCCAAAAGATTAGTAGCCTTGAGGAGCAGCTTCACCTGTAACAATAAGGGATTATTGATTACACCCCTTCATGGACCATACCATCTCCCAAACACTGAAAATTTCCAACCCCCCAGAACTAACTGAAATCAGCAGTGCAAAAAAGCTTTAAGCTTGGAATAACGTCCTATTCATATATCCACCTTGGGAACAGAGCCCAACTTTAATATTAAGTTCAATATCAAGTAATAGGCTGGAAAATGAGTAAACAATAACAAAACAAAAGAATCAGTCTATAAAATGGTTACTATAGTGGCAAGGAAGATTAAGGCACAAACTCAGAAAAAGACAATGATGACAGAGCAGGTACAAGCAAAGTCTCAAAGGGAAAAAAAAATACTGTGAATTAAACACAAGTTCAACAAGAATTCTTGGAAGAGCTAAAAATGATTTAAATATCAATAAAAGAAAATTAGAAAAATAAGAAAAGAAATTAGAGTGATGAAAGGAAATTATGAAGAGATAATTAATAATTTGGAAAAAGAGCTACAGAAGATTGAAGAAAATAATTTAAAAACTAAATTAGCCAAAATGGAAAAAGAGATATAAAACTCATGAAGAAAAAAACAATTCTTAAAAATAAGAATTAGTCAAATGGAAGTTAATGACTTCTTAAGATATCAAGGAATAACAAAACAAAAGCAAAGTGGGGGGAAAATAAAAGAAAATACAAAATATCTATTCAGAAATATAATTGACCTAAACAATATAACAAGGAAAGATAATTTAAGGACTATTTGACTACCTGAAAGCCATCCTAAAAAAGTGCCTAGCCATTATATTTCAAGAAATTATAAAGGAAAACTGTCCTGAGGATAAGAATTTATAAATCGTCTCCTGAAAGAGATTCCACAATGAAAACTCCTAGGAATATTATAGCTGAATTCTAGGACTCCCATGGCAAATAAAAAATACATCAAGCATCCAGAAAGATTCATTCAAAAACCACATAGTTGTATAAAAGCCATATAATCAGTATTACATAAGATTTTACAGCTACCATTTTTAAGGGCAACTTGGGGGCACATTGGATAGAGTATTGAACCTGGAGTTAGGAAGACTCATTTTCCTGAGTTCAGATTTAGCCTCAAACACTTTCTAACTCTGTTAGACTCTAGATAAGTCACTTAATCCTGTTTTCTTAATTCCCATTTGAAAAATGAGCTGGGGAAAAAAAAATGGAAAAGTACTTCAGAATATTTGTCAAGAAAATTCCACAGGGAATCACAATAAGATGCATATGACTGAACAACAAAATGTGTTAAAGGAGTGCAGGGCTTGGAACATGATAGTTTCGAAGGCAAAGAAGTTAAGATCACAACGAAGAATAAATAGATTATTCAACAAAAGTGAGTCTAACTATCCTAAGGGGGAAAAAAATGGAAATTTAGTGAAAGGTCTTTCAAGGATTCTTGATGAAAAAATCAAGGATGAATAGAAATTTGACTTTCAAATACAAGGCTTAATTAAGAGAAGCATAAAAAGAATTAAGCTTTTATAAACTGTGTCAATAGAATCTGGTTTGTTTGAGAGAAGTTTGTACCAAAGGTGTTCTCTGTACAGTGTTTTATATTCTTGCTCTATGGAAAAGTTTTCATTTCTTTGCCTTATAGGGAAGGATCAGGATACAATAGAAAGATCACTGGATTTGTACTCAAAGAATCTATATTTGAATATCTTTGACACTATAACATCTGTGTGATGTTTACCAAGTCACTTAATTCTGATAAGCCTCAGTTTTCTCATCTGGAAAACACAGAAAACAATAGCACTTATTTTACAAAGGTATTCAGAGATGAGATCATATCTAAAGTGCTTTGCAAACTTAAATTCAGCAGTAACTGCTATTATTATTATATATTTTGATTACAGAATGCAGGCTACTTAAGAATTGGGGGGAGGTAAATGTAAATTAATTTCAGGAGGAGAGCAATATCAATGGTATGAATCAGAAAAAAAAAAAAAAAACTTAAGAGGATTGGTATTTGAACTGAGCCTTGAAGAAAGCTAGGGAACTCTGAGAGTAGAGATGAAAAGGAAGTGTATTCTAGATATATAGGATATACTGCCTGATCCAAAGTCATAAAGATGGGAAATGGAACATCATCTATGAGGAAAAATATGTAAATCAGTCTGGCCAAATTGGACAAGAAAACACAAACTGTTTATTAAAACATTGCAAGATTATTTTCATAAACCAGTGGTCAGCTTTGACTTAATATTGAGAATACTCCTCATTTTTCTCATCTTTATTCCATTGGTTTTAATAACAGTATTTTCTAGTGAAGCTTCTGAGTTAACAGTGAAGTAAGGGAAAGCAGAAGCCTAAGTTGCCCAAGATAGAGTCATCTAGATGGTATAGTAGAGCATTTAGGTGTGGAAAAGAGAAGTTGTTATCCATCCCTCTATTTAATTACAACTTCTATAGAATAAAAGATTTAGGAATCTAAGGATAATTGAGACTTAAGAGAAGTTCAGCTGCTTAAAATCACATAGGAAATGACTGAATTGAGATTTGAAATCAAGTCTTGTAAACCTAATGAGCTCTCTGGTCACTATATTATTTCCTGAATTCTAATCAAAGAGCATTGTTAGAACCAGTGCTTTCCTGTTCAAGAAGCAATTGTTAGGTTTTCAGTGTGGGCATTTATGTCTCAGAAATCATCAAAAGCTATAAAAACAGGGCTGAATTTACTGTTTTGTTGATTGTCTAGATTTAAGAAAACAATTTAAACTTAAAATTGGATTGTGAGTATATTTGTTTTTCTGGTGAGCCAATTGTTAAATATTTATGATCATACTCCGGTCCTGATCCAAAAAGGGGAGCAAGAGGAATAATATATTCAATTAAGGAAGAACAACATCTAGGAAGAGGTGTTGGATTTAAAGTCTGGGAAATTTGGACTCAGATCCCAGGTCTGTCACTTTGTAATTGTGTGACCTTGTCCAAGTCCCATAACTACTCAGAGCCTCAGATTTTTTATATAAAAACTAGTTTAGACCAGATATTAGTCTAATTAAACTATGTCAAGCATTTGGTAGACTCAATAAATGTTGAATATGAATTAATAATTGTTATATATATTGTATATATATGTATAATATATATTATATATATTATTGTATATAAATTGTATGTATATATATATATATATATAATGTTCTTTTCTCATTGATAATGAGCAGATTAACTGACCAATAATTTTCATCCTAATGCTTGTCCTTAGTCCTCAAAATTTATACAAATATAATAAGAATACACTAAGATCAAATGAACATGAAACTCTTATACATGCACTACATTCACCAAATAATATTAAAATACAAAATTCTCTTCAATTCAAATCTCATTAAACTGTCACGCATTTTTTTTCTTTTACTTGTAACTTATCAAGATATTTATATGTGTGTATGTGTGCCTATATATCTTGGTAATCAGCTATGATGGGAGAGGAAATACTGGGGAAAAGTATTTGACAGTTTAATGAGAGTTTGTGACATCTGTTTTCCAAGGCTTGATTAAGTGTTTCAGTGACTCCTTAAATTTGAGGGAAATTTCAGAACTGAGAATTCACAGCTAGGGCCCACCCTTGGAACAATTGAAGAGTAGGAAAAATTTGGGTCCAATTTTTCCAGTCTCTTCATTTTGCGAACTTTTCCCCCAAAATTAGTGATTTACCTTCTGCAAATCTTTTCAGTTTCTTTTCTCTGGTCCACTCCTACCCCCAAACCTCAATTAAACAATTTATACTAAAATTGATATTCTTAACCATTTTTATATCATGAACTTTTTTGACCATCTGGTGAAACATATAGACACCTTTTCAGAATGTTTTAAGATTAATAAAATAAAACACAAAAAATTGAGAGAGAGGAGACCAATTACATTGAAATGCTTTATCAAAATTAAAGCAAATTCAACATTTAGAGAATGCAAGTTAACAATCCTTTGCTAAAGTGAGAGTCCCACTTCATTTAACCATGACCAAAAGACATCTGGAATATTACAACTAAGAATTATTATGATCACACATTTTCAGAGAAACACTGTTAAAGAGAAAGGGATAATCAAGATGCAAGGGAACCTTGAAGCTGTCATATAAAGATTGGTTGAAGGAATGAAGGGCATTTATCCAAGAGATGAGCAGAATTAGTACTGAATTTATGATCCCTGTCTTCAGTCCTGTGGAAACAGAATTAAACCTGTTCTGTTTGGCCCCAGAGGGCAGACCTAGGAACAATGATGGATTTCCACTCAATATGAGGAAAAACTATTCTAATAATTAAGAGTTCTTTAGAAATGGACAGAAGACAGTTTATTTGGCATAATAGATAAAGAGTCGGTTTTTAGTGTAGGGAAGGTTTGGGTTCAAATGCTCTCTTTGTCACACACTGTCTGTATGATTTTAGGGAATCATTTCTCCTCTTGACAGTCCCAGACTTTGAGTATAAGGAGAACAGGGGAATAGTCATCTATATAGCACCTGCTCTGTGCCAGATACTAAGTGTTTTTTAAAACAATATTATGTCATTGATTCTCACATCCTGAGTGGCAAATGCTATTATTATCTCCCTTTTACAACTGAGAAAACTGAGGCAAACAGAAGTTAAATGACTTGTTCAAGATCATTTAGGAAGTGTCTGAGATTAGATTTGAATTTAGGTTTTCCTGACTCTAAATCCAGTACTCTAAACTACTAGCTGTCGCATGAGTTTGGGAATTTGCGTTGATCTACATTCCTTAAAGAAATTTTTTCACTGGAATTTTCCTTGACAAATAAAATAATAGTTTTGGTCCCCCAAAAAAAGAATAGAGCTTCCTTATGATGATAGTGAATCATTTATCAATTGAGGTATTCAACAGGAGAGTGAATAAGAAATTATCAGGAAGGCTGATGATCAGCTGGCACAGGGAATTCACATTCAGATATTGAACTGAATAAGCATCCTTCCAATCCTAGAATGCTATGATTCAACAACATTCAACTTTCTCTCTGTCTCTGTCTCTGTCTCTCTGTCTCTCTCTCTCTCTAGAGAGAGATATAGATATAGATATATGTATATACATAAGCATTTTTTTCTTTTCCTTTTTTTTCCTTTCCTTTCCTTTTTTTTTTTTTTTTTAAATAAGGCAATTGGAATTAAGTGACTTATTCAGGGTCACACAGCTAGCTGAAGTGGGATTTGAATTCATTCCTCTTGACTTCAGGGCCAGCACTCATCTACATCATCTAGCTGCTGCCCAACAAGCATTTCTTAAGGGCTTACTATGTGCAAGACACTGTGCTAAATATTAGCATTCCAAATACAAAAAAAAATGAAATAATCCATCCTCTCAAACAACTTACATTCTAATAGAGAATACAAGTGCATATGTAAGTGTTTATTTAACATAAATAGAACATTAATAAATATGATAAATCTAAAGTAGTTATTATAGTAACATTAGTTCCCATGTTGCCTCCTATATTGCAGATCATATAGTAATAACAATGGTTGAATTAGGTGCTCTATTCTGGCTTGAATATTTTAATAGTATAATTAAGACAAAAATTTGAAAAAAATAGATTTTTTTCACTGCTCTGTAGCCAAAATCAGGGGATGAGATTGATTAAATAAAAAAAAATAATAACAATATGTAAATATCAGTGAAATAAAGTTAATAGTAGTGAATAATTGTTTCTCTTTTGCATGGTGATTATTGATTTATAGCAAGGGTAGAGAATCTTTTTTTCTGCCAAGGGCTATTTGGATATTTATAACATCATTTAGGGGCCATACAAAATTATTAACTTAGAACACTTAAACAGTGTGAGGTTGTTCTACCTCAGGTCATCTTTGTCTGTGGTTGATTATGCAAAATTATTTTGAGCTCTTTATTCAGCCTGAATTTCCCTCACTCCTGAATTATAAAGTCTGACACTAGCAGTTGAGAGGTTCTCTCTTATTAGAAGTACTGGTACTTAAGAATACTTTAAAGAATGAAGCAAAGTTTGCATTAATCGATGTGTTTGATCCTTCTAGTATTATTAAAAGTTAAAGAGGGATTCTTTAGGAGAGCAATAAGGAAGGTTCTAGTGCTTGCCAGTGCAAAGGCAAGGTAATAAGAAATGGAATGATGTGCTTGTAGAACAGAGAGAAGGCAAATTTAGCTGAGCACCTAATTCATCTTATTCCTCCTTGAAATATCATCCTTGTAATCACAGCAGTGTACATGTTCCACCTTTGCCTTGTTCTGACAAGCCAGCTGTTGACTATATTATTTTCATACTAGGTCAATTCCCCCCCCTTTTTAAATCAGTGCTGCTATACAAACATTATACAATATATAAAAATACATATTGTTATTATTATTTTTTATTTAATCAATCTCATCCCCTGATTTTGACTATAGAGCAGTGAAAAAAATCTATTTTTTCAAATTTTTGTTTTAATTATACCATTAAAATATTCAAGCCAGAAAAGACCACCTAATACAATGCTATACAAACTCTCCATTCTTCCCCAGAACTCAGTTATGTTTGGTGAGGTAGCATACATTTAATTAATGACTTCAACCAACTATGAGGAATAGACATCCTGCCTTGGCTTCTATGTTGACTCCTCAGTTCCATAACCTTGAAAGTTTACTCAATATTGAAGGAGATTTCATCATCTTTTAGAGTCAAGGATATCTTGGATAATATATTGTAACCCATGCATTAAGAGAAATGGTAGAATTAGATGGTCTTTAAGGAATCTTCTAACTCTACTAATCTTATGATATACTCAAGATAAAAATCAAATAGTGTTTTTTTACTATTGCACAGCTAGAAATCTGGGAAAACTGGTAGAATAGATACAAAAATAATAATGATAAGTAAATATTAGGGAAGTAAAATTAGAAGTAGTGCTACAATACAATTTTCGTTCTTTTATATGTTGCTTATTGATATATGGTAACCCTTAATATATTAACTCAAATTTCAGTTCTTAATCAAGGTTCATTTAATTTTCTTCTGTTAGTATAAAGGTTTTGTTCTTTAAATAATGCTTTGTTTATACCTCTCAAGAACTTGACATATTTCATTTAATTTTAAGACAGATAGGCAGATGTTTAGTTGAGGTGGTCCCCAATGTCATAGATATCATGGAGAACATACTACACAGAGTTCAGCAAAGTTTTACAAATACTCTTATTCCCAGATGATATTGCACTAATTAAATTAAATAATAGAATTTAATTCATTTTAAATCAATTTCATTTAGCCTAATTCAGTTCAGCTCAATTCAATTCAAAAGAATTTGAGTGCCTACTAAGATCTCTGGAATTATTCGGGGCATTGCATTTATAAAGACAAAAGAGAAACAGTTCTCAAAGAGCTTACATTCTACTGGGGAAAAACAACATGTACACACACATATAATTTAATGAATAATAGGAGTAACTCGGAAGGGGATTCAGACAAGAAGGATTTAAGTACTTACATACTTGGGACTGGGCTAAACACTGGAGATACAAATGCAAAAAAACGATTTTGCCCTTTTTTTCAAACAAAAAGTTATTGCCCTCAAAGATTTTATATTCTAATTGGAAATGATAATACATAAAGAAGATCTGGGGAAAATGGGGGGAGTAAGGGAAAACAAGAGAGGAAAGAAAAGATAGTACACCATGGTGGGGGCATGGTGGTGAAGTCTACAAAGTCAGGAGGGTTCCCTTCCAATATAAAAATCTCAAGAACAATTCACTAATAAGAAAAGGGAATTAGCTTAATAGAAAAATGCTCCATTATAAGGAGTTTCTAGGCATTGAGATAAATTCCAGGGTGTAAGAACAACTGAGTCATAATGTTCAAATTTAAAAAATAAAAAGTAGATCCAGAAGGGGAATAAAAGAATGGCTGGCTGAAGGTATTAGGAAACCAGTCTAGAAAAATAAATTTGAACCCTATTGTGAAGTATTTTAAGTATCAAACACAATAGTCTATATTTTATTCTAGAGGTAATTGGAAGTAACTAAAATTTATTGTAACTGGGAAATGCAATGGTTAAAGTTGTGATTTAGGTATATTTTTTTTAGAAAGCAATTTGGAACTATAACCAGAGTTATAAAACTATGTATAACCACTAATGCAACAATATCACTATTAAGAATGTTTCCTCAATTGACCAGGGGCAAAGAAAGAACTTGTATGTTCTAAAATATTTATACAAAGAATTGGATATTGAGGGGTTGTCCATCAAGTGAAGAAAGGCTGAATAAGTTATGCCATATGGTTGTGATGGAGTAATATAAGATTTTGAATTCCAGTTTTTAAAAATTTTACCTCCCTTTTTATCTCTTCCCTTTCCAAGACAGCAAGCATTATGGTATAAGTTATATATGTATAATTATTTTAAAGCTATTTCTATATTAGTCATGTTGTGAAAGAAAAATTAGAATAAAAGGGGGGAAAAAAACAAGAGAAATGACATAGAAAAAGGATGAAAATAGTATACTTAGATCCACTTTTAGTCCCCATAGCTCTCTCACAAGATGTGAGTGGCATTTTCCATCCCAAGTCTACTGGAATTGTCTTGGATCACTGTAGTGGTAAGAAGAGTTAAATCTATCATGACATAATCTTGCTGTTACTGTGTACAATGTTCTCTTGGTTCTGCTCACTTCACTTAGTATCATTTCATGTAAATCTTTCCAGGCTTTTCGGAAATCAGCCTGATCTTCAATAATATTCCATTATATTTATAATGTTCCATAACTTATGCAGCACTTATCAATTGATAGGCATCCACTTAATTTCTAATTCCTTGCCACCACAAAAAGAGCTGCTGCAAACATTTTTGTGCATGTGGATCTTTTCCCCCTTTTTTAATGATCTCTTTGAGTATAAATCCACGGTATGCACAGTATAACTTTGGGCATAATTCTAAATTGCTTTAAATTCTAAGTTGCTTCACAACTCCACCAATAGTACATTAGTGTTCCACTTTTACCCGCATCCCCTCCAACATTTATCATTATCTTTTCCTGTCATTGTAGCCAGTCTGATAAGTATGAGGTGCTACCTGAGAACTGTTTTACTTTGCATATCTTTAATCAATAGTGATTTAAAGCATTTTTCATATGAATATAGGTGGTTTTAATTTCTTCATCTCAAAACTGTCTTTTCATAACCTTTGACCATTAATCAATTGGAGAATGACTTGTATTTATAAAATTGATTCAGCTATTTATATATTTTAGAAATTAGGCCTTCATCAGAAATACTGGCTGTAAAAAATGTTTTTTTGCTTCTCTTCTAAGTTTGGTTGCATTGGTTTTGTTTGTGCAAAACCATTTTAATCTAATGTAATCAAAATTATCCATTTTGCCTTTCATAATTCAACAAATCCTTTTGCTATCAATATTCTTTTGGTGATGGTATAACAGATAAAACTACAGGGCAATGGAGAAACACACAATATATGTATAGACAATAATATATTATCCAAAATAAATTATCATCAGGAAAGTACATCTAAAATATAAAATAAATTATTTCTTTTGGAGAATAAGGCAAAAATTGAGCAATTTAAGTAGTGGAGTGATAATATATAGATATTAAAAACAGAGAAAGAAACTTCTATAGCAAGTTTTGAGATATAGAATTCACAGGAATATAAATGAGCTTCATACAGACCGCTTTCTTTTATTTTAGAACATAGGTGGTCACGCTCTCCCTGACTTCTCAGGAAAGGAGGTGAAAACACCTAAAAGGAGATGATCACACCCTTCCTGACATCTCAGAAAGAGAGATGAAAAACACCAAAGGGAAGTGGGGAGTCAAACCAGATATTTTTAGTGGGTTTCTGGGCTGAAGAGTCTTATTAGAAACAGGTATGCACAAACCCATCAGCATGGGAGGTATTACACAAGCACAAAGCAATAACGCAGAGGCTATTAGTGATGACTCTCCCCACAGTCAGTGTAGGCTCGATGTGGTGTGACAAACATAAATTTTACATGTAAGTAGCGGTATAGCAAACAATATGAATCAACATGGTGTTGTAAAAGATTTCCAGAAGTCCTAGAAGTAGGGTATGTAAATAACAATCACACAAACACCTCCTTCACTTCTCCCCCTAAAGACCAAGGACTTTAATTTATCCTGACTGGCTGACCCTGAGGTCCTCCAGAGAACTAACCCGTACTCGATAATTTAAGTTTAAATAGCTTGTCTCTGCATCTTCTCCATCCCCAAATAGATTATAGAGTCCTGGAGAGAAGAGTCTATATGTCAGATTGGGAATCCTAGATCTTCACTTGAAGGAACATTAAAGATCATCTCATCTGACTTTCCTTTTAGAGATTGGGAAACAGTCAGTGAAAAAAAGTTTTCCAAGATCACCCAGGGAAGACTTTGTTCATTCTTTGTAGATCTAGAATTCAAAGCCAAGTCCTCAGGAGCAGTGGATAGAGTACTAAGGGTAAAGTTAGAAAGATTCCTCCTTCTGAGTTCAAATCCAGCCTCGGAGATTTACTAATTGTAAAGTCACTTGGTTACTTTGGTGAAACACTTAATGCTGTTTGCCTCAATTTCCTCATCTGTGAAATGAGCTAAAGAAATTATAGACCATTCCAGTATCTTTACCAAGAAAACCTCAAAGGGGATCACAAAGAATTAGACACGACTAAAATAATTGCTCTACAACCTCTGAATCCAAAACCTTTCCCTTTGCTATTTTACTGTTTTTCTCTTATTTACCTTTGACTCTGAGAAATAGATTGTATAATTATTTATGCGTAATTGTTTATAATTATTATGTTTGTATATATGCCTTTCAAGGTGAATGCTTTATTATAAGATTACAAGGTTTTGTGGAATACATAATTTTATGAAATAGTAATTTAATGATTACCATCATAATTTTTTGTTAAAAAAATCTTAAAAGTGCTCTAAGTACACCTTTTTCATTTAAGAAATTTGCAAAACTGTACTCAGTCTACATATGTATAACACATATTTATATATTTTATAGAAATTTAAACTATGACCCATCACTCTTATGTGCAAATAACAAGTCATTTATGTCTTCTTGTGACATGTAACTCTATGTTCTGTTATAAATTTTTAAAGGTATTTCACTTGATATACTTGGAGCCTTCCTTTAGATCTTTTGATATACTGTTAGTACAATCTGAATCCCACAACCTACTTATGTACATCATGTGCCTATCTATTGACTTAGAAGAACTATGATTTTGGTGTTGTTCCAGAAATTGTAGCAGTTCATGCTTAATAGCCATGTAGTATCACCAGAAGAATATTAGTTCTAAAAGAGTTGTGGTTTTTGTTCAGGTTGGAGCTTGGAGTTATTAAAAGCACTCTACCATTTTCCACTCCAATCCATTCATCTCTCCTTCAATTCTGGACCCAGTTCAT
This sequence comes from Sarcophilus harrisii, assembly GCF_902635505.1. Classification (NCBI taxonomy): domain Eukaryota; kingdom Metazoa; phylum Chordata; class Mammalia; order Dasyuromorphia; family Dasyuridae; genus Sarcophilus; species Sarcophilus harrisii. The sequence goes on along the minus strand of NC_045426.1, from coordinate 615,318,444 downwards.
TGTTCGTTTGCAGAACCTGTTTGAGATAAATGTATAAGTAGATCATCTTTATGACCTCTCCATCCAACTGCATATACTAGTCTGGACAATAGACATTCTTACAATCTATTGGGGTTTTTTTCTCTAAGTGAATATTTAGGCCATATTCTTTTTAAAAATAAATTTACATTGATTGTTTTTTCCCACTATTTTAGCAGAATTTCTCTCATTATTTTTCCATTTAGGCCATACTCTTTAAGTGATTATGGATCTTACTTAGGAGATTATATGGGAGTAACACATTCAGGACAAAGACATCTGCAAATAGGAACATGTAGAAGATCATGCCATTGAGAGGGAACTTTTCTTTGATATTGATTCAGTGATGTATATGTTCCTTGGTTGTAAATATCTTTAGCAATCATATTCCATCTTGTTTTATGCTTCTTTTGATTTTATAATCAGAGATTCAGCAAACAAATTTAGCATTGTTACATTTTTTAAAAATCCTATAAAATTTTAACATGTATATGGAAGAACCTTTGTTGGAAGAAAGCTTTTAAGAAAATATTTTGGAGATCTGGTCACTGGAGGATGCCTGTTTGTCTGAAATCTGCTGATTCTCTTGGCTATGCTGAGGCATGTGGGCCTTGGTGTCCTGGGGTTGATAGTTGCCTGCTCCCCAACACTGGGTCTCACATTCTCTTGTGGGTTTGCTGTGAGGAGGGCTTGATGCTCCTTGCTGAAACCTTTCCTGTCCTGAACTGAGCTCCCCTTTACTTAAGACAGATCTTTTTTTACCAGTGTTCCAAGCCCATTATAAATATATGAAGAAGTGCTATAAATCACCTTTGATTAGAAAAATGCAAATTAATACAACTCTTTTTTTTTCTTTTTATTTAATAGCCTTTATTTACAGGATATATGCATGGGTAACTTTACAGCATTAACAATTACCAAACCTCTTGTTCCAATTTTTCACCTCTTACCCCCCACACACACACACCCTCCCCTAGATGGCAGGATGACCAGTAGATGTTAAATATATTAAAATATAAATTAGATACACAATAAGTATACATGACCAAAACGTTATTTTGCTGTACAAAAAGAATCAGACTCTGAAATATTGTACAATTAGCTTGTGAAGGAAATAAAAAATGCAGGTGTGCATAAATATAGGGATTGGGAATTCAATGTAATGGTTTTTAGTCATCTCCCAGAGTTCTTTTTCTGGGCATAGCTAGTTCAGTTCATTACTGCTCCATTAGAAATGATTTGGTTGATCTCGTTGCTGAGGATGGCCTGATCCATCAGAACTGGTCATCATCTAGTATTGTTGTTGAAGTATATAATGATCTCCTGGTCCTGCTCATTTCACTCAGCATCAGTTCGTGTAATTCTCTCCAGGCCTTTCTAAAAATCATCCTGTTGGTCATTTCTTACAGAACAATAATATTCCATAATATTCATTTTATTCAGCCATTCTCCAACTGATGGGCATCCACTTCGTTTCCAGTTTCTAGCCACTACAAAAAGGGTTGCCACAAACATTTGTGCACATACAGGTCCCTTTCCCTTCTTTATGATCTCTTTGGGATATAAGCCCAGTAGTAACACTGCTGGATCAAAGGGTATGCACAGTTTGATAACTTTTTGAGCATAGTTCCAAACTACTCTCCAAAATGGTTGGATTCGTTCACAACTCCACCAACAATGAATCAATGTCCCAGTTTTCCCACATCCCCTCCAACAATCATCATTATTTTTTCCTGTCATCTTAGCCAATCTGACAGGTGTGTAGTGGTATCTTAGAGTTGTCTTAATTTGCATTTCTCTGATTAATAATGACTTGGAGCATCTTTTCATATGACTAGAAATAGTTTCAATTTCTTCATCTGAGAATTGTCTGTTCATATCCTTTGACCATTTTTCAATTGGAGAATGGCTTGATTTTTTATAAATTAGAGTTAATTCTCTATATATTTTTGGAAATGAGGCCTTTATCAGAACCTTTGACTGTAAAAATATTTTCCCAGTTTATTGCTTCCCTTCTAATCTTGTCTGCATTAGTTTTGTTTGTACAAAAACTTTTCAGTTTGGTATAATCGAAATTTTCTATTTTGTGATCAGTAATGATCTCTAGTTCTGCTTTGGTCATAAAGACCTTCCCCTTCCACAGGTCTGAGAGGTAAATTAATACAACTCTGAGGTACTACCTCATACCTATCAGATTGGCTAAGATTACAAAAAAAAAAAAAGAAAAATGATAAATATTAGAGAGGATGTTGGAAAATTGGAACACATGCACTGTTGGTGGAATTGTGAACTGATGCAGCATTCTGCACAGCAATTGGAATTATACTTAAAAGGGCAACAAAACTCTGAATACTCTTTTATCCAGCAATAACATTACTGGGTGTGTATCTGAATGAGATCATTTTAAAAAGGGAAAAGGACCTACATGTACAAAATATTTATAACAGTCCTTTTTGTGATGGCAAAATATTGAAAATTCAGGGCATACCCATTAAATGGGGAATAATTAAATAAGCTATTATATATGAATGTAATGGAATACAATTATGTAATAAGGATGAATAAACAGATTTCAGAAAAACCTGGCAAGAATTGTATGAAGTGATAGAAAGAGAAATGAGCAGAACCAGAAAAGCATTGTATACAGTATCAGCAATATTGTGTAGTGATCGACTCAGCTCTTCTTGGCAACACAATAATTCAAGACTCACATATATGTGTAATATAAAGGACTCACAAGGAAAATGATACTCACATCCATATAAAGAACAGATGGACTCTGAATGCAAATCGAAGCACACTTTTTTCACTTTATTTATCCTATTTCATGTTTTTTTCCCTTTTGATCTGCTCCTTCTTTCACAACTGTGTTTCATATGGAAATATGTTTTACATGATAACACATTCACAATCTATATCAGATTTTCTAGTATTTTGAAAAAGTGGGGGAAGAGAGAGAGAAAAATTTGGAACTCGAAATCTTGTGAAAAAGAATGCTAAAAATGGTATTAGTCTGAAGGGAAAAAATAAAATACTTTTTAAAAATACAGTATTTCACTTCATCCATCCAATTGTTATCTATGGTCAAAAAACAATAGGCTCAGTGGGATTTTTATCAATTGGGCCACTGGAAGGATGTCTGCTAAATAATATCAGTTGGAAAAATAGATCTGCTTCCTTTTCATATTTTTATCAAATATGTTTTTATATGTGTGTAGATTATACTCATAAGGAGTTTACCAATATGAGAAAATGAAGTTAACAGAACTGGGAGAACGATTTATACGATGACAATGTTACTATAAAAATCAAACAACTTTGAAAAATTTTGAAGCTCTACTGAATTTAATGGAATCAACCATAATTACAGAGGTCTCTGCACATTATGAAACATACTATCCCTCTCCAGAAAAAGATGAATGGCTCAGATTCCATGTAGATGTACCTATATATGCATATTGAGACTATTTTTTATACATGAAATGTGGGAATTTGTCTTGTTTGATTATACATATTTCTAACAGGTTTTGTATGTCTTGCCTTCTCACTGAGTAAAGGAGAGAAAAGTGAGAAAGAGAAAATTTGGAACTGACAATAAAAATTGAGTTCAAGAAATAATTAGACAAAAAGTCATTTGTGTTTTCAATCATCTTTTAAAGGTAGTAACACACACTGTCTTTGACTTTTTCCATATATTTGGTATCATCCTTTCTTTCAAATCACTTGAAAATATTCCTTTTAATACTTTCAAAACTATATCATTTCTTTATCATGCTCTTTATCAAGAGCATAGTTTGTTTAGAAATCTTTTTCTTTGTTTTTTTTTTCTAATTCCTGGGATAGCAATCTTCATAGACCATTTCTTCCCCCTCCTTCTTTTATTCTTCCCTTCAGTTTTATCCATAAAATACATTGTTCAGCTTAATCAATCTCTTGTTAAAATTTAAATAAACTTTTTTTCTTCAATTTCTCTTCAATGTTCTATGAGACTATATAGCTCATCACTTTCCCCTGTACTTTTCTATGAAATTTTATAAATGAGTTTATATTCTAAGCAGATGTTGTCTTTGGCTGTCATATCTTTCCATTGAATTGATCCAAGGTTGACATTGTTTTAAGGTCCTTTTAGTCTCCTAGCTATGGCAATTGATGTTCGCAGGTTATATTTCTTTAGAAAAATGTCATTTTTCTATCTTGATGCCTTTTCTTCAATCGATTCCTGACTCCCTGTCCCCATTTGTTTTCAATGCCTTTTTTATGTAGGTCAGATTGGAGTTGTGATTATTGCAAACCATTTCTTTTCATTTTTTTCTTTCTTAGAATTTGATATTGATTTTCCTCTTCAAACTAATAATAATATGGTAGGACTATATGTATAGTTGATTCAGAAATTTCTACCACCTTAATAATTAGTCACTTTCTTTCTTTTAGGATGCAAACTATTTAATTTTTGTGATTCTATTTGGTACCTGCAATACCCAATACCTTTTGGAAAGTGTACATGATTCATATGAGTAAAGATCTCTGTGTGTTTCTCTTTGAAGTTATCTACAAGGCCAGAACTTCTCAATTTTTGTCTCTGCTGCTGTGATTTCACTGCAACCTTTCTTTGACTTTCTCACTGGAACAAAAGGATTTCTTCAAGTATGATTTAGACTTGTTAAAAATATATTCTAGATGGAAGAGAGATTTGATTTATTCTGCTTGACCCTGGAGAAAATCACTAAGTAGGTAGAAGTCAAGGGAAACAGATTTCAACTGAATAGAGAGAATAATTTCCTAACAAAAATTAATGTTATTAAAAATGTTTTTAAAAAAAAACCTTAGGAGTTTCCATATCAATGTAAATATTCATGTGAAGACTAGCTGACCAGCTTTTAGTAATGTTACAAAGGGAACTCATCCTTTAGGCAGTAGTTTTGCAAAAGCGTCTCTGATGAACTTATAATTTTGAGATACTAGAGTTTGTTACGAGGTTCTTTGGCATTTGAGTAATTGTGTCTTTTCTGAGTGAATGTGGGAAAAATTATAACTAATTAGAAAAGAAAATAGTGATCATAAAGAAATAACATGATGGCAACAAGAATAGCTCACAGGGATGGCTGGATGGTACAATATGTAGAGAACCAGCTCTGCATACAGAAGTACTTGAGTTCAAATCTGGTCTTAGAAATTTGAGGGTTGTTAGCGGTGTGATCTTGGGCCAGTCACTTACCCCAATTGTCTTGCCAAAAAAAAAATTAGTTCATACCTGATTAATATCATTTCCCTTTTCCACAGGATTCCCAGATAAGTAGATTATGGAAAATGCTGTAATTGTATTTTGCTTAGATTCTTAGCAAGCAATTTGACAAGTTGCTCATGCAATTCTGGTGGAAAAGATGGACATATGTTAGTTAATTTATAGTACAGTTGGTTTGGGTTTGGGAGGGGGTTATTCTCACCCCTCTCCCCGTTTCCTTTTTTATTCACTCTACTAGATCATGGAGCCTGTTAATTATAAACACCAAGTTTCTATAACTCCTCATTATTTTGGTATATATCAACTAATCACAGCTTCTGTTGGCAGAGATGCAAAAGTTCATTTCCCAGAGTACTGACTATATCAGTTTTGCTCATCTTGTCCCCAAACAGAAAGAGAGAGCAGCTAGGCAATGTATCCTGTTATACAAATGAAATGGGAGAAAGATTACCTCTCATTTACATTGTAGACAGGGTGTCCCAAAAATCTGAGTGCAATTTTAATCTGTTTTGGCAATCAGGCAACTGGGGAATTGTGTTCTCTCCAGAGAAAAGTGTCCCAGGGCAATGTTGGAATAAAGTGTTCAACAAAAGCATGTACTGCATTCACTCCTTTGAAAGAAAGGGTCATTAAAATACTCTGTTTCTGAGCTCATTGCTTTCTGCTTACTCAAAATGAACTTGATCTATGTGAATGCCCAGGACATCAGAATTACCCAACAGAATCTTTGTGAGAGAATCTCCATGAAGATTCAAAAGAGAAAATACTATTTAAAAGGTCTTTAAGCTTACAACTTCACTAAGATTTTGGGAACACCCTATCTTATACGCACAGGGTTGTTTTATATTTTCTCTCCATTAGAATGATTTCCTTAAGAGTGGGTTTTGGGGTGGTTTTTTTTTTTTTTTTGGTATTCCTAACAAGTGTGTATGTTGAAGAAAAGTGCTTAATAAATACATATTGACTAATTAAATGACTAAAGAAGGGCAAAGGCAAGGAAAAAGAGAATTATCATTTATATAGTGCCTATTGCCAAACACTAAACTAAGTACTTTCTACAAATATTTCATTTGACTCATAGAGGTAGGCATTTTTATGCCCATTTTATAGTTGAACAAACAGAGTCAAGAGGAAATTAAGTGGTTTGCCTTGCATTTTCAGCTATCCAAATCCTATCTTCCTAAGTTTTCTATGATAGAAGAAGTTTGGGGACTTTATGCACTCATCCACTTTGGTTTAAAAAAAAAAAGAACAAAGATACAGAGGTTGGGAATCTGATTTTCCATGGAAAATAAGTACTAGAACTAAAACCTGATCTTGGTGTATAGATCTTAATATTACATCCAGTAAAAATCTTTCTTAAAATCCAGTTAGCTTCAGGTCACTATCATATAGTAAGAGAGGGGGGGGGAGGGGAAAGGATAAATTTATGGCTTCAGGTTTCCTAGCTATTATCAAGGGAGATGTCATTGGATTGACCGTGATTTTTGTCTCAAATTAGTTCATCATTACATATACATTCAATTCTGGCTGCAAGAACTAAGTCTCAAATTTTTATTTTGAACATTTACACCTTTGGAAATGGCAAATGCTATAAGTCAGGGTTTGATTTAAATTATTTTCTAAACTTATGGAAATGTTGGAGAAAATGTTAATAATACAGCTTAACCTTAAGAGTATCACGGGTACAAATTTTCCCCTGGAGAGCTTATGTTAAACTTTAGCAGCAGACCACTGCCATTCCACTGAAGTTGATGGCTTGCATACTATTCTATCTCTCTTACACTTAGACCACACTTCATGTTTGGAAGAGATAGGAAGAAATGTTATGAAAATTGTATAATTCTTCACCCACTGTTGACTCACCTTGAGTAGCATGATTCAACATTGTGGTGACTTGCAAACATCTTTTATAGAAGTATCTCCAATCTATTAGTGCCTTACTATCATGCTGTCCACTGAAACTTGGCATTAAATAAATGGTTGGTTCATGCTGGACCTTGGCCAGGAAACCTGATTGTTGCAAGTGTCAGAAGGATCTCATTAAGCCACTCTTTTCCTGGATCATATGTCCCTGAGGACAGTACTAAATTTAGACTCCAGTGTCCTGACTCTCAAGAAATGTAATGTTATGGTGAAAACTATGCTGGATTTGGAGCGAGAGGATCTGGCTTTCAATCTATGCTTTCCTGTATGCTAGATTTGTGATTTGGGGCCATGGCACTTCCCCTTTATAGCCTATGATTCCATGATTTCTTTTTAATTCTATAAGAACTTTTTCCTAGGTTTGGAGAGGTCATATCCTGGTCTTAATTGATATAGATTTCTAGAATCCAGGGCTTTTTATGGGAGTTAGACCTAGTGCTTCAGTTCCCTGACAACTCAAACTTTTCTGGTTGACTGCCTGTACCATGACAACCAAATTGCAGAGTTTCAAATGAGTGCAAAGCACATTTAATCAGAGTATGCACCCGGAATATTATTCTATTTTTTAAAGCACATACTTCCCAATTATAAAGAATAGTATTATTTGTCATCAAATAAATTAAAGAAATTTATACAACTAAACTTTAAAAATACAAATCAAGATATCAGATTTTAGAGACATACTCTGTATGATTCTCTTTTTGTCTACATGAGGCATTACCAATTTTCTATAGCTTCATATTTTACCACATTGCAAACGTGGAAGGGTTTCTTGGATTCATCAAGTTCCTGACATATGCAAGAGACAGCTAAAGTGATGCAGTGGCTACAGTGCCAGAACTAGAATCAGGAATCCTGGAGTTCAAAAGTCCTCAAATTCTTACTAGCTGTGGGAGCCTAAGCAAGTCATTTGACCTCTATCTGCCTCAGCTTTCTCATCTGTAAAATGGGGATCTATTGTGTTTATCTCCCAGGATTGTTATAAGCGTCAAATGAGATAATTGTAAAGCATTTAGCATACTGTGCTTTATAGAAATGTTAAAAATCATTGGCATACCCTTATTCAGATGCTATTTGAAAACTTTCACTGAAGGCATACTGAATACTTGTTGAATCAGGCATTTCATTTTTAATAGCCTTAATTGTTAAAATATTGGCTCTTATATTGAGTTGATATTTGTCTCTCAAGGGTAAAGTAGAGTGGAAAGAGCATTGAATTTAAAGTTAGAATCCTGCTTCTAATATTTACTGACTGAATGATCTTGAATAAATCCTAAAATCATTGATTTTGAACTGGAAGTTGATCTTAGAGATTATTGAAATCAATTTACTTATGCTATTAAATGAATTTCCCAAGATCATATAGTTGTTATTTGTCCTTTGTTTTCAGGGGACCAATGAAATCATATGGTGAAGGCTTTACTTACTTGTGAAATGGATTTAAGTGAGGCAAAGTTGTATAAAGTCATCAGCCTTATACTCTCTTTTTTTTTTTTATTTAATAGCCTTTTATTTACAGGATATATACATGGGTAACTTTACAGCATTAACAATTGCCAAACCTCTTTTCCAATTTTCCCTCTTACCCCCCCCCTCCCTAAATGGGGATAATGATATTAAATATTTAAATATAACAGATACAATAAGTATACATTTAAAAACATTATTTTGCTTACAAAAAGAATCAGACTCTGAATTTTGTACAATTACTTGTGAAGGAAATCAAAATGCAGGTTCATGAATAAGGATTAGAATTCAAGTAATGGTTTTAGTCATCTCCAAGGTTCTTTTTCTGGGTTAGCTAGTTCAGTTCATTACTGCTCCATTAAAATGTTTGGGTTTTGCTGGGGTGGCTGATCCATGAACTGGTCATCATCTAGTATTTTGTTGAAGTATAAATGATCTCCTGGTCCTCTCATTTCACTCAGCATCAGTTCTGTAAGTCTCTCAGGCCTTTCTGAAATCATCCTGTTGGTCATTTCACAGAACAAATTTTAATTTCATATCCACAATTTATTCAATTTCAACGTGGACATCCATTCAGTTTCGTTTCTAACCACTACAAAAGGGCTGCCCCAAACATTCGTGCCTGGTCCCTTTCCTTCTTTATAATCTTTTGGGATATAATCCCAGTAGTAACACTTGGATCAAAGGGTATCCGGTTGATAACTTTTTGAGCATAGTTCAAACTCTCCAAAATGGTTGTTGTTACAACTCCACCAACAATGAATCAATTAGTTTTCCCATCCCCTCCAACAATCATCATTATTTTTTCCTGTTTTAGAATCTGACGGGTTTATGGTATCTTAAGTTGTCTTAATTTGCATTTCTCTGATTAATAATGACTTGGAGCATCTTTTCATATATAGAAATAGTTTCAATTTCTTCATCAAATTGTCTGTTCATATCCTTTGACCATTTTTCAATTGGAGAATTCAGCCTTATACTCTCTTCCAGAATCCCCAAACTCCAATGGCAAGACAAAATTAAGATGACTGATGATAACCTAGGATTCAGGGGATGATCTTACCATCTTTGATGTCTGACTAAGCACTCCATAGAACCTGTTTCAGTCACGGCTGTTGGAAAAATTTTCCCATTCTGCTAGGGGAAACTCCCCATGACACTAATGGGTTTTAGACCTTTTCCTGTACCTGTTTGAACTGTCCAGACATTTTTTTATTGGCCCCCTTTTAAACCTAGGTGTCACAGATTTGTGTTTGAAGCAAGATTAACCTCAGGTCTTCCTACTCTAAATCCAGTACTCTATGCACTGCTATTATCCATATTAAGTGAACTGGTTAGATGAACTTTTCCATTTTTAATCCCCTGATTTATCCCTTCCAGAGAATAAATCTAATCTTTATTCTTCAATCAAATTTAATCTTCAATACTTGAAGAGAGGTATTTCCCTTTCTCTCTTTCAACTCCTAAAATATTCCTTTTTCTAGGAAAAACAACCTGGAACATTAGAAAGACAGCTGCATATTGATTCAAAATGGCCTGAGTTCAAAGCCCTGATCCTCCATATTACCAGTATGAACCAATATGAAAAAATGGACTTAAAGAACTGGGTTCAAGTACTAATTTTGATGCTTGCTGGTTTTATGATTAGAGATAGCCATGACTCTGAACTTTAATTTTCTCATCTATGAAGTGGGAGAGAAGATTAGACTATGTCTTCTCTAAGGCCTATACAATCTATGATCCTAGGATTCCCAATTCCTTCATTCCTTCAGTTGTTCTTTAATATTTTTATTTTTTTTTTAACTTTTTTTAAGAACCCATAGGGTAATTTTTCCGTTTCCCTTACTCCTTTTTTCGATTTTTCCCCTCCCTCCCTCCACCTCCCCAATGGCAACAATATGACATTTTTATAAATTTGCTCTCCCATTTCAGCCCGGCCTTAACAAGCAGTTTGAAAGGTATAAATCAAATTTGTTGGCAAGAAATTGTTCCACAGTTATATTAATGTCATTTAAAATTGGCACAGATTGTACTAAATGATTCAAGAACAAGATTTTCTAATCAATGGTCTAGAAGGACAAGTCATAGACTCTGTTTCTGTCTCTGTATCTCTCTGTGTGTCTGTCTCTATTCATGTCTGTCTCTCCTTGTCGCTCTCTCTGTCTCCGTCTCTCTGTCTTTTACCCTTTTCCCTCTCTCCTTCTCTGCTGGCTTTGGCAAGCTCACTGGAGCTTTGGCTCATTGGAGCAAATGATACTACGGCACGTGAATGAAGATGTTGACAGCACACTTGGTTAAGCATGTCTGATTATTTCCATAGACTGAATTTCTACTGAGTACTGTTCCCATTGCAGGGACGTGGGGATTGCTTTGCAATTCTTCAAGTCATATAAAATTACTCTGGAGCTGCTAAAAGTGAGAAGATGATTGAATGGACACACAGGGGATCTGTCATCCTCTGTCCAATCACTGATCCTTTAAATCTAACCTCTTGCTCCCAAAAAGAATGTGTTCCAGAAGTGAGATTTTCCCAAAGACAAACTCTATTGCAAGTCCTAAAAAAGATGAACAATAACTCTCAAAGCAATTAGGGAATTGTATACTCCAAGGAAAAGTGTCCTATGGCAATGCCTTTGATAAAGTTTCTATCAAAAGTATATATCACATTCACTTCTTTCACAGAGAGAAGGTGCCCTGTTTCTGTGCTATTGCTCAACTATTACTGCTAGCTAAAGGTGAACCTGCTGTGAATATACAGGACTTCAGAAAAAATGGAACCTCTTTTTAGAGGATCTCCATGAGCAAGAGCAAAATAGTATCAAAAATGTATTTATAAATTTTTAATGAATGTCTATTATGTTCCAAACATAGTGTTAAGTATAAGGTTAAAAAAAAAAAAGGTATGATTCCTAATCTTCCATAAATTTATCTTCTGGGTAAAAAGATGAGAATAACTCTAAAATAAAAAAAAAAACTATACTCAAATTCTACATTGAACTATTTATATCACATTGTTTGGACAGCAGAATACAACATAATCCAGCTATTCAATTTTATTCACTTACTCCATTTATTCATTCATTATGCAAATCTTTATTGTGCTGATTTTGTACTGGCTATGGTTACAAAATCAAAAACAGAATAGTCAATGTTCTCAGGGGGCTTATATTCTATTGGGAAAGACAACATGGGCCTATAAAAAGCATGTACAAAATAAATCTGGGGCCTAGTAGATAGGTGCTGTCTTTGGCATTAGGAGAAACTGGACTCAAATCCTGCCTGTGATTGCTTACTAGCTGTGTATCCATGGACAAGTCATATAAACCCTACGTCCCAGACCGCTCCCTAGAACATATAGATAGGTAGATAGATAGATAGACATATACATATAAATACATCCAGATAGATATATACATCCCCATATATACACATACATGCATTTTTATATATGTATATATATATATATATATATATATATTTCTTCCTTATTTGTAAAATGAGAGAATTAGATTTAATGGACTCCCACTTCTCAGACTATTACTCTATGATCCTATATAGCCACATATAGGTTGTAATAATACTCAGTGAAGGACACCTTCACTGATTAAAATCATAACTCCTTTACATATATTTGCATATTATGTTCCTGTATTGAATATGCTCACTTAGCCCTGTTTTAGAAAAAAAATTAATACTATGTAGAAATTATTGCAAAAATTTACAATGACATAGAGGAAACTAGACACATATACAAATAATTATGCCAAAAGGGAGGTCAAATATTATGAGAAATTCGAGAAGAGAAATTTTACTTTTATCTCTGACAGAAAGGGAAGTCAGGGAAACCTTCATGAAGGAAGTTATAGCTTGAAGCTTCTTTAAAGAAAGAGATACTTCATTAACTACAGGCTGGGGTAGGATGGGGGGAATTCATTGGAATGACATGTGCAAAAGCCTGGAAAAAGGAGAGGAGAGAATGAAAGCAGATTACTTTGGCTGCAGATGGTGAAGGGAACTTGTTTGAAACCTTGCATGTTGCCAAAAGACCTAAGGATGCTATGAGTTCTTAGGATAAATGAAGAGACTTTTACTTGGAGATCATAAAAAAAAAAAGAGAGAAACCTTGAACTTGGCATTGAGAATTCTGGGAAGGAGAGAATAGCAGAGAGAATCTGTCTTGCAGAATTACCAAGGGTGGGACAGCATATTATGACAGTGTGCTGTGTGTGATCTCTGGGTGCCTGTTTGCTTTTTCCCGTTTCTCTTCCCCTGGGGCAATCTTGGTTTGTGGTTATAGACAATGACATAGGATGCTAAAGAGTGACCCTGAGCCAAAAATTGATAGGCTGTGCTGGGTGATGCTTCTGCAAAAAGAAGAAAGTTATTAATCTACTTCTTTTCTTGCTTATAAAATGAAGGCTTAAGTTTCAAACTCATAATCCAATTGCACGTTAAAATAATTTCTTCCAGTGTTCCCCCTGCTGCTTCCAGTTTGGAGAGTAGGAGTAGTTAAGATAAACTTATTCTGTTCCTAGTACTAACTTTTCCTCCAAAATGATCTGGTTATTAATAATAGCTAGCATTTATTAGCATTTTTAAGTTTTCTAAATACCTTTCATACCTCCTACCATTTGCAAAAATCTCCATTTTACAGATGAAGAAACAGAGGTTGAGGGACTTGTCCAGATCTTGATATAAACTCAAGGTTTTCTTATTCCAAAAGTCTAATGCTCCAGCCACTGAATCACCTAATCAATTATTTTTTCATTGATAATCACTTATTTTCCCTTGTTGAATTAAATCCTGGGGGCCAAACAATCCTGACTGATGATTAATGATGATTGCTTAGAAAAGCTTGGGAGGAAATTTTGCTTTTGAAAGACCAAACTTCCTTTTCAGTGTTAGCTGAAAAAAGAAACAACATTCAAACCCTGTCGTCTGTTAGGCAATTTTGAGAAGATCTAGAGACAAAGACAAATTTATGGGGAGAGTTGGGGGACAAACACCCTAGGAGTAAAACTAGGGAAATGTAGCATTAGAGCTCTATATTCATCTTTGCCTGAGGTGCTAGGGTTTTCTGCTGGCATTTACTCATAATAAGAACAATAGTAATCCCTGAAAATTTTAAGGTTTGCAAAGTACTTGACAATGTTATCTCATTTTATCTCACAACAATCTTATGTATTAGGTGCTGTTATCTCCATTTTACAGATGTGGAAATCCAGGATAGGAGATTGAGTAAGTAATTTGATGATATGGCTAGTATCTAAAGAATGATTCCAAAACATATCTTCCAAACTCCAAGGCTAACTCTGTGCCAACTAGCTAATAGTGGGTATTAAATTTTCAGGTACTAAATGTCAGTTTGCCATAACCAGGCACTGTCTCTATCTGTCCTATATAGCTATATATCTAAGTACAATATTTCCTTTGCACACTCATTTACCAGGGGAAGTTAGGTGGCTAAAATGGATAGAGTGCTGGGCCTCGAGTCAAGAAGATTCATCTTCCTGAATTCAAATCTAGCTTCAGGCACTTACTAGTTGTGTGATCTTGGGCAAACCATTTAGCTTTGCTTTAGCTTCCTGATTTGCAAACTGAGATGGAGAAGGACATAGAAAATCATTTAAATAGTTTTTGCCAAGAAAACCTCAAATGAGCACAACAAAGGGTTAGATGTGACTGAGTTTACTGAACCACAACAAGAAGTCTCACTCATGAAGCCCTAATCTAATTTGCTACTTTGGGGGCCACATTTTTTTTTTTTTTTTTGCTATAAATATACTTCCTGCAAGCTATAAATATGAGGTAAGAAAGGTAGATTAGAGCCAGAATGGATCGTAGAATCATAAATGTAGAGCCACAAAGGACTTCAGAGACTATTTACTCCAAATATGAGGAAATTAAAGCTCAAGAGGAGTTAAATGACTTTGCCCAATGTCCACAAGTAGTAATTATCAGACCCAAGATTTAAACTTTGATTCTTTGACTTCAGGATTATTACTGTCCTTGAAAACCAGGATTAGTTTGTAAGTACTTTAGCTTTTTTGTTAGCTCTTAAGTATATTTGAATTAGAAAAGTCATCTAATAATAGGTTACATGATGCAGACCTTAAAAATTCTAAAACTCAAAAGGAGAGACTAACTGAGTCTTGGAGTGGTTAAGGAAGACTTTCAGCTAGGGAATTGTCTTGGAGGTTGAAAATGCTGGTGAAAAGGAATGTGAAGGAGAAAATGAGTGATAAGGCCCAAGACGAGCCATTGGAGAGCAATAGTTTCTACTCCCAGAGTATGGTTATGAGAAGTGCTGAAACCAACATTGAGAGAACCTTTCACGGAGACCAACTACACCAGACATCTGGGTGAGATCAGGAAAGTGTGATTCTAAATTCTAGATGACTAAAAACATCTGGGCACCAATTATCATGTAAAACCTAACATCTGGAGTTTGGAACAAAAACTTGTACTTTTCATTTGTGTTTTTGTGGGTCTTGAAACAAAGACATATAGATATGTAAAGAATATGCAAAAATATATTGGTATATTCATGACTGTATTACTCTTAGTCCTTTTCCTTCCATCAGGAAAAGTCCAGTGGTTATATGATCCTGGGTCCTGTTTAATGCTCTGTGGGTTCTTTTGAACATAGCTCAGTCTTATTATAAGAAATGATATATATTTGAAGAAGCATTTCATTAGCACCTAGCACTGGTTATCTTACCTAAAATTCCTAAGGCCTTGAGATGACTCCACCCTCAGAACAAATCTTTGGGGATATTGATAGCATTTGTTGTTATTGAATAAATTCAATTATGGCTGACTCTTTCTGATCCCACTGTGGGGTTTTCTTAGCAAATAGGGTTAAGAGACTTGTTCAGGTCACACAACTAGTAAGTGTCTGAGACTGGAGTTGAACTCATAAAGATGAATTTTCCATGCTCAGTGCTGTATCCCACTATACAAATTAGATGCCTGTTGATAAAAGTATCTGAACTCATTCATTGATGGATAGCAAACATACTTTTCTCACCCTGGTAATTCCAAAGTCCTGGCTGTCATCATCCAATTGTGTTCTCCATTGCCCCCTACCTAATCCCTTATTTCCATTCCTCTCAGCTTTTCCTCTCTGATAATCACTCAGTAATCTTTTCTCTTCTGAGAGTCCCTCAATCATACATCTACCATCCAATCAAAATTCTGATGGTTGTTTTCTACCAAGTCCCTAAGTGTTACTCCCCTTCTTTCCTTCCTCACTTTTGTCCTCATCTTAGGGGTCTTTAATACACATATTGATACTCCCTCAATCACTAATTCCACAATTCCTCAGCCCATTCATTTCATTGACTTATTGCTCCATTCCATTGAAACTATGCAACATCACCCAAGATTCTACTTTTCCCACCTTCATGAGCTCTGAAATTCCCTTATCTGTTATCATCCTCTCTCCTTCCGCCTTTACCCCAAACCATATTCTTTTGTGTATTACCTCCAATATTTCAACTTCTCAGTTGAAATCCCAATTATCTCTCTTGCCCTAGATATACTCTCCTCCCTTCCTCATATTGATCCTTTGAAAGAAAGAGCATATCTCTGACAGTAGCTTTCTTTGAAGAAAAAGGCCTATTCCCCTGAGGATATGTGCATAGTTCTTATGCTTGTGTACATTTGCAAGCAGTATTGGGGGGGGGGGGGGAATACAATTTGGTTTCATGGATCTGGTATAGGGAAGAGTGATCTGGCTTCTACTATGGAATACAAAATTCAGTTGTGTGGATGTATTGCCAGAAATTTCAAAAAATCCTTCTATTTAATGACTGTGTAAATAGAAAGCTTATTTCCCGGGAAGATGATAAATTGACAAAAAAGATAGTAGAATGTTTTAAGGCTATTCTTGGGGGTATATGTTTTAGAGCAGATAGGCAAAGGAAAATAAAGAAGTATTCCCCATTCCTGTCATTATCACTTCAAACATTGACATGACCACAGCTGGTACAGGTTAGTATCCTACATATACCAATCAGCATTAAAAAATTACACGATAGTAATTAAATGTGATCATCACCTACAGGCAGACTTTTGTCTTCTTATCTCCTGGGGAGGTTTTATTCTGTTTCATCAAGGGCATAGACTAGTTTCAGAGGGTAGTTGCTCAAGTCAGAGTTTGTTTTCCAGAAGTGAGGTAGGTTTTATTAACTCAATCACCAAAGTTTTAAAACTTCATAAAGCTCTACTGGTTCCTCAAAAAGCAAGTCTGAGGCACTAACTGCTTACTGTACTAGTCTCCTGCTGTCCTAAACTACCCTAATACTGAATATTGAGTTTATCACTCCAGACTTAATGGTAAACAAGAGAGGGATACTTCCTTACCCCCATCTCCCCATGAAACACATAGGTGAGAACAATATAAAAACAGCCAATAATGCTACAGCCCACACACTGTGTGCTCATGTGCATGCACACACACACACACACACACACATTTATACCAGATTAAAATTTAAGTAGAAAATAATGGGAAAACCTTTTACAGTAGTGTCTGACTTCTTAACTGATTATAGTACATGAAAGTGTATCAATGGCATTATATGCTTATATATGCATTATATGCTTAAACTCTGTCACTCCAAAATGTTGAGTCCTCTCCCATGAAAAGTCACTATACTGTCAATCTATTCCTGTTACACTGACTCTAACCAGAGCAGGAAAACAGTTCCTGCCTTATGCAGGATTAGAAAAAAAGAAAGATAACTTCTTAATATAATCTTCCATCATTCGATGTCTCTAAAGGTCTTCCAGAAATACTTATTCAATACTTTAGAGGTGTTAATTTAAGCTTTTTTTAAAAAATCTTATATGGAAGCACCTATTTCCCAGCAGACATGTTGGAAAATTAGGTGCTGAAATAGGTTGCAGGCACAAAAAGTGTTATTTTAGGTTTTTCTATATTAGTGGTGATAGCCAGTAGGACTTGCCTTTTTTCTTTTTTTCTTTGTTTTCTTTGTTTCTTCCTTACTTTGTTTCATAAATTTTCCTTCTAAATTACTATTCTGCCAAGAGTTGAACAATGAACAATCTGATTCTCTTGCAGGACTTACCTAACAAGTTATTAAAATATTGACCCCTATTCAGAGACCTAGAAACTCTAGTACAGCAACAGAAACAGGATGTATTGAATATAAAGCAACTTGGAGGATCTGAGGGAAGTTCAGATAGTGGATAAGGATGCCTGTTGAAGACAAGGGATCTTCTATCAACTGAATAAACTCAAAGTGCCTTAAGTGCCTGACCTAGAGGAAACTAGGTGTTAGGGACAGTGGATAGAAAACTAGATATAGAATCAGAAAGCCATGAGCTCCAATGTGGCTTCATACCCTTACTAACGATGTGATCCTGGACAAGTCATTTAATTCTGCCTCAGTTTCCTCATCTGTAAAATGAGAATAATAATGGCACCTGTGGCTCCAAAAAGCTGCTAAATGTGCAGCAACCTCACCTTGGTAAAGTTGCTCAGGAGAGGGCTAACCCAGGTTGAAGCCAACTGTTGTACTTCAAACCCATTGGTAAATTAGAGGGACATCTACCCCAAGCATGTGAAGACTTCCCTAGCAGAATGGGAAGATGAGAACAATTTGTTCCAAAAGCCATAAAGGATTATTTCCCAGGACTGTTGTAAGGATAAAATGAGATATTTGTGAAGCAAATCTTAAAATGTTATATAAATGCTAGCTTTTATTATTGCTAAATATACTCCTGATATAGCTAAATAAATGTCCTTTTGTCAATTATTGAATGACATTTTATAATAATAATTCTAATAATAATAAGCTTAATAACCCTTGGTCTGACCTGAATTAAGATAATATGCTATCTTTTGTCCCCACTCTGCATTGAGAAAAACTCTGGCTCCCTTCAAAGATCAACTCAAACCCCATCCCCTAAATGAGGCTTTTTCTGTTCCTTATTCTAGTTGCCCCAATTACTTTGATTAGTTCTGAAAACATTTTGTATGTACTTATATATATGTCTCTATTGCCTACTCCAATAAAAGATAAGCTACTTAAGGACAGGGACTGTGTTTCTCTTTTGTCTTTGCATCCCTAGCTTGCCAAACACAATGCTGGTATATACTAGGTGTTTTACAAATACTTGCTGATTTGATTCATTGATAAAAGTGTAAGGTTCTAATTTAGCTTTCTGGAGGTCTTGGGACCAGCCTTTATTTCAGCTGAGTAATCACCAGGAGAATAGCCAGGAATAAAGTCCAAAAGTTCTTTATTGTCTCCTTCACAGTCTGTCTCCTTGCC
Source organism: Sarcophilus harrisii (assembly GCF_902635505.1). Lineage (NCBI taxonomy): Eukaryota > Metazoa > Chordata > Mammalia > Dasyuromorphia > Dasyuridae > Sarcophilus > Sarcophilus harrisii. The sequence goes on along the minus strand of NC_045426.1, from coordinate 615,299,487 downwards.
TGGGGCTTGGCTAGCTTTCTGGAGGCCCTTCAGACTGGTCTTGGTCTCAGTGAGAGAAGCAGGAAGACAGGCCAGCCACCACAGTGGTGGGAGATGGAGTGACTGTCTCTCTTCCAGGCCTTGTTGGCTCTTATATATTCTATTATATTACATCATCATAAGTGTGAATCTTGTAGAATCGGTATCAATCTTGTAGAACTATATTAAGTATTAAGTACATATACTGAACTAGAGAACTATTAATCACTATGCTATACTAGATAACCATTGTATTATCATTTACTTTGAGTTAACACGTTGTTTCAAGTATGCTTCTCCAGAGTTCTGGCCCATAACATCTCCCACTTTCTTTTGTTTTAGAACATAGGTGGTCATGCCCTTTCTGACTTCTCAGAAAAAGGGGGTGAAAACATCATAAAAGGAGGTGATCACATCCTCCCTGACGTCTCAGGAAGGGAGATGAAAACACCAAAGGGAAATGGGGAATCAAACCAGATTAGTGGGTTTCTGAAGGGTCTCACTTGAGTCAGGTATACATAAATCCATCAACATGGGAGGTATTACACAAGCACATAATGACACAGGCTAATAGTGATGTAACAAACAACAGGAATCAACATGAGGAATTATATCCATAGTCCAAAACCAATCTATTGGTCATTACTTCATGTGTCAGAGAATCCAATAATTCCTGCAGATTTTGAAACCATGTATCAGTCTTATCGTGTCTCAGGGAATCCAATGATTCCTGCAGATTTTGAAGTCCTATATAAGTCTTATCATGTCTTATCATGGAGCTGCTCAGACTGGACACTGCCCTTCTGTCGAGTTAAAAAGGCTGTATTCTTCCCAATTGTAATCCCTTTCTTCTATCTGATTGTCTGCTGATTGATCATATCAGAGTATTGAACTTCTGAAGACTCTCTGGTGTAATGTTGGCTGACATCACCTGTTTGTTGTTTGAGGTCTTGGAGCTGGGCTTCACCTCTCATTTCCCTGGGTCAATCTACATTCTGAGGCCCAATGGAAACCCTTATTGCACAAGATTTTGGATCTTGTTCTCCCACCCTGTCCTCTCATTCTGCCTCTATGCCAACATTGAGCTTTCAGATACCCTACTTTACCACACTGAAAGCATCGACAAGTCTCTCTGGAAGTCCCTTGCCAAGCAGGACCCTGTCTTCCCATGTTTTGCATCATATCCTGGGTATAAAAGGCATTTGTGCCCACTGTGGCGTAGTGTCTTATTATCTCCTCTAAAGGAGAATCTTTGTGTAATCCCAGAATGATTCTTCTACAAACCTCATTAGCATTTTCTCTAGCAAGTTGTTTGATCGTTATTCCTATAGCTGCATTTTCACCAGTAGTTCATATAACAGCTGTCTGAAGATATCCCACAAAATCAGCAAAGGTTCATTTGGACCTTGCTCTATTTTCGTGAAGGCTTCCCCTCTATCTTGTTTTGCTGGGAGGTTGCCCCCATGCCTTTATAGCAGCAGCAGCAATTTGCTCATATGCTATCAAAGAGTAATTAATCTGTGCTAAAGCACCTGAATACTGACCTTTACCTGATAGTTGATCAAAGGTAACTGGTATTTTAACTCCAGTTTGCCTATTTCATTGGTCTTGTATTCTATAGGGTTCACTATACTCTCAAAGCCACAACAAGTTTTGTCCAGGTTTTAAACATGTCCTTGCTATAGATTTCCAATCAGTAGGGATTAAAATTTCATAAGTCAAATTCTCTAATACCATTTTAACATAAGATGATGTAGCCCCATAAAGGGTGCAACCCTTTTCCAGATATTTGATAATTTCCAGATCAAAAAGAGTATATCTTCTCCTTTCTAGACCTGAAGAGTCAAACTCTTAAATAACAAGGTATGCTTCTATTTTTGAATCAGATATATTCTGCCCTTCTTTTTTAACTTTAACTAGTGCCTTTTATAATCTTGTCATATGGGGTGGACAAAGCTCCTGCATGGATGGTGCTGATGGTGTCACTGCACCTCCCCCTCCTCCTTCTCCCTTCACCCAGGAAGGATTAATTGAGGGGGGTAGGTCAGGGAATGTGGAATACCCTAATAGCTCCTGCTGTGAAGCACCACATTCCTTAATTTCATCAGCATTGTACTTAACTTCTTTCTGTCTAATTCTTCATGCTTTTCAACAGTACCCTCTTCCTCCTGCTCTTTCTTCTTTTTCCTTATTCTAATACTTATTTCATTCCTTAAAACCAATTGTATAAAGTTATATGTGTAGAATGTTTCTTTAGGAATTGAATTAGGACTATTATAATTGTAATTTTCAATTAGTTGCTCTCCAACTAATTTTCACTTGTCTGGCTCTAATTCTTCTTCCTTAGAGAACCAAGGAGATGTGTATTTTAATGTTTCAAAGATGATCTGCTTCCAAGTTACAATCAAACCTTGGTTTTTTATTAGTCTAACTATGCTTTCCATACACTTTCCTTGGGGTGGAGAAGGTTGTTTTCTAAACATTTGTCCCATTTCAACTGAAACACTAGTTTAGCCCTTTACAAAGTTTCCTTCTTGTCTATTTTTGAATTCACCCTAATTTCTGGGTCACGGAGACTTTTCCACTAAACTCAGGATTGGAAACTTTTCCACTGAACTCAGGATCATGTCAGTCTGGACTGCTGAGTGTAAATCCTTAGTCCCACCTTCAGGCGTCATATGTTGGAAAACACAGGAGAGCTGTTGGACTACATGGGAGCCACCTGATAGTGGCTGCTGGAGGTCCAACCCAGAATAAGGATCTCCTCTTGTGAGAGGATGATTCAAGGAGACTGAGAGGCAGTTGCTATTCTCTGACCTCTCTGACTGAGAGGCCATTGCATTGTCTGACCTCTCTCCTCTTCCCTCTGCCTCCAATTTATCTCATTCCCAATCTGCAATACCTGTGTCAGCAAAGGCTCCCTGCAACTCCTTCAAATGCTATATCATCCACCACTGTGGAGGCTCTCAGAGAATTGACCTGTCCCTTAACATAAAGGGGTACACTATAATTCTAGTGAAATTTGTTATTTTTTGTTACTTGTCTCCTTTTGTTCATGTTTATTTCCTTAGAAGCAACTCATGCAATTATAGAATTTAGAGCTGAAAGAAAACTTAGGCATCGTGTAGTCTGATTTGCTATTTTATATGACACTATCACAGAGACCTGAATTCCATTTATATTTTGAAACTAATAAAATATGAGTCTACTTTCACAGATCTACTCTGATGCTGTAGAAAAAAAGTTCAAGGACTTAAAGTCATTGCCAAAAGAACATGAGGACCAGGGTTTTGTTTGTCCAGTTGAAGAAAACCTTTGGTTATGGATTGGTGATAGCCTATTACTTGAAGCCTAGTCTAGTTGGTCATTTTTGAGAAGGCTGACCACAAGATAACAAAAATATTTGGGCCGTAACAATTTAGGATGGCTGTCTATTAAATATGGAGGAGTCTCAATCCATATCAATAGAAGAAGTTCTTATAGCAAAGAAATGTATAATTTTCAATCAGTCAATCAATAAATCAATAAAATTTATTAAGAATCTACTACATATCAGGTATTATGCTAGGTTCTAGCAACCTAAAGACATAAAAGATCTTATCCTGACCTCGAGGAGTTTACATTCAATGTTACACAACACACACCTATACAAATACATTTACAATATACAAGACATACAAAGTTTTGTGTGTGTGTGTGTGTGTGTGTGTGTGTGTTGGGGGAAAGCAAGAATTAAAATATGAGACATATCAAGGAAGACTTCATGTAGAAGACTATACTTGAGGTGAGCGTATATAATATCCAAGGATTGTAGGTAATATAAAAAGCTTTACAGCTTGTCAGATGTCAGCCAAATCATGGCCTGGTCTCTGGATTGTTAGTAACAATGGAATGCAAATGGCAGTAAAATGGGAAGAGGGAGGGAGGGAAATCAATCTCAATTTGTTTTCCTACTCCATGATTAGAACCATTCTCAAGGATTTCAATGGTATTCTTAAATTTTAAAATAATAAAGTGCTAAATGTCACTGTCAAATTCCATGAATATGCACATAAGAGTAATTCAACTAAATCCCCAGACCCTTGGAAACCAATTGAACATACTTTTATACAGTTGTCTATTTAAATGATTGCTCTGAATAAAACTTCAATCTTCCCCCAGCTCTATACTGCTTGTCAAAAAAATCCTGAGACAGAAACAAGGGCCCAAGATTCTATATTGTTGATTTTTTTCAGCTGGGTTGTCATTTTCTATCCCCTGTCACCACAAGACGGCTTTCTCATGTTTAATTAGGATATCTACTCCCCACCTCATCCCTCTTAATTTCAAATACAATCTGTCCTGAAACTTTCTTTGATCTTTTTATAACCTGTAATTCAATTCAGTTCAGTTGAATTCAATAGAATATTTATTAGGTATCTACAATATGCAAGTCATAATTGGGAGTAGGAGGACAATCCCTACCCAAAGGGAGTTTTACATTTTATGGAGGTATGATGTGGTGTGGCTATAACATGAATAACAAATGGGTAAAATACTAATTTTTTTTTAACTGAGAGAGTGGTGATAACTGGGAGGATACGAAATGGCCTTGTGCAAGTGGCTACATTCAGACACATCAAAGAAAAAACATGGATTCTATGAGACAGAAGGGAAGGAAAGTATATATATTACAAAAATGGGAATTATTTGTACAAAACACAGACTCGGGGAATGGAATATTGTGAACCATGATTACCTGCCAAGTCAATTTGTTGGGACTAGAAAGCAAGTGAAAAGGAGCACTAGGAAATAAAACTGGAAAAATACATGGGGTCCAGATAAGGATTTTAGACAAATAGGCAAGAGAGAGATGTTCTATATAGCACAATACAATCAGAACTTAATCACCACTCTGTCTTTTCATGAGTATTGAGAACAAGTATTTCAGGGATGAGCTATGCAATTCAAAATTAGTCATTTCTTTTCTCTGGTTAGGTGATAGTGATGTGGTTCTAGTGGTAGAGAAATGAGGTGTGAGAATGGATGTGAGAATCCCCTCTGGTCTCAGAGCAGGTCCAACATGAAGAGAATTCATGACCCTGAAATCTTAGTGGCAAAAAAGAAAGTTTTATTTTTCACTAAGAAGCTCTCTCTTGGCACAAAAATCTCTTAATGAGGAGATTTGCTAAGAATGTATTAACAGAAACCTATTTTATGAGCAAATCTTGGGGCTGGGGGTTATTTTGAACTGATTATTAGACCAAGATCTCCCAATTGAATGAAATTGATTTGAAGGCTTTTTCTAGAATTTGGAGTTTCCTGAATGGGGATCTGGCTACCCAAAAGATCAATGGGAGATGATTTGTCTAAGATTTCCAATTGAATGATGCTGCTTATCTTAGAAAAAGGCCTGTCTGGAAAATATGCCCCTTCCCAGACTCGAATCTCTATTCTTTAACAGATCAAAGAGGACACAGTTTCATCCCCGTCAATAGCCTTCTATTCCCCCATTATTTCTAATATTGGTCTACAACAGAAGCTTTAAGCTTTAAGTTTATGGATTTAAAGTATATCTATATTTATATCTTTGTCTATAGGTATCTATAGATGCCTATGTCTAGATATAGACATAAAGAGATATATTGATATATACATATATAATAAATATATACATATATAGATAGATAGATGTAAATATAGCTATAGATATATAGACAACTATTATTTTTATAACTTGGCAGACTTTTGTTGACTTATTTAGGAGATAACTATTTTAATATTATTATTATATTATACTTATATGTGATATATAATAACATAATATAAATATGTAATATTAATTTCCTTTACAATTCTCTATATTTTATTTTATTAATTTACAAATATTATTCTGAGAATGGATTCATAGGCTTCACTTTCAAAATGGTCCATGATACAAAATAACTGAAGAGCACCTGAATCAAATGATCTCAGTACTGAACATGGTGTCTTGCTCATAGTTAATAGTTCTATAAATGCTTATGGAATTTAATTCAGCAAACATTTATAAAGCATCAATTATGTGCAAGGCAATTCAATAAGTCTAGAGGTGCAAAGATAGAACACAAAATAGACCCTGCTTTTAATACGAAAACATGTAACTTGGGGAATTTATCATTTACACAGATAATTAAGTGCAAAATAAAGTGAGAATGGAAGAGCAGTAATTAATTGAATTGAACTCAATCTACATGTGTAATTTCCAGATCTAAAATTCCTTGATTTCTGCGTCTATTTTGTATACTTGTGTTAATGAAGATATCATGCACATAGTAGGTATGCCATGCATATAAGCTAATTTATTATTTTTCTGTCACCTAAAACATATTCTGTCAGGCAACTAAATGAAAATAGTTTCAAGTCCAAGGCATTCCCTATGCTGGATAGATGACAGACTCATGAGGGAAAATTAGTTATTTTTGCCTATAATGAGCTTTTTGCCTGGCCTGCATTAGTCTATCAAAGATGACCAAGGCCATTATTTCAGTCAAAGGGAAGGTTGAATTGTTGTTTTGAGCCCAAAAACATCTAACAAAATTCTGTTATTGAATGTAGATGTTTTGTTTGCTTTAAGGCTGTGGGTGTGAAGGTATGGATGGAGACCTAGCTTACAGCAAGATTCCAAAATTGACGAGTACTCTCTAATCTGAAGCCACCAATTTCCTTATCTAGCTCCATTTTCTCCCTGTTCAATTACCTTGAATTCCCTACTACAAGCACTAATACCCCTCAGCTCTTTCCTTCTTGACAGGGAAAAAAAGCTAGTTCATGAATTCATTTGTTTTACATTGTTTTTGCTACAATAGTTTATCTTATCTAGGATGAAAGTACTTTCATTGAATAATTCAAGACCCAAATAACAATACCCCTAAGTAATTTTGATTTTACCATTTATTAACTGTATGATCAAAATTAATTCACTCTCTTTTCTGTGTACCAATATTTTTATCTATAAAATTAGTGAGGTGGCCCAGGATAATACATCATGACTAAGTAGTGTAGAGTATGGGCTAGCTCCCTGGAGGGCCTCAGGGTCAGCCAGAGTCAGGATAAATTAAAGTCCTTGGTTTTTAGGGGAAGAAATGAAGAAGGCAGGCAAGCTGCCACGAGGCTCATCAAAGATGTATCCTGAATTCTGGATTCTAGAATCACTAGCCTCTCTCCTCCTCATCCTGCCACTAAGTGACTCTGGTCTCTCCCCCTCCACCCTTCAATCCTTGCCTATGATTATCTTAACACCAAACATTCAGCAAGCACCAAGGTGAGAAGAGCCATTTATCCAAATATATGCTAATAGAGTCATTATCTCACATTGAATAGGTAATTAGCCTTAAGTGCTTGGTTGTCTGATTCAAGCATACCTTTGTGGAGTTTCAGCCCTCTACATGCAGGATTTATACCAGGAATGCAGGTTCAATATTAGGAAAACTATTAGTATAATTGATTATATCAATAACAAAACTAACAAAAATCAATAGATGCAGAAAAGGTTTTTGATAAAATTCAACACCTATTCCTATTAAAAATACTAGAGAGTATAGGAACAAATGGACTTTTCCTTAAAATGATCAGTAGCATTTATTTAAAACCATCAGCAAGCAACATATATAATTGGACAAACTAGAACTATTCACAATAACATCAGGAGTAAAACAAGGTTGCCCACTATCATCATTACTATTCAATATTGTATTAGACATGCTGTAAAGTTACCCATGCATATATCCTGTAAATAAAAGGCTATTAAATAAAAAAAAAATATTGTATTAGACATGTTAGCTTTGGCAATAAGAGAAGAAAAAGAGATTAGAGGAATTAGAGCAGGTAATGGGGAAATCAATTTATTATTTTACAGATGATATAATAGCATTCTTAGAGAACCTTAGAGAATCAACTAAAAAACTACTAGAAACAATTCACAACTTTAGCAAAGTTGCAGGATACAAAATAAATCCATATAAATCATCAGCATTTTTATATACTACTAACAAAGTTCAGAAACAAGAAAAACAAAAAGAAATTCCATTTAAAATAACTGTTGATAGTATAAAATATTTTTTAATTTATCTGCCAAGGGAAAGTCAGGAACTATAAACACAATTATAAAACATTTTCCATGCAAATAAAGTCAGATCTAATTGGTTGGAAAAATATCATGTGCTCATGAGTAGGCCAGGTGAATATAATAAAAATGACAATACTTCCTAAATTAATCTACTTATTTAGTGCCATATCAATCAAACTCCCAAAAAATTATTTTACAGATCAAGAAAAAATAATAACAAAGTTCATCTAGAAGAACAAAAGGCAAAAAAATTTCAAGGGGATTAGTAAAAAAAAATACCAATGAAGGTGGCCTCGCTGTGCCAGACCCAAAACTATATCATAAAGCAACATTCATCAAAACCATTTGGTACTGGCTAAGAAATAGAGTAGTCTATCAGTGGAATAAGTTAGATTTACAAGACAAAATAGTCAATGACTATAGCAATCTAATGTTTCATAAACCAAGACCCCAGCTTCTGGAATAAGAACTCACTATTTGTCAAAAACTGCTGGGAAAATTAGAAACTAGTATGGCAGAAACTAGGCATTGACTCACACCTAACACTGTATACCAAGATAAGGTCTAAATGGGGTCATAATCTAGACATAAAGAATATTATAAACAATTTAGAAGAACATAGGACAGTTTGCCTCTCAAATCTATGGAAGAGGAAGGAATTTGTGACCAAAGAACTAGAGCTCATTATTTAATGCCAAATAGATAATTGTGATTATATTAAGTTAAAAAGGTTTTGTCCAAATACAACTATGCAGACAAGATTAGAAGGGAAGCAATAAACTAGGGAAAAAAATTTACATTCAAGAGCTCTGATAAAGGCCTAATTTTTAAAGTATATAGAGAATTGACTCAAATTTATAAGAATTAAACCCATTCTCCAATTGATAAATGGTCAAAGGAAATGAATAGACAGTTTTCAGATGAAGAAATTGAAACCATTTCTAGTCATATGAAAAGGTGCTCTAAATCACTATTAATCAGAGAAATGCAAATTGAGACAACTCTGAGGTACCACTACACACCTGTCAGATTGGCTAAGATGACATAAAAGATAATGATGAATTTTGGAGGGGATGTGGGAAAAGTGGGACACTAACACATTCTTGGTGGAATTGTGAACTAGAGAACATTCTGGAGAACAATTTGCAACTATGCTTAAAAAGTTATCAAACTATGCACACCTTTTAATCCAGCAGAATCTCTACTGGGCTTATATCCAAAGGAAGTCTGCAAAAATGTTTGTGACAGCCCTTTTTGTAGTGGCAAGAAAATGGAAACTAAGTGAATGCCCATCAATTGGAGAATGGCTGAATAATTTATGATATGTGAATGCTATGGAATACTATTGTTCTATAAAAAATGACCAACAGGATGATTTCAGAGAGGCCTGGAGAGACTTACATGAACTGATGCTGAGTGAAATGAGCAGAACCAAGAGATCACTGTACAATGCAACAGCAAGATTATATGATGATCAATTCTGATGCACGTGGCTCTTTCATCAATGAGATGATTTAAACCAGTTTCAATTGTTCAGTGAGGAAAAGAGCCATCTACACCCAGAGAGAGAACTATGGTAATAGAGTGTGGATCACAACATAGCATTTTCATTTTTTTTTGTTGTTGTTTGCTTGAATTTTATTTTCTCTCATTTTTTATTTGATTTTTCTCTTGCAGCAAGATAATTGTATAAATATGTATGCCTATCTTGGATATATATATATATATATATATATATATATATATATATATATATATTTACCATGTTTAACATTAAAAAGAAAGAAAAAAAAATTATAGGGGTGGTATAAAAGATTCTTAAAGTTCTAAAAGAAATCATAGATAATAGGATTTAAAGCTGGAAGGAATATTAATTATTATTTAGCTTTTCAAATTCCTTCATGAACCTTGTAATAGCACTTCTATATCACTTTAAGGGATATGTGTATATACATATATATGTGGGTGGATGTAGATATATACACATATATTATGTATATATTTACATATCTTTATTTTTAAATCACTTACATTTTACAATGTATTTCTCCCCTCTCAAAGAACAATCCCTAATAATGAAGAATATTTTTTAAAAAGTTGTGACAGGAGATAGAGAAAAAAGACACTAAAATTAAGTATGGAAACTGACTATGGAAATAATCTGACATTATATATAGTATTTTTTACTCATAATACTTTACCTCTCCAAAAAAGCAATGGAGGAAAATGGGGGATAATGACCACAGAGGAGGCATCATAGAATGAAGATGATGAGGAAATCACAGATCTAATTCCTGTCCTATGTATCAGACAATGTTCTAGGTAATGAGAATAAAAATACAAGGAATGAAACAATTCCTACTCTCTGGAAGCTTACATTTTAGGAAGACACTATGAATACCTAGGAAATGTATTTTTGATTTCTTTGGTAGAGAAGACTTCCTCATGAGAAAACTCCTTCCACTAATGAAGGTTGATATCTTCTTCTGCAAATTAAAGACATAGGGAGTTACTTAGAGAACTGAGAAGTTCAGTGACTTGGAAATTATCCCTCAGTCAATATGTATTAGAGGCAACTTTTGAACTCAGATCATCCTGGATTCAGTGCAACTCTCTAACTACTGTGCTGTATTATATCGCTAATAAACATGATATAATTTTTATAATATATATACATATACACATATAAATACTATATATGTATGTACATATACATATAAATATATAAATATGTGTGGAGAGAGAGACAGACAGAAAGAGAGCTAAGAGACAGAGAGAGAGACAGAGAGAGAGAGAGAAAAAAGAGAGAGACAGAGACAGAGACAGAGAAAGAAAGAGAGAGAGAAAAAGAGAGAGACAGAGAGACAGAAACAGAGAGAGAGAGAGAGAGAGAGAGAGAGAGAGAGAGAGGCATTTTGTTTGGAACCTTTACTCAAACTCTTCCTAGCAGCAACAGTTTTCTCATTAGTAAAATGGGAGGAGGGGCGGCAAAAACCCATGTAGCACGTATTTTATGAGACTTTTTGTAAGTAACAAATGAATTGACATAAGTGCTAGATAAATTCAAAGCTTTATTTCTTTTGCAGTAAGACTAGAAGTTCTTAGAGAATAGAAATTGTTTCTTTTTGTATATTCAGCTCTTCTGAATTTAATATAGAATAAAAAGAATGTCAGAGCAGTGATACATGAGCATATAGTAGAAATGTGATATAGTGGAAAGAGCACTGACTCCTGAGTCAGAAGTCTTAGGTTAAAATCCTACCTTGGATACATCCATCCATCCATCTACCTCTCTATCTCTCTACCTACCTACCTATCTATCTAATCTATTTATTTATTTTATTCTGAATTTAAATAAAATTAGCATTTCTGTAACATAATGTCATGGGAAAAAATGATTGTTCATGAAACCGCTAATTAATTTATCATGTAAAACTTACTCTTCTGTTTCTCATGTAACTTTTTCCCTTTTTTTTTCTTCTCTCCCTCTAAGATAGCTACCATTGCACATGTGGGCGCACATATATGCATACACACTTATATATATACATATATATAATTATTCTATATATACTTCCTTCAAAGGTCCTTTGTAATTAATTTTGGGTATTTTGACTATTATTCCCTAATAGTGAAAATGATGTAGTTGTTCCTAAAATAATATTATTATTAATGTATACAACATTTTCTTGGTTCTGCTCATTTCACTCTTCAGTGTTTTTTTCCAATTAGTTCATATTTTTTCTAAAATAATTAAACTCAACATTTCTTTTTTTAATAGGTTAAACATGCACAATCATTTTAAACACCTGTCCATATTCATCATGTTGTACAAGAAAAAGCAGACAAAAAGGAAAAAAAAATGAGGGAAAAAAGTGAACAAGTAAACAAAAAAAGTGAAAATATTATGTTTTGATCCACATTCAGTGTCCATTTTTTATCCCAAGCCTATTGGAACTAGTTCTCTTGAATCACTGTATTGTAGAAAAGAAGCTCAGGAATAATCCATCTAAATCCTTCCTACCTTTGACACTCATGTGAATTTGGCAAATCACTTGAGTCCCAGGTTCCTCAATTATAAAATGAGATGGTTAGATACAAAAACCTCTGGAGCTTTTCTTCATATAATCTAGTCCTCTGATACCTCAGAGAGGTAAGTTGCCTAACGCCATACATATAATGGTAGAATTAAAACATAAAAACTAAAACTTAATTCTTATTCTAGCTTTGGAACACTTCTACAATGTGATGATAGATTATTATACTTCTAACATTTATAAAGCACTATTCTCACAATAACTCTGGCAGATAGGTAGTATAATTATGCTAAGCATTTTAGAGATAAGGAATTGAGGCTCAGAGACATTCACTTACCTGAGTGTATAAGCCACGAAATATATGGCTAGTAAGTAATTAGATCCAGACTTAAAGCCAAGTTTTCTGAATAGGAACTGATATTGACACTATTTCATACTGCCTTTTTCTAATAGAATATTAGAGGTGGGAAGGATTTTAGAGGTCATTTAGTTTAACTTCTTTTCTTTATGTAGGAGGAAACTGAGGAAACAAAGATGCAAAATGATTTTCCTCAAAATAAACTAGCAAATAACTAGTATATTGAAAGCTGGAATTTCTATGATTCACATACGGTAGACAAGGTCAAGATTGAGGTAATGTTACAATATTTTTCCTTGAAAATTATTATAATCAGGATACCTTTTTTCACTGGGAATTTTTCTTAGAACTATTAGTTTATTAATATTCACAATTCAACAAATCATTGTTATTCTTAACCTTTCCACTGTTTCTCCCACATTACATTCCCAGATACTAAGCATTTGCACTGACTTTTTTTCCATGCCTATAATGTGATCCCCCTCATTTCTACCTCCTGGCTTCCCTGGCTTCCTAAAAGTCACAGACAAAATCCTATCTCTAGAAAAAGCCTTAGGGCAGAATTGTGGTGCTGGACCTAGAATCATCTTCCTGCATTCAAAAATCTAACCTCAGCTGTATAATCCTTATTTGCCTCAATTTCCTCATCTGTAAAATGAAATGAAGAAACAAATGAAAAGCCAGTATCTGCCAAGAAAATCCCAAATGGGATCACAAAATGAATAACTGAAGAAGTAAAAAATACCTTTCCTGATCTTTTTTTAATGCTAGTGCCTCTTCTCTATCAATAATCTTCAGTTTATACTATATGTAGCTTCTTTGTTGTTTCTCCTAGTTTAGCACAGTGCCTCAAGCACAGTAGACACTTAAAAAAAAACCATTTATTAACTGTCTGATCCAATTATACAAAGCATAAAATGTCTCCAGGAAAATAATTTACCTGGCTATTTTGATGAGTGTGAACACAAAAATGGAGGAGTAACAAGATATTTGATGATAATGCATTATTGCCCCTTAAAGTTTAATGATCAGTCAACCAAACAATATATTATTAAGTACCTACTATGTGCCATGCACCCTTCCAAGTACTGGAGATATAAATAAAGGTAAATGACAGTGTTTTCCCTCAAAGGGCTCACAGTCTACTAAGGAAAATAGGCAAAAAAAACTATATAAAAAATCATTAAAATTAAGGTGGATTGGAAAAGCCTTTTTGTAGGTGGTGTGGATTTTAGCCAAAGCTTGAAGAAAGTCAAGGAAGTCAGGGTACAGAAATGTGGGGGGAGAGCATTCCAGGAATGGGAAAGAGTAGCGGAAAATACCCAGATTGGTAAAATGTATGTAATGAACAACATCAAAGAGATAAGTATCACTGGACTTTAGAGGATATGGAGGAGGATGTAATATGCAAAAAAAAAAAAAAAAAAGGGAACAGTGGATTAGGGTATAGGTTTTGAAGAATTCTGAATGCCAAAGAAAGGATTTTTTATTTTATCTCAAAGATGATAGGAAGCTATTGGAGTTTACTGAGTGGGATTGTGTGTGTGTGTGTGTGTGTGTGCTGTGTGTATGTGTCTGTGTCTCTGTGTGTATCATCAGACTGATGCTTTGGGAAAATCATGTTAGTCTGAAATAAAAACTAACGGGGATTCTATTCAAAATTTAACTTTCTAATAAGCTCTATGCCCCTTCTGTATCCAACTGCACATTTCTCTGCTTTGTAAAGATACTTTAAGCCAATTTATTATTTTAAAATATAACCAAACAAACAAACAAATAAAATGGATATTCTCTTTAAAATAATCAAAGAACTAGGTCCTCAAAAATTGTCAGCATGGGTGACAATAAGTGTATCTACCAATACACACCAATAACACCTCTATGACTTAGTAGATTAATCCAAAGGAGTTACTTAAAGCACATAGAAATTAAAACTTATTCAAAATCGCACAGTGGTATGTATTTGAATCACCTCTTTTATTCAACAAATATTGATATTTTGATTATTTATTTCTTAAATAAGTATGATTTACTTATCATTTATTAAATTTATTTATTACAATTCCCCAGATACTATAACAAATGCTAAGAAAGCATACACACACACACACACACACACACACACACACACACAAACACACCCAAAAAAACAGATGTTTTAGTCTAAGGGCTTATAGTCTAAAGGGAAAATAACAATGTACAGGTGAAGTACATGAAAAATAAAAAAAAAACTATAAGGGAAGTTCCCTATACCAAATTGTTGGGTTACGCAAACCAATGCACCTAGACAGATAGGTAGATTGTAGTAAATATATAAATAGCTGATACCTACATACTTACAAAGTACTTTCTTGAGGGGAGAGGATTAACACATTGTAGGGAGGAGTCAGGATAGACTTCCTTCAGGAGGGAAAAGCCAAAAAAAGCTTTAGAAGAGGCTAAAAACAAGGTGGAGGTAAAGAGGGACCCTCTAAACAGGAGGTAAGAGATGAAATATTAGGTCAGGGGAATAATAGATAAATTTATCTAGAAGATGGAATAAATGAAGAAAAGTATTACTCAGCCCACCTGAATGGTGGGCTGGAGCCACATTGTGAAGGATTCTAAAAACCAAACAGAGAAGTTTCCATTTGATCCTAGAACCAAGAGAAAGCAATGGAACTTCTTGAGCAGGAAAGACACCTGGACAGATCTAGGCTTTAGGAATAAAAGCCTAGTCTTCCTGGGTGCAAACATAGCACAATACCAACTATAATAAGCTGCCCTGATTTAAAAACAGTAACTTGGAATAATTCAACCCAAGATGTCCACATACAGGCCCCCTGCATATAACTTTTGCTTAAAGTCCTCTTTCAGGATTGTACTTAATGCATCTCTGCTCTGGAAAAGATTGAGATCATCAAGGTTAGATGTGTTTGTAAGGAAGAAATGGAAAAACATTTATTAAGAACTTACTAAGAATATTCATTATTCACTTAAATTAAAACTAGAAACTGCAGCTATCCCTTCCCCCCAATAGTCTTCCCTGCCCCCATTTTTGCAATCAGATATATTCAAATAGGCTCCAAAGCCTTCTGATATGATAATAATAATCAGATGATAATCTTATGCTAATTTTGCTGCAAAACCAGACCAGATGTCTTAACTATATTAAATGCCTCTTGAAACTCTGTTTAGCTCCATGCTCACATTATTGCTGAAAACATCCATTGCAAAACTGTCCCTGTGGACCAATCTATCACCGTCTAGCAGGCACCAAAGAAAATAGATTAATCAGAAGACCCACAGTTATTGTCTCCTCTGGTTACCTCTGATTCATATATCATTAGAAGGGGAAAAAAAAATCCTGTCATAGAAACTGCAGGATGTTATCTCTTTGGGGGGAAAAGAAATATTCTCTCCAATTCAATAATTTATGTTCTAATCTGATGACAATGTACATGATTAATAACAATGTTTCTAATGCATGAACAGAGAAGTTTTAATATTATAAATTAAGGGACATATGAGAATAACTATTTTTTAGTTTATTTGGGTCCACAGTTTATCAGGTCACCCTTCCTCATTTCACACATGAGGAAACTGAGTCCTAAGGAAATTTATCAACTTATTAAAGGTCAGAAATACAACAAACTTAGAGGCACAAATTTACTTAGATCATAGAACCATAGAATATTATAGTTGGATAGGACCTTAGAATAAACAGAGCCTTAAAACATGTAACAGAAAGGTAGAGCTAAAAAGAATGCAAAAACATAGAATATTAGAACAAAACAAAATTTCAGAACTGGGAGAGATCTTCCCTAGTTATTTAATTGAAATCCCTTATTTTACAAATGAAGAAACCAGTTCTCTTGATCATAGAATCATATATCAAGACTTAAACTGTGGTCCTCAAGTTTACCCCCACCCTCTCATCCTTACTGTGACTTTACACATTACACTTTATCACTTTACAGATAAGGAAACTGAAGTCTGGAAAATCAAGTGGTTTGTTGAGAGTTCAAGAATAGTGATCATCAGAGATGAGACCTGATCCTAATTCCTTTGAATCCAGAACCAATATTTTTTTCTAAAATAATTATCCTGAGTCTCATGCAAATTCTGCATCCATTTATCATATTATCTAGTAAGTTCTCAGCTCTCCAGTAAAGTGTTTAGGCAGAAAATCAATAAATATGGATGGATTGATTGAATTACCATATCTTGGGTTAGTTCATTGTATCGCTATTAAATTCTGGGTTTATGGACCAAAGAAAGATATTTCTGAACATCTTCTCATGTCATGAGGGTGAACCCAGGTTCTAGAAGACTATGCCAATGGGAAATAAATTCTGTTAGGATCCTACAAAGTTTGAATGGTTATAAGTCTGGGCCCATGATTAAGCTATGAGTCTGTCATCTATCTTAGATACATCTGAAGAGGAGAGAAAACTTTTGGCTTTCCCAAATAATGAAATTAGTTGGGGCAGTGAGATGGTGCAGTAGATAGAGCACTATCTCTGGAGATAGAAGAGCCTGAGTTCAAATATGTCCTCAGACACTTAATAGCCATGTGAGCCTGGCAACTCACATAATTACTATTGCCTCAAAAACAACAGCAGCAGCAAAATAAGACTCAACCTATTAAGGATAGAGGAATCAAAGTTTTTATTTACAGAAGGAATGTCCACATGGATGAAATTATAGGTCTTCGAAATACTAAGGTAATTCCTGCCCTCAATATTAATGCCCTCTTTGTCTCAGCAATTCAGCGACTATGATTATTATTGTGAAGATGAAGAAACTGAGTCACAAGAGAGGTTATACCCAGCATTAATAAGTGGTAGAGTCAAGTCTGAACTAAGGTCTTTTGGCTCTTTTGATCTTTCTACAAAGCTATGTCATCTCTCTAAGGGAAAAAAAAGAAGATTCAAGGAATAAGGAGTGGATTTCAAAATTGCACAAATCTCCAGAACCATATGTGAATTGATAACAAAGTCTTAATATGTTTCCTTCATTGACGATCACTTGGCCAAGCTGCTGTGTGATCTCAGAACATGGCAGTGCTGTTGCTTAAGTATTCCCATTATTCACATCTACAAGTATGTCCCTCAGTGTGGCCCTAGGAGCAAATCATTTTTTTTTTTTGTAGGAAGTTCTTTTGTACAGTTTGAAGCAAGAAGAAATTGAGGAGCATATTCAAGATTAGACAATCTATAGCATCAAACAAATAGCATCAAATGTAGGACTTGAACTTTGAACTCTAGTGCCCAAGTCCTTTCTAATTTATTACACACTGCCTCACATAGTCCTCAAATATATTTCTTTAGATAGGAAATCAAGAGTTTTGCGTGACTTCACAAGTATAATCAATACCACATTGCGTGCTTTCTTAAGAGGTGGGGGAAGGGAGGTAAGGAGAGAATTTGGAACCCAAAATGAAAAAAAAAATGTTAAAAATATACATGTAATTAGGAAATATTGAAATTAATAAAACTTATTGGAAAAAAAAATATATATATATATATCAACTGACTGACCATATCCTGAGATAGTTCACAGGATAATCTCTAATGTAAAGTAACTCAAAAATTGAATGGACTACCTCACAAGGTGGTAATGTGTTAGATTGTCCTTGACAGAGGATCTCTAGATCTCTGAACACAGGCTGTATGACTAATTGTTGGGATCATAGAATGACAGAACTATTGACTCTAAGAGTGAGAAGACACCTCAGAGGCCAATTCAGCCAAATTATAATTGAAGATCAACACCCCCTAAAATATGCCCCATAGTGACCTTGAGAAGTAAGGCTATTCTGGATCTTGGATGGAGGTGGAACTAGACAACTCTCTTCTCTTTCATCACCTTCTCTACGTAAAGCTCACCAAATAACTCAGTGTCCACACTGAGAGAATATCATGGAGGAATTTCCATCTTGAAATCACTCTCCTTCTTTCACCTACTGTTTAGTAATTGCTTCTCTCTGAGCACCATTTCTGCAAAATTTCAGTTGTTCCACATTTTATTCCTTTCTCTCTGACTACCTCCACCAGAACTTTTCTCCCAATACTTTCCTCTCTAAATGTGAAAAATGAGCCAGGATCAAATCAACTTTCCTGAGTGAGGCATATTGGTCTGCTCATCCATGATGCTACTTTTTAATCATTCAGTGAATAAAAATTTGTTAAGCATTTAGTATGCTTACTAGGCATAAGCTAAATACTGGAGATAGAAATTAAGGCAAAAAGTAGTCACTGCTTTCAAAAAGCATACATTGGAGTGAGATATACTATTTGGAAGAGTTAAAAAGAAGCATAAAATAGAGTGTGTGAAAAAATATAAAAATATACATAGAATACAGAGAATAAATATGAAAGGGAAAGGTATTAGAAGCCAGAGGGAACAGGTAAAGATGCCCTGCAGAAAATGAGCTTTGAGTTGAGTATTGAAAGAAGTCAAGGAGGAGCCAAGATGGTAGAGTGAAGCAATTAAGCTGCTTGACCTCTCCCAATTTTCCAGGAAAAACCATATAAAACTATGCCTCTGAACAGAGTCTGATGGGCATAAACCTCTCTCCAGCTCAAAATACAGTGGAAAAATTTGAAGAAAGAACAGTCTCACCGAGGTGAAAATGTATTCAGATGAGCTACAACTGAGTTTGGGAAAGCTGTGAGAGGGTCTTAATCACAGCAACTGAGACCCTCAGTCCTGGCTCAGTAGAAGAGCAGACAAGTAGGGCAGCCTCCAGTCCCAGCTCAGAAGACAAATTATGGGGTACCAGGCTGTTTTCTGGAAAGAGCAACTAAAGCTACCCCCTGCAAACATAAGGGACCCCTGAGCTCAAAGCCAAGGGTCAGAGGTACACAGGAAGCTTGGTACAATGCTCCCTTTACTCTGGGAGCAGAGCTTGAAAATAAAAGTAAAAAAAGGAAATACCAAAAGAAAAGGAAAGAAATGATCAATAAACAAAAAAGAACCTTGATCACAGAAAGCTATTAGAGTGACAGGGAAAACTAAAACACCAACTCAGATGAGAATAAAATATCCACAGAGGCAATCTCAAACAGTGATATGAATTGGTCTCAAGCCCAAAAAGTCTTCTTGAAAGTGTTCATAAAAGACTTTAAAAGGCATTTAAGACAAGTAGAAGAAAAAATGAGAAAAGAAATGAGAACTATTCAAGAGAGAGTCGAGCCTAGAAAAGAAATTCAATTTCTTAAAAAATAAAATTGGTCAAATGCAAAAAAAAAAAAGTCCGTTGGAAAAAAATAATATCTTGAAAAGTAGAATTAATCAAATTGAAAAAAGATACAAAAGCCAATCAAAGAAAATCATATATTAAAAATTAGAACAAGGTAAATGGAAGCTAGTGACTCCATGAGACATCAAGAATCAGTCAAATAAACTAAAAAGAATGAAAAAAAAATGGAAGAAAATGTAAAATACTTCATTGGAAAAATAACTGACCTGGAAAATAGATCCAGAAGAGACAATTTTAAAATTATTGCTCTACCTGAAGGCCATGACCAAAAAGATTCTATGTAGAGGGCTGGAAAGATTTTGCAGAGGGCTGCAACTCTGAAAAGGTGTACTTGATTCTAAGACAGCAGAGTACTTAAGGCTAACTACCTGCTCAATGTGAGATAATGGTTCTTAATGGTTCTATAAACATATACTTAGATGATATGGCTCTCCTCAATTTTTCTCTGTCTTCTTTAGTAAGACAAATTGGTGCCTGCTGAATGTGTTATGGTGAGGTAATCATAGGGAAGGACTGGAGGTCTGAGGGAGAGAGTCAGGGTCTCTGCCACAGCATGCTCAACAGGGATGACTTCAGGCTCGGACTCCAGAGTCCAGGATCCATCTTTAAGGAGCTGTATGGCAGCTTGTCTGCCTCCTTCACTTCTCCTCCTAAAGGACTGATGCTGATTCTGACTGATCCTGAGACCCTCCAGAGACCTAGCCCGGACATTACAATGCTGTATAAAATTCTTCAAGAGATCATCAAGGAAAACTGCTTTGGTATTCTGGAAACAGAAAGGGAAATAGTCTTTGAAATAATCCATTGATCACCTCTGGAAAAAAGATCCCACAAGGAAAACACCAAGGAACATTGTTGTAAAACTCCAGAACCATAATCTCAAGGAAAAAGCTAGCAAGCTGTCAGACAAAACCAATTCAAGTGTCAAGGAGCAACAGTCAGGATTACCCAAGATCTACAACAAAGGCTCAAAAGCCCAGAATTACATATTTTGGAAGGCAAAGGAACTGGGGTTACAAATAAGGATTAACTACCCAGAGAGACTGAGCACGATCTTTCTGGGGAGTAAGAGGCTTTCAATTATTTCTATTGAAAAAAAAAAACTAAACAAAAAATGTAATCTTCAAACACAGGACTTAAGAGAAACATAGAAAGGTAAATAGGGGGGAAATATATGTTATTTAAAAGTTAAATTGTTTACATCCCTAGAAGGGAAAAGGATAACTGTAATTCTTGAGGGCAGGGCAGATGAGGGGAAGGGAGGAGGCATCACATGGACTGAGGGTGTGTTTGTAACTGCACTCTGATGTGATGATATCAAAGAAAAATACATTAAGAGATGGAAAAAGGATTGTATTGGGAGAAGAGGAAAGAAGAGATATCATGGGACAAATTCAATCACATGAAGAGGTGCAAAAGACCTATTACAATCTAGGGAAAGAAGGGAGGGCAATAAGCATTGTCTGAAGCTTGATTTCATCAATTTTGGCTCAAAGAGGGTATAATTTAATCATTCAGTTTGTGATAGAAATTTATCTTACTAAAGAAGTAGGAGGAGAAAGAGGAAAGAAAAGAGAGGGGCTGGATAGAAAGGGGGGCAGAAACACTAGGGAAAAAAATAAGAGGTAAGAAAAGGGAGGAGAGGTAATAGAAGATAAGGGAGTGAGTGGGGTATGTTAGAAAACAAAACACAACTAAGGAAAAACAGGGTGAAATGAGATAACAAAATTATATGCAGGGGAAAAAAATAGAATGGAGGCAAATGGTAATCATAACTCAATGTGAATGGGATGATTTCTCACATAAGCAGAGTGAATAGCAGAGTGGAGTAAAAAAAACAGAATTCTACAATATGTTTTTCTAGAGACACATTTGACAGAGAGATATATACAGAGTAAAGATAAAAGGCTAGAGCAGAATTTATTATGCTTCTGCTGAAGTAAAAAGATCAAGGGTAGCAATTCTGATATCAGATAAAGCAAAAGTAAAAATAGATTTTATTAAAAGAGATAAGGGAGAAAAGTATATCTTGATAAAGGGTACCATAAATAATAAAGTAATAAGGATACTAAACGTATATGCACAAAGTGGGAGAGCACCAAATTCTTAGAGAAGATATTAAGCCAGTTACAGGAAGAAATAGAAAACAAAACTGTATTAATGGGGGACCTCAACCTACCCTTCTCAGAATCAGATAAATCTTACCACAAAATAAAGAAAGAAATGAGAGAGGTTAATAGAATCCTAGAAAACCTAAATATGAATGACCTCTGGACAAAAATGAATGGGGACAGAAAGGAATACACCTTTTGCTTGGAGTACATGAAATCTACACAAAAATTGTCATGTATTAGGGCATAAAAATCTTACAATCAAATTTAGAAAGACAGAAATTGTAAATGCTTTCTTTTCCAACAATGATGAAATAAAAATTATATTCAATAGAGGTCCAGGGAAAGATAGACTAAAAACTTACTAGAAATTAAATAATCTAATTCTAAATAACAAATGGGTCAAACAACAAATCACAGAAACAATCCATGATTTTATTCAAGAGAATAACAATAATGAGACAATATATAAAAACCTACGGGATGCAGCCAATGAAATTCTTAGGGGAAATTTTGATTACCTAAATAGTTACATGAATAAAATAGATAAAGAGATCTAAAAAGGCTAGAAAAAGAACAAATTTTTAAAAATCCAATACAATAACAAATTAGAAATTCTGAAACTTCAAAGGAGAGATTCTGATAAAATTGAATATAAGAAAACTATTAAACAAATTAATAAAACTATGAGCATGTTCCTCTTTAATAATGAAGAACAAATAAGAACAACACATTCATATGAATATAACCTCCTTGAAGGCAGGAACTATTCTTTTTTCTTTGTTTCACCAAGATGCTTTAGTAACTTATGTCATCATAAGTACTTAATAAGTGCTTCATGATTGTTTGAATTCTCAGTTCAATGTAAGATTCAACAAATATTTACTATGCATCTACCATGTACAAGACATCAGAATCAGCATTGATATTCAAAGGCAAAAATCAATCTCTTCACTCAAAGAATTTGAGTACATTTTTATTGGGAATAATGTAGCAGCTACACAGATAAATAAAAACAAGGTATTTGAGGATAGAGAATAGGTGAATGGATTAATGAATGGTAAATAGATAAGTCATTTATCAAGTGCTTTCTATGTACTAGACCAATAAGGACTGGGGATACAAATACATACAAATGCAGAAACACTCATCTGACTTTAGCACAAGCTAGACACTAACACTAGGACCCTGTTTCAGAACCACATAAGTTGTCTGATTCTTACAGCTTCTAGCAGTACCAGCTATCCCTTTCATCTCATCTCTTCAGTTCAGTAACAGATATGAGGGTCATTTCTGGGCAACATCAGTGCAATACTAGTTAAAACATCCAGAGCCTGCAGGCCCTGGCACAAGAAGCCTGAAATAGTGTCTCTTCCACCTCAGGAGCAGAGCTCAAATTTAAAAGAAAAGAAACAGGGCAACAATGATTAGATAAACAACTACAGCAAAGAATATGGCCATAGAAAGTTATTATGGTGACAGAAAAGAACAAACCCCAAACTCATTAGAGAAAAACAATGTCAAAACACCTATAGATGAAACCTCAGACAAAAAATGGAAAGTGGTCTCAAACCTAGAAAGAGCTGGGTATTCTGATGGAAGAGCTCAAAAAGGAGCTTAAAAATCATATGAGAGAGATAAAAGAAAAATTGGGGAAAGAAATGAGTGGTACAAGAGAATTATGGGGAGGGAGAGTCAACAGTTTGAGAAAAGAAAACAAATGCTTAAAAAGTAGAATTGGCCTAATTGAGAAAATAAAAAAAAAAAAATTCACTAAGAAATACAAAAGCTGCTTGAGGAAAACAACTCCTTAAAAATTTGAATTAGACAATTGGAAGCTAATGATTTTCTAAGACATGAACAATAAATCAAACAAGTTCAAAAGAATGAAAAAGTAAAAGAAAATATAAAATACATCATTGGAAAAACAAATGACCTGGAAAATAAAGCCAGGTTAGACAATGTCACAATCATTAGATAACCTGAAAGTCATGATAAAAAAAAAAAAAAAAAAAAAAAAAAAAAGGACTTGGACAGCATATTTCAAGAAATTATCAAGGAAATCTGCTGTGACATTGTAAAACCAGAGGACACAAGAGATATTGAAAAAAAACCTACTAATCACCTCAAGAAAGAGATTCCAGAATAAAAACTCCAAAAAATACTTTAGCAAAATTTCAGAACTATCAAGTCAAGGAAAACTTGACCAGAAAGAAACAGTTGAAATATCAGGGAGTTGTAGTAAGGATACATAGGATTTAGCAGTTGAAACATTGAAAAATCAGAGATCTTAGAACATGAATATTCCAAAAAGCTAAGGCACTAGGACTATAACTAAGAATTATCTATTTGGTGAAATTAAGGATGATACTTAAAGGGAAAAAAGTCCTTCAACAAAACAAAAGAACCTCAAGTTTTCATAAGAAGACCAAAATTACCCCCCAGCCAAAAAAATTTCTAATATCAATACACAAAAGAATCTTATAAAGGTAGAAAGGGAAAAGAAAACATTAAAGATTCATAGGTTGAACTGTTTACATTCCTAGATGTAAAAACGATATTTGTAATTCTTAAAAATTGTATCAGTAATAGCACAAGTAGAGGGAATAAATAGATAGTATCTATATCTGTCTTTCTATACTCATATGTGCATGTAGAATGAGATAAATTATTTCACATGAAGAGGCATTAAAAACCTATTACAATAAAAGGAAATATGGAAGGGTGTATTGTGGGCATTGCTTGATTCTTACTCCTATCAGTATTTGCTCAAAGAGAAAAATTATACACAAGCAGTTCAACTGCTTGTGTATAATTTTCCTCTTTGAGAAAGATTTTTTGGATTTTTTATCCATCTTACCTGATAGGAAAGCAGGAGGGTAGGAAATTAAGCAAAGGGTGAAAGAATGACAGAAGAGAGGGTAGTCCAGGGGAAGCAATAGAACAAAACACTCTCAAGGAGGGAAAGGCTGAACAGAAAGAGACAGAGAGGAATAACAAGATGAAAAATAAAGGACTCATGAAAAAAATGGCTATCTACATCCAGATAAAGAATGGGTGGACTCCAAATGTAGATAAGAACTTACTTTTTAAATTTATTTTATTTTTTCATGTTTTTTTTTCTTTTGTTCTATTTCTTTTTTTCCCCCAAAACTGTGACTAATGTGGAAATATGTTTTACACAATGTTTTATATATATCATATATCAAATTGCCTACCATTTTAGGAAGAGGGGAACAAAGGGAGTGAGGAAGAAAAGAATTGGAACTCTAAATCTTTCAAAATGAATGTTAAAAATTATCTAGACATGTAATTGGGGGAAAATAAAATACTAATTAAAAAATAAAAATATAATTGCTCAGTTTGAAAATAATTGGTTTATTGTTGATTATTTAACTAAATTCAACCTCTCTCCTTCCTTAATCTCCCACATTTTTTCTCCTTCCTAACAGTGCTTCTATATGTGTGTGTTTATATGTAGACAACATTCTTAATGTATTTCCTCTAAGAAATAAAAACAAACAAACAACTCATCTCCATGCACTCTAGCAGCTCTTTTTGATCCTTAAATAACATTTCACTGGGGCAGTTACTCTTTCAGACTAAGTGGGCTAAGGGCAGAACAGCAATGCTGAGCATCATGAAATAATTTAAATGAAATTTCCCCCCTTTATTGGAAATCAAATAATTCTTTGCCTCCGTCTCTTTGTGTGTGTATGCGCATGTGTGTTTCTCTTTCTCTTTGACCTCTCTAACATTCATTTTTTTTTTCCTTTTAAACAAATGGTCACAGCCCAAATCTAGATCAGACACTCATCAATTAGAATCTAAGCTACTGAAACAGTTACTTAATTAGTCACTTGTTTCAAGTGCCTTCCTTCCCAATTTGTTTTCCATATAGATGTCAAAGTGCTTTTTTTTAAAAGCATGGGTCTGGCTACATCAATACCTTTCTCCATATACTCTGATGGCTCCCTATTCATTTGCCCTTTTGACTGTGTTTTTGACTTTCTGAACTTTGACATTTTGCCTTAGTTTCAAAGTGTCAAAGTAGAATCTTTTTCAGTTCCCGAAACTTCCTCATCCTGGAACATCTAAAAGTTCCTATGGACTTCTTAACCAGGAACATCCCTTTATTATGCTTGGCTCCTTTTCCCTTTTCTCATTGCTGAGTTTCTCTCAGTACCTCTATTTTTGGGAGGGGTCAAGGTTGACAGTCTTTATTCTCCTCCTTGTTCTGTTTCTAATTTTCCTCTGACTTGGATCTGCTCACATTTTAGTATTAGTTTCCCAGTTTTCCCACATCTCCAATATTCATCATACATTTTCCCATCATCTTAGCCAATATAAGAGGTGTGAAATGGAAGACATTTATACATCTTACTAACAAACCCCAGCAACAAGAGATAAAAAGAAAAACTCTATTTAAAATAATTGTAGACAATATAAAATTTGTGGGCATCCACATGCCAAGACCAACTCAGGAACTTCATTAACACAGTTACAAAATACTTTTCATAAAATAAAGAATTGCTCATGAGTAGGCAAAGCTAATGTAACAAAAATGGCAATTCAACCTACATTTGACCTATCTAATCAGTACTATACTAAGCAAATTACCAAAATTTATTTTATAGGGCTAGAAAAATAATTATAAAATTCACCTGGCCAACAATTTTAAGGAAATTAATTTTTAAAATGCAAAGGAAGGTGGTCTAGCCATACTAGACTTAAAACTATATTATAAAGTAGCAGCCATCAAAACCATTCAGTACTGGCTAAGAAATAAGAGTGGTGGATCACTGGAATAAGTTAGATACACAATAAACAATAGCCAATGATTACAATAGTCTATGGTTTGAGAAACCTAAAGACCTCAGTTTCAGGGATAGCAACTCACTATTTGACAAAAATTGCTGAGGAAAACGGTAAAATAGTGTGGCAGAAACTAGGCATAGACAAACATCTCCACCTCCTATACAAGATAAGATCAAAATGGGCTCATGATTTAAGGATAAATGGTGATACAATAAGCAAATCAGAAGAGCAAGAGATAGATCTTTGGAGAAGGGAGGACTTTATGACCAAACAATAAATTCATAAAGAATATTGTCAAATGTAAAACAGATAATTTTGCTTACATTAAATTAAAATGATTTTGCATAAACAAAACCAATACAACCAAAATTAGAAGAGAAGTAGAAAGCTGAAAAAGAATTTCTATAGTCAGCATTTTTAATAAAGGTCTTACTTCTAAACCATTCATAGAACTGAGTCAAATTTATGGGAAAATTAGTCATTCCCAAATTAATGAATGGTCAAAGGATATGAACATACAATTTTCAGATGATGAAATTAAAGTAATCCAAAGAGACCTAACTCAGTTTCAATTGATCAATGATGGACAGAAGCAGTTACACCCAAAGAAAGAACACTGGGAAATGAATGTAAACTGCATTTTTGTTTTTCTTCCTGGGTTATTTCTACCTTCTGAATCCAATTCTTCCTGTGCAACAACAGTTCTGCACATATATTGTATCTAGGTATACTGCGACATATTTAACATATATAGGACTGCTTGCCATCTAGGGGAGGGGGTGGAGGGAAAGAGGGGAAAAATTGGAACAGAAGTGAGTACAAGGGATAATGGTGTAAAAAATTACCGTGGCATGGGTTCTGTCAATAAAAAGTTATTATAATAAAAAAGTTTATAAGAAAAAAAGAAATTAAAGTCATCTATACTCATATGAAAAAAGTGAATATGAAATCCAACAAAAGTTTCTTAAGATTATTTTTGAATGATCATATA
Source organism: Sarcophilus harrisii (assembly GCF_902635505.1). Classification (NCBI taxonomy): domain Eukaryota; kingdom Metazoa; phylum Chordata; class Mammalia; order Dasyuromorphia; family Dasyuridae; genus Sarcophilus; species Sarcophilus harrisii. Next base: position 615,271,822 of record NC_045426.1, on the reverse strand, counting down.
TGGGCTAAGAAAATGAAGGGACACTTGGAAGCCTCTACCTGAATAAATACAGCTTTAAAAAACAAAGCTAAAAGCCAAAATTATTCTAGAGTGCTTAACAATTTGGCTAGAGTTTAATGCTTGGAAACACTGGGAGTTCATCCTATAAATCAGTCCATTTTTTTTCTTCAAGCTATGAGAAATTCAAAGACTGATGGTGTTTGAATTCTCCAGAGTCAGATTCTACACCATGCACCAGTACACCTACACACACCTATATAGCTTATGCTGACAATGAGAAATGCAGAGAAGGATGAAGTATAAGTTTCTCTTTCTTATGTCCTGGCTGTCCTACCTGTTCTTTCTTGCCCCAATACCATTTTATATTGATCAGTGGGCAATTTAATATTTAAACACAACTGAATGATTTCCCATCTTGAAAATTGTAGCATAAAGAGAGCCTTTAAAATGATTAATGGCAAAGTAATGAGGTAGTATAAACATGTGGTTCATGAATAGAATTCATATAAAAAATGAACTGTCAGTTACAAAATGTTGCATAGTGCTCAGATGATATTCCCTTAACATCATCCCTTTCCATTATCAGCTCTGCTGAATCAATCATGCTCACATTATTGTTGAAAGTATCGCTAGAATGATTTTGAATTGTGATAAAAAAAATCCAGTCACTTTCCCAGGGCTAATTTTAGAAATTCTTGGCCCTTCAAGTGCTTTGTTCCATTTCACAAAACATTTACTCAGTGATTAGTAGAATGTAAGCTTTTAGATGGCAAGAACTACTTTTTTAAAAAGGTGGTATCATTAGTAAATTAAAGGTGAATGGAAAATGTGCCTAACAATGTACAGAAAAAGAAAGAGTTTGTGAACAAATAAGATAGAATCACAGGAAGCAAAATGAGTAATTTTGGTGATACAAAATTTAAAATATTTTGCAAAATAATACTAATACAGTCAAAATTAGAAATAAAACAGGAAACTGGGGAATGGTTAGAGCAAAATTTCTCTATATCAATTTATCAAATATTAGGGAACTAAGCCAAATTTATTTTTAAAAAAGCCATTCTGAAACTGATAGATGACCAGAAAAAAAAAATTTTTCAAAAGAAATTAAAGCTATCTATAGTGATATAAAATGTTCTAAATAATTTTTGATTAGAGAAATACAAATGAAAACAATTGAGATACCACCTCACACCTATCAGATTAGTTAACATTCTAGAAAAAGGAAAATAGCAAATGCTGGAGGGGAAATGAAAAAATTAAGACACTGATGCACTGGTGGAGTTGTGAACTAGGCTAAATAATCTGTGAAGAATTTAGAACTATTCCCAAAAGGCTTTAAAATTTTGTATACCCTTTCCCAGGAATACTATTACTAGGTCTGTATTCCAAAAAAATCAAAGAAAAGGGGAAAAAATTTATTTATCCAAAGATATTTATAGCAGCTCTTTTTGTAGTAGCAAGAAATTGATAATTGAGAGGCTGCTTATCCGTTGAGGAATGAATGAACAAATCACAACATATGATTGTGATGGAATACAATTTTGCTATGAGAAATCATGGGCATGATAGTTTCACAAAAACCTGGGATGACTTATATAACTGCTGCAAAATGAAGTAATCAGAACAAAGAAAACATTGTGTATAATAACTGCAATATTGTAATGATAATTAATTATGTAAGACTGCTACTCTGATTAAAACAATGATCCAAGATAATTACAATGATCCATGATGAAAAATGTTATCTATTTCCAAAAAGAGAGAGTGCTAATTAATTCTGATTTTCCATTGAAGGATACTTAAAAAAAAAAACTTTTATTTTTCTTTTATGTGTTTTCATTTGCACTGCTGCTGATATGGAAATATGTTGCATGCCTTCATATGTATAATTGATACATTGCTTGTCATCTCAAAAAAATTGGGAAGGAAAGAAGAGAGAATTTAGAACTCAAAATTTAAAAATTAATGTTAAAAATTTTACATTTAATTGAATAAAATTTAATAAAAATAATTTTTAATTCCTCATTATTACAATCTTTCCTGCAAGTATTACATGTCACTGAAGGAAAAAAAAAAGATGTGAAGCTTGGACCAGTCACTCTAAAGTGAACTGAGTTAAATGTTTATTCTATGGAGTAGATATTTAGAGAACTACTGAGACACATTAACTACTATACTGAGAGAAATGAATTGTTATTCCAATGTTTTGGAGAATGAATAATTGAAGCCATTGGTGAGAGGTGACTTTTGGAGAACCCATCTATCAATGCTCTCCAAAATTGATCACCTACAACATATAACTCCTCTAGGATAAATTATACACTGGAAAGGCCATCTTTCCAGAAGAAGGTGTTAGCAGGATTTACCTTATGAGTTTTATGGAACTCTCACAGGGACAGGCCAACAGAAGTTCCAAGAAAAAGTTTGAGGCTGATCAATTGCCAGACCGGGAATACTTAGCCTATTTATTACTCTTGAATTCTGTATAAAGACAACAAAACTGAGGATATTTTGTCATTGTGAGCCTATTAGCACTCATGTGGGGAAAGAAAGTAAAGTGAATAAGCATTTTTATATTACCTACCACCCTCCAAGCATTGTGCTGAGCTTTTTACAAATACTGTCTTATTTGATGCCCATTATGTAATTGAGGCAGACATATGTTAAATGACAAACCCAGGATCACAAAGCTAGTAAATATCAAAGGCTGGATTTTAACTGAGGTTATAGGACCAGTACTCTGTCCACTGTGCCACCTAGATGCTTCAGCAGGTAGAGAGCAGCAACTGAAACAGAGTTCTTATCCTGCCTAAGGTACTTATTAGTTGTGCTATCCTTAGGTAAGTGGCATTCCCTTTTAAAGGCAGTTCCCTTTTCTATAAAATGGGAATAATTAGTAATAAAAATAACAACAACAGCAACAATAATAATGAAATTTATGTCACAAGGTAATCTGGGAATCAAATGGAATAGTCTACACAAGGTATGTTAAAGCTATATAAATGCTACCTATCTTTATTACTTTTACTTTTTGACCAATACTAAACCCCACTGCAAAGTCATGAGCCCCTGCTTTGATTTTGATTAGGTCAATTATCTGTTTATCCTCATGTTTACTATGAAATAACTTCTTTCATAATGCTGCTTTACTTACAATTGTGGTTTTATAGAAATAACTGGGTGGGGATAGCATGTTTCTGCACCTCTTTCTTTAAATCAGAGCTAAATTTCATTCCCAGAACTAACAATTTGTTCTTCTTCCTATCTCGGGGATTATGATTAAATTGGCACATTCTTTCTAGGTGTGGCTTTTTCTTTCTGGAAGGTATGTCAAAGACATAGGAACAGATTCTTCTGACCCAAAGCAACCTCTGGTTCAGTCCCATGATTTCTTTCGATTCTTCAAAATAGGGGTGAAGTAGAGATTAAATGTGGGGAAAAAAGGAAAAACTTTGTCATAATCTTCAAGGCTATTAGTCTTTATGTGCTTAATTGGATAGAGGTGGGAGAGTTTTCATATTTGCAGTACTGTCTTGCAGAAAGAATGATGAATTTGGAGTCATGCCAGTTGTTTTTTCATTCTAATGGCATTACATGCTGGTTCATTATAGACAAATTATATCTCTTTTGAGACTCAACTTCCTCATCTGTAAAATGGGGATAAGACGTTTTCTTGTCTGTACCTCAAAAGGTAATGGAGAGCGCTTCTCCCGGTTCTCGTTCTTGCTTCAACAGTGTTTGGATGGAACAGATCCGGGGTCCCCCTGCCCACCTCCCCTCGCTTTCCTGCAGTCGGTCCACCCCCGTGATCAGCCGCCTTCTGGACCAGCTGCCTTCTCCTTTCGCCATCTGTGCCATGAACTCTTTAAAAAAAATAAGAGCTCATGAATATAATCACCTTTGGTCCTGTGGGATGGTAGAGTAGTATGGTGCCTCTGGCCTCAGGTCCTCCTTCAGTTCTCCTTTCTGGCCTAGAACCCAAAACAAAGAATTTTCCCCTCCTATAAGTGACTGTTGCAGACAGCATCCTTATCTCACTGCTTCTGCACTCACTGAGTAAGCGTGAGTTTCTTCTCATCCAGGGTAGAATTTTTACAGCAGATCTAGATCTAGCCTTCCTTTTTAAAGATGAGACAAAAGAGAAAGGATACAATTATAGAAAGTTATTATGAAGATAGGAAAAACTGGGGTTCATCTTCAGAGAAGGATATGGAAGTAAATAAATTTCTCTTTCACCAAAGAGTAATGTTGAATAGTTTTCTTACCAAAAAGAATTAATAGATGAACTCAAAAAGACTTTGAAAATCAAATGACAGAGATTGAAGAAAAACTATCTAAATAAATAAATAAATAAGAATAATCTAAGAAAAAAACTTAGGAAAAAAAGTCAACTAACTAGAAAAGGCAATCCAGAATATTAAGGAAGAAAATTACTTTTTGAAAATTAGAACTGAGTAAAGGGAAGACAATGAAAGTATAAGAGACTAAGAAATAAATGGAGAAAATATAATGAAAAAAAGAAGAGAATGAGAACCATCACATTCTTTCTAGAGAATGAATCAAGAAGATAAAGCATTAGAATAATTGGATTACCTAAAAGCTATGACCAAAAAAAAATCTCAATACAATAATACAAGAAACAATTAAAGAAAAATTTCCTCAAGAGTTAGAACAAGATGGGGAAATAGAAACAGAAAAAAAAAATCCAATAAAAAAATCTAACTGGAAAAAATCCTACAAGGAAACTCTGCAGGAGTATTATTGATAAATTTCTAAACCCCCAAGTCAAACATAAAATTTTGTGAGCAACAATAACAGCAAAAACAATCCAGATATTCTGTAGCCACAATCATAATCACACAAGACCTATCAGTAGCTACAATAAGAGATCACAGATCTTGGAATACTAAATATCAAAGATCTAAAAAGTTAAAGTTGTGGTCACAAATATTTATCCAGCAAAATTAAATATACTACTGAATGGGGGAAAAAATGGACATTCCCTGAATTGCCAAATTTTCAAAATTTTTTGTCAAACAAACCTAAACTTAACAGAAAATTTGACATATAAGAATCAATATCAGACTATGATCTTTAAGGGATTCAATAAAGATAGTTTGTGTTTTATACAAGGAAATGTAAACCATATGTCTAAGATTGTCATTAGTAATTAAGTGATTCAAAAGAAAGAGAGCTGAGTATGATGTGATGTGATTCTTAAAAGTAAAACCATGTTGGAAAAGGCAAAAGGAATAATTAAATTATATGAATTCTGTTTAAGAGCAAGAATTGATAAAGAGGAATTAGATGGAGGGAGGAGAGCTGGTAGCTCTGAAATCCTATTCACATAAGGAATGGGTTAAAGAGAAAAAAATTTATATATATCCAAAAGGGTAAAGAATCCTCCAAAATTTATAAAGAAATAAGAAAGGGAGAGAATAGGTTAGGACAGAATATAGAAGGGTGTATAGATTAATGGGTGTGGGATAAAGAGGGAAATGAAAGGTTGGGAGAAAGATAAGAAAGGGATGCTTGGGCTAGAGGGTAGAAATAAAGTAAAAGAGTTAGCAGGGATCAGAAATAAGAGATATACACAAACACAATAACAATTATCAGGAGTAGAATTCATTAGGGAAAAAAATAGAAATAATAATCATTGATCTCAAACAAAATTAAAGTTTAAAAAGATTCAATCAAAAAAGAGAAATTGATATATGTCAGCCTATTAATATTATTTGAGCTGTTTGTGTATGTGTGTATATGTGTGTATATGTGGATGTATACATGTTTCTATGTGTATGTGTCTGTGTATATGTGTATCTATATATAATTACATGAATGTATGTATATATGTGTGTCTATGTATATATATATAAATATGTCTGTGCTTAATTGTTGCTTCCTTGGGGGATGTCGGGTAGAGGAAAAGGGAAAAAAGAATAAAGCAAAAAGTGCACTGCAGGGAACAAAAGAAAATTTATAAGGAAGCAAAAAAGAATGAACAATTATGAATACAATATCTTTGATTATATATTCTTTCTTGAAATGGAAATTTCTTGTTACATTATTTTCAATCCTCTCTTATGGACTGCTGTGTGTATGACAATTTTTCTTTTACTTTTCTTCTATTTTTCCTATTTTGTATTTGTTTTAAATAAATGGATTTTTAAAAAATGTAACATGGCATTGTACTTGGAGTCATGAAGAAGTGAGTTTAAATACTACCTCCCCTGCATCATAGAAATCCATTAGCTTCTTTAAGCATTTATTAAAATCCCATCAGCCCAGGATAAAAGGTGCTGATAGGCAAGATATTGTATTCTCTTGCCTGGAAGCAAGCTCCATGAAATCCCTAGACAATCTCACACCTTTTTTCTTCCCCTATCCCTTTTACAGATGCCTTATGTATGTTGACTTCTTCTGTTAGAATGTAAGCACTTTGAGGATCTGAGCTGCCTTCTTTCCTTATTTTTATGTCCTTAGCTCTTAGCAAAGTGTTTGGCACTTAACTAGCATTTAATAAATGTTCTATCTATATCTATTATTCTTTTATCTATAATCTATTTAGTTATTATCTGTTTGATTATCTGTCTCTCTATCACTATGTATCTAGCACTGTAGTAGAAATCAAGGAGAGCAAGGCAAAAATAGAGTACTCCTGTCCTGTAGGACGTTTGTTATATTCTCTAAGGGTTGGGGGAGACAATGTGCACATAGAACATTTAATATTTTTCATGAAGGTACACTCTGTGGGGCCCATCTCTCTGTTTGAAGGATACAGGGCTCCTCACAGAACCTCCATTTAAGAAAGGTATCTAACCCCATATTTTCATTTCCCACCCAGGTGCTGGACTTATCCATTATATATTCTCCCATTTTTCCTGGAAATTCATTTGATTCCTGGAACTCACACCTCTAAAGTACTTTGCCCCTGGGGCAAAATTCTACTCATAAATCTTAATTCATTAAGTCCTCACAGAAAAGTGAAACTACCAAATAAACCATTTAATCTTTTATGCACATAATAGGGGCCTAACAATTGCACTAACTACATTCAGAAGATCTAAACTGGAACTACCAGTCACAAAAATACTAATGTGAATGGCAAGATTCATAGATGCAGAGTCCATGTGAACAGGGCAAGCAAATTTCTGCTGCAGAGGAAGAGGGGTGATAGTGATGGTGGTGGTGGTGGTGATAAGTTAAATTGTGAGCATAAGTGTCTGGCTTTTAATAGCATTTTCTTCCATCACTTAGATCTTAAAATATATTTGGTCATGATCCCAAACAAAGCTCAGACTAGATGCCACTACATCTGAATTGATTTTATAACATTGACATCATATTTCTGGTTCTAAGTTAATAACACTTATGGTATTGCTGAACGAGCCAAAGAAGAAATCAGCATTGCAAGTCAAAGAAAACATTAGGTTCTCAGAAACACAAGACAGGGAAACCTAAGTCTTTTTTTGTTAGGGTGAAGGAAAGTTTCCTATTAGAGCTAATCCTTTTTTCCCTTTTATTTGTTTGTTTGTTTATTTGCTTTATAAATCATGTTGGGTGAGAAAAATCAGAATAAAATGGAAAAATCATGGAAAAGATAAAAGAAAGAGAGAAAAAAGAAGTGAATATGGCATGTGTTTATTTACATTTAGTCTACTTAGTTCTTTTTCTGAGTGCAGATAGTATTTTCTGTCCAAAATCTATTAGGATTGCTTTAGATCACTAAACCACTGAGAAGAAGCAATTCTTTCATAGTTGATCATCACACATTCTTGCTGTTATGGAATACAATGTATTTCTGGTTCTGCTTGTTTTGCTCAGCATCAGTTTATGTAAATCTACCCTCCTTCATGATTTCTTTGGGATACAGACTCAGTCGTGGCACTGCTGGGTTAAAGGGTATTCACAGTTTTATAGCAATTTGGGTTTAGTTCCAGATGGATCTGCAGAGTGGTTGGATTATTTCACAACCCCATCAATGTATTAGTGTCCCACATCCCCTCCAAAATGTATTATCTTTCTCTATCATCTTAGCCAATTTGAGAGGTGTGAAATGGTACCACTGAGTTGTTTTAATTTGCATTTCTCTAGTCAAAAGTGATGTAGAACATTTTTTCATATAACTATAGATTGCTTTAATTTCATCATCTGAAAATTATCTGTTTATATCCTTTGTCCATTTATCAATTCAGGAATGACTTGTATTCTTATAAATTTGACACAGTTCTTTGTCTATTTTGGAAATGAGACCGTTATCAGAAATACTGGCTATAAAGATTTTCCCCAGCTTTGGATTTCCCGTTTAATCTTGCTAATGCAAAAACTTTACAACAATGTAATCAAAGTTGTTCAATTTGCTTTTTATAATGCTCTCTACTTCTTTGGTCATAAATTCTTCACTTTTCCAAAAATCTGATAGGAAAATTATCCCTTGTTCTCCTAATTTGTTCATGGTATTATCATTTATACCCAAATAATGTATCCATTTTAATATTATTTTGGCATGGGGTATGAGATGTTGGTCTACACTGAGTTTCTGACATATTAATTTCCAGTTTTCCCACCAATTTTTGTTAAGTACTGAGTTCTTATTCCAGAAGACGGAGTTTAGGGGTTTATCAAATAGTAGAATGTTATGGGTCTTGATTATTATGTCATGTGTGTCTAATCTATTCCATTGATCCACCACTTTATTTCTTAGCCAGTACCAAATAGTTTTGATGACTGCTGCTTTATAATATAATTTTAGGTTTGGTACTGCTAAGCCACCATTCTTTGTAATTTGTAATTTTTTTTTATTAATTCCCTTGATGTTCTCAAATCTTTTGTTCTTCCAGATGAATTTTGTTATTATTTTTTCTAGTTCTAGAAAATAATGTTTTGGCAGTTTGATTGGTACAGTACTGAACAAGTAGACCAACTTAGGCAAAATTGTCATGTATATTATATTAGCTCAGCCTACCCAAGAACAATTGATATTTTTCCAATTTTTTGGATCTGACTTTATTTGTGTGAGAAGTGTTTGATGATTGGGTTCATACAGTTCTTGGGTTTGTTTTACAGGTAGACCCCCTAAGTACTTTATTTTGTCTACAATAACATTAAATGAAATTTCTCTATCTCTTACTGATGGGCTGTCAGTAATATATAGAAATGCTGATGATTTGTGTCGGTTTACTTTATATCTTGCAACTTTGATAATGCTGTGAATTGTTTCCAGTAGGGTTTTGGATGATTTTCTATGTCATCTGCAAAGAGTGATAATTTTACTTCCTCATTGCCTATTCTAATTCTTTTAATTTCTTTTTCTTTTCTTATTGCTAAAACCAACATTTCTAGTACGTGTTGAATAACAGCAATAATAAGGGGCATCCTTGTTTCACCTCTGATGGAGGCCCTTTATTACCACTATTATTCAACAGTTAAAATTTTGAATAAATGGACTCCTGTTTGATCATCCTTATGAGTTCTGCCCCCTCACTCCTCATGTATGATCAGGATTCAGCTGATACTGAAATCCTTTATTGAACAGATCAGCACAGAACACTTCCCATAGGTTTTGATATTTTGTCTCATTATTGTCATTCTCTTGAATGACAACATAGTTTTTGTGATTTATTGTATGACCCACTCATACTTTAGAATTACAATATTTAATTTCCAATGAGTTTTTACTTTATCTTTCCCTGGCCTATTATTGACTAAAATTTTTATTGCATTTTAGTCTCAAAAGGAAGCATTTACTATTTCTGCATTTCTGTATTTGATTGTGAGGTTTTATGCCATTTTACTTGGTCAGTTTTTGTGTAGGTGCCATGCATTGCCAAGAAAAAATATGTATTCCTTTCTGTTACTATTCAATTTTCTCCAGAGATTCATCATATCTAGATTTTCTGGGATCCTATTAACTTCCCTAGTTTCTTTCTTATATATTTTGTGGATATGTTTGTCTAATTCTGAGAGGAGAAGGTTGAAGTCCCCCATTAAAATAGTTTTGCTATCTATTTCTTCTTGTAACGGGCTTAAAATATTCTTTAGGAACTTGCCTACTCTATCACATAGTATGTAATATGAACAATTTTCAAATGAAGATATTGAAATCATCTCTAATCACATGAAAAGGTAATAAATCACTATTGATCAGACAACTCTGAGGAAACACCACACACCTCTCAGATTGGCTAAGATGACAGGAAAAGATAATGAGGAATATTGGAGGGGATGTGGGAAAACTGGGAGACTCATCATTGTTGGTAGAATTGTGAATGGATCCAGCCATTCTGGAGAGCAATTTGGAACTATGCCCAAAGGGATATCAAAATATGCAAAGCCAGAACAGCTAGATGGCATAGTGGATAGAGCTCTGGCCCTGGAGTCAGGAGAACCTGAGTTCAAATCCGGCCTCAGACACTTAATAGTTCCTATCTGTGTGACTCTAAGCAAGTCAGTTAACCCAAATACCTCAAAAAAAAGGTGCATAACCTTTGATTGAGCAATATTTCTAATGGGCTTATATCCCAAAGGGATCATAAAGGAGGGAAAGGGACTTAAATGTGCTAAAATGTTTGTGGCAGGCCTTTTTGTAGTGGCAAAGATCTGGAAACTGAATGCATGCCCACCAGTTGGAGTATGGCTATATGGTATATGAATGCTATGGAATATTATGGTTCCTTAAGAAATGGTCAGCAGAATGATTTCAGAGAGGGCTGGAGAGACTTACATGAACTGATGCTGAGTGAAATGAGCAGATTTCACAAACAGCACCGTACATGGCAACAACAAAATTATACAATAATCCATTCTGATGGACGTGGATCTTTTCAACAATGAGATGATTGGGGCCAGTTCCAATGGTCTTATGATGAAGAGCCCATTAATACCCAGAGAGAGGACTGTGGGTACTGACTGTGGATCACAACATAGCATTTTCACTCTTTTTGTTGATGTTTGCTTGCACTTTGTTTTCTTTCTCTTTTTTTTCCTTTTTGATCTGAATTTTTTGTGTGCAGCATGATAATTGTATACATATATATTCATATATTGGATATAGCACATATTTTACCATGTTTAACATATATTAGATTACTTGCCATCTAGGGAAGAGGTGGGAAGAAAGGGGAGAAAATTTGGAACACAGGGTTTTTGCAAGGGTCAATGTTGAAAAATTATCATTGCATATGTTTTGAAAATAAAAAGCTTTAATAAAAAAAATTAAAAAATAAATCATGGATCATAGAACAGCAAAAGTAGAAGCTTGGCATGTAAAACAAAGACTATCAGAGTCAGAAATTATTTTAGATCAGGGTTTCTTCAACTTTTTCCACTTTGCACCCAAAAAGATTTTATGCAACCCTGGGCATATAGGTATGTAAATTAAGTAGACGAATCAAATGTTTGCTGATAATAAATCATAATTTTGTGACCCCCACATTCAACTATCTTACTCCACCTGGAAGTCATCTTAAATCTACAGTTTAAGATTTGCTTCGAATATAGAAAGATAGGAATGGAAGAGACCTTTCTAGCACAGGTCTCACACATGCTACATATGAGGAGAGCTAGTTAGTAAAACTCCAAATGGTGTCACAAAAAGTCAGACTGACTGAAAGTTACTAAATGAGTGAACACATTATGAAAGAACATTGCTTCAATATGGGAGGAAGGAGAGAATAAACATTTATATAAAACCTATTATATTCCAGGCACTCTGCTTAGAGTTTTTTAAAAATCTCATTTTATTATTACAAAATGTAAGATGCCTTTATAATCTCCATTTTACAATTGAAGAAAAAGAGTTAGTTAAGTGATTTGCCTAAAATCCCATGGTTAGTAAGTGTCTAAGATTGGATTTGAACTCAGATCTTTCCGACTCCTGACTCAGTTTTTTAATCTATTGTGCTACCTGTTGCCTTGTATATATATTAATACATTATTACAAGAACTATTTGTATTTGATGTATGGCAGAGCATTCTGAGCTCATATTGGTCTGATCAGTCACAGTGCAACACTACTTGACTCTAACATAGTGATGTCATTTTGGTCCTCTTTGAGTATGAAGGACAACAACCAACCAACCAACATTTTATCAATGAAAAATTGGGTGTGCATTTTTGTTTCAATGAGGAAAAACCAAAACAACTTGCATCTTTACCTGATGCATAGTCCTGACTTCGCTTTTTACTTCATAGAATGACAGAATCTTAGAGTTAGAAAAAAGATCATCAGAGTCCATGTAATCCAGGAGTTATTATCCTGTGGTTTGTGAACTTGTTTTTCTTAAATATTGTTAACAAGTTTATTTCAAGATAATTGGTTTCCTTCCTATGTATTTTATTTTATATATTTAAAACCATGATTCTGATGAAGGGTTAATAGGCTTTATAAAACTTTCAAAAGTATCTATCACACACACAAAAAGATAAGAACCTTTGAAAGAGTCTATAGAAGTAATCTCTGCCAAATAGTCATCTAGTCTTTTTTCTGAAGACCTTCAGGGAATAGGAATATTTTTAAAATTAGTCAGCCCATTATTCTATTTTTGGATGGGTCTATATTTTTACCAAATCTTTCTTTACATGAAGTCTAACTCATCTTCTCTCTTAACATTACTTTTCACACCATTCTCTGGAACCAGGTAGAGCAAATATAAGTTGTCTTCCAATTAAAAGTCCTTAAAATACTTGAACACTATTCTTAAACCAGTCACTAAACCTCAACAATTCCTCATTCAAACTTTACATGAACATAGTTCCAGTTCCCTCACCAAAAAAAATTCTTTATCCTTATTTATTAACTCAATAGTAAAAGTTAACCCAAGGTCACTGAAAATTACTGAAGTGATTTTTATCTTTCCCCTGTCCCCATTCTTACAAAAGAAAAAACAGAACATAAATCCCCTATATTTGATCTCTTTTGGACATTGAATATTTTTCTACTCCTGTTTTTGGGGGGATTCTTTTATTGCTGTCCATTTGATTTCATTTGTGTCCCTCTCTTCACGACTTCATTTAGATTTTTCATTTAAGCAGAAATACTGGAGTGGTTTGCCTTTCTTTCTCCAGATCATTTTATAGATGAGGAAATTGAGGAACACAGTTAAGTGACTTGTCCATGATCATATAGCTCTTAAATGTTTGAGAGAAGATTTGAATTCAGGAAGATTAGTCCTTTTAGACAGGAACTTTAAATGATAATTCATAGAGCTCTTGGAATGATGATATAGAGACAGAGAATGAGAGAAGAAATTGAGCTCAGTATCTACATGTAAACCCAGAACTATGGGGAGAGGGGAGTTGAGTGGTAGAGGGAAAGGGTGAGTAAAATATCCCTCTTTGAGTTTAGAAGCACATTATATATTATTATAAAAGTGTAGGTTAGCAGGATGCTCTTAAGGTGTGCCTATTGGTAGTTTATAAGAAGCAAGGAATTTCTTCCTGGTAAATCATGTAATCCACAGGATGATGATGATTCTTGTTAAGAAAGGATTATTTTAAGTTGATCATTTTTTATTGATATTTAAAATTATTTAGCCAATTTATATTTATGTATCAAAATTTTAAGGAGGCTTGTCCCAGATAATTCTTTATTAAGTACAATATAAAATAATTCCTGTATTTTTAATGCTTGCCATTCATGAGCCTCATCTTTTTGTGTAAACCCTACTGACATTCAATCTAGACATTGCTAGAGGGACCCATTTCATGAATATCAATAAACATATTATACAAAGACAAGGGCTGTTAAATTATTTCCAAGCTTTTGCCTATTGAAAAAATATTAGTGTAATAATTAAAATATGGCATCTTCAATAGCACAGTAGGACTTTCACAGTGCCAAGTATATTACTAGTAATATGAAGCTTTGAAGCCAGCTTAGGAAAGGAACTTTACCTTATCCTGAGCTCAAAATGACACTGAAATTGCAGTGAATCCTATATAGGCAGAAAGAATAAGGATTCATTTCAAAGTGCCAATGACAGTTTATTTCATGTTTCTGATTTTTTTTAGAGGGGGAGTAAACACACACTCAGAGAGATGATAGGTATACATCACATACATTTATACATGCATGTATATGCATTTGTACATGCACGTATAATATTACATGCTCACACATATATAATATAACACAATTCTCTTCCTCCTGTGGAAACAGGCATTTAAGGTTCATGAATAAGTAAAAAAAATGACAAGAGTCACAAGTGAGATCTATTTTTCTCTCTTTTGGTGTGAGAGACTTGTCACTTCTTTCTCTTTGATGCTTTTTGTACAGTTTTTTCAAAGAGATAGAAGTAACTTTAGTTTAAGTACTTGGGGGGAAAAACTGTATTGGAATCTAGGAAGCTTATATTCTTGTTTCCATTTTGTCATGAATCAAACATTTGACATTAGAAAATTGTTTCATGACTCTGTACCTTAGTTTCTTCATCTGTAAAAGAAGGCTAGAAGATTAGATGCTCATATGCTTCCCTTCCTTCTCCCCCATATCTCCACTGCTGCTCCCATGATAAAAATGTTATTAGTTTTGGAAATTTGGTCATAGATCAAAATAATTTTGGAATCAAAAAGACCATAGGTTTAGAAATATTCATCCTTATTTTGCTTGATTTCTCTGTATCATATGCTGCATCTTTCTGCCATCTGGATTTTCTCCAAAGTTTTCTTCCCTCTTGACTTATCAAAACCTTAGTCTCCTACCATTGCTCAAAGGGTAGATTTGTGCATTGAAGAGGGATAGTAGAATAGAGGAATGATGGGGCACTAAGGTAAATATGTTTGTATTGAAGGACATAAGGCCTAATATTTGATATTCCAGGGAAGATAAGATGCTATCCATCTTACCATTCTTATTTAGTTCAGTCACATACTCCTTGAGATCTGGAGATGCCTTTCTGAAAGAGCTTAATCATTGACTTTGGGACCACTGTAATATACCAATACATCTATATAAAAGTAACAAAGGATCCCTTTTATTTTTATTCTATTTTATTTTTAATTTATAGGATTTAACAAGAACTCCCATAGCATAGTAAAGAAAAAAAATATGTTGTACATGAAACTGTAAATCCACCATGTGCAACTTGCCATTCCCCAACAAATATACATCTACATTACTATATATATATATATATATATATATATATAATATTATATTATATACCCCACTCTAAAAATGATCACTATTAGATACAAATTACATACAAATATATACACCTATATATAATATAATATATATGTATGTATGTAAAATTATTCTATAGATACTTCTATTTATTAGTTTCTTTCCTGGATGCAGACAGAATCTATATCCATATATTCTTTCTAGTTAACTTACATATTTATAATAATCAAGATAACTTATTCACTTAAAGTCATTCCTAAAACAATATTGCTGTTACTATATACATTGTTTTCTTGGTTCTGCTCCATAAAAGGCTTTGTGGAAGCCTTTTCATATT